>NC_041232.1:79019388-79062332 GCF_002837175.3 Physeter macrocephalus | reverse complement strand
ATCGGCAGGCGGATTCTCAACCACTGCGCCACCAGGGAAGCCCCTGTATTCTTTTTTAAATTTATTTTCCTTGACTTCTTATTTGGCTCTGACCTCCAGTACCATGCCAAATAAAAAGGTGACCGTGATCATCAAAGTTTTTTTCAAACAAAAGGAAAATATTCAATATTTTAGCATTGATTATAATCATTAGTTATATTTTTGTAGATACCCTATCTCAGTTTAATAAAGTGCACTTCCATTCAGTATTAGATAAAAATTTTTATTACATACAAGTGTTGAATATCAGTAAATTCTTTGCCTGCTTTTACTGAGATGATCATATATCTTTTCCTATCTTCTATAAATTGGTGGTTTATATTGAATGATTTTCCATGTAAAAGCAACATTGTGTCCCTGAAGCAAACCTCATTGACCATCATAGGTCCATTTTATATTCACTGGATGTGATTTTTTTTCCCTTAGAATTTTCGCTTCTAAGTTTTTAGAAATATTGACCTATAGATTTCTTTTCTTTTTCTTTTTTTCCAGTTATTGTGCTGAAGGATTAATCTGTATTATTTCATTGAATCTGCCCAACTGCACTCAGAGAAACATACTGTCCTTAATAGTTTTTGTTGCTCTAATTTCCTTGGCAGATTTCACTTTCAACATTATGATACCACCCTTATAAAATAATTGGGAAATCTTTTCTCTTTATTCTCTAAAAAATTTGTATTCATATTTGGAATTTTTTCTTTTAAGATTTAGAAAAATTCATCAGTGATATCATCTTGACTTAGAGTTCTTTAGAGAACAAGCAAGAAAGCATTACCTCAATGTATGTAATATATATGATTTCATATTTAACACATTTTTTGTTTTCATTCAATTCAGATCTTCCTTCAGATTGTTTTCTGTTTGTCCCATTTGTCCATTTTTTCTTTTATTTCTCCTTCAAAATACTTTTTTGAGATTAATCACATATTTTTATTATTTCCTATTTATTTTTATTATCACATTAGATACACAGGCTCTGGCAGGCAGAATAATAACCCTCTCCAAGATGTTCCTATCCTCAGCCCAAGAACCTGTGACTATATTGTCTTACATGGCAAAAGAGACTTTGAAGATGTGATTAAGGTTCCAGACCTTGAGATAGGGATATCATCCTGAATTTTCCAGGTGGACCCAATCTAATCATATGAGCTCTTACAAGCAGTAGAGGGAGCCAATTAAATGGTCCAGAGGAAAATGATTAGAGATGGACTGGACCCATTGTTGTAAGCTTGGAAGATGGGAAGGGGGCAGGAGCCAAAGTTTAGATTTATACCTATTTGTGTTTTGGGGGTGCTAATGTAAATGGTATTATGTTTCTAACTTCAAGTTAATTTGCTTATTGTTGGTATATAGGAAAACAATTGGCTTTTGCTATAATCTTTTATTAATTCCAGGAGTTTTTTGGTTGATATTCTATATAGACAATCATGTCATCTGCAAACAAAGACAGTTTTATTTCTTCCTTCACAACCTGTATACCTTTTATTTTCCTTTCTGGCCTTATTGCATTAGCAAGGATATCCACTGCAAGGGGAATTCTTGCTTTGTACCTGATGTTAGTGGATAACTGAGTTTACATTAATATTTAGTGGTATAACTATTTGCTCAAACCTAACTATAATTCAGTAGCTTTATTCAAAATTAAGGAGTATAGAGTGATAAACCAAATACTTGCATTTTATGATCACTGAAGTATAAATGAGGCTTCACAAATATTTTGAGGATTCTAAATATATGAAGAAAACTTAATAAAAAAATAACTGAAGGTTGGGACACAGTTTTATGGCTTAAATTCTTTTAAAATATGGTATTTGTTTTTCTCTTTCTGACTTACTTCACTCTGTATGACAGACTCTAGGTCCATCCACCTCACTACAAATAACTCAATTTTGTTTTGCTTTTTATGGCTGAGTAATATTCCATTGTATATATGTGCCACATCTTCTTTATCCATTCGTCTGTCGATGGACACTTAGGTTGCTTCCATGTCCTGGCTATTGTAAATAGAGCTGCAGTGAACATTGTGGTACATGACTCTTTTTGAATTATGGTTTTCTCAGGGTATATGACCAGTAGTGGCCATGATTCTAGATCTTCATAATTAATGAGATAATTTAAAAGAGCCTATTTTGTTTACCTAAAGTTATCATTACTTATATTAATTTGAAAGTCTCTGTATCTATCTATATTATACTATCATTAATTTACCAGAGTTTACCTTGTACTGTATCTGATATTCCCCTATACTCCTCACTAGTTAAGCACATATTTGATTGCATGTTTAGATCCGATAGACAGCTCACTATAAAAAGGCTTTAGATTAAACTGTAAATAAATGATTCTGAGAGATATGTGTCTACATATTTAGTAAGGAATTCTAAACTATTATTTTTGAGATAATAAATTGTGTTGAAAGAGCAAGAAATTATTCATTATTAATAAACTATGTTGAACAGAATAAATTTATTGTCCATTGTATAGTACAATTATTAAAAATTTCAAAAAGGTAAAAGTAACTTTGATCATCTTAATATTGTGAAATGCTGTAAAATTTATGCAACATGATGCAGTTATAAAACAAGGGTAAAGAATGGTGAAATTTATAAAACCAGTGACATTTGATATGCAGAGCACAAGTTTTAAGAAGATATAGTCAAAATTAAATGCGAAGTATAATATACAAGCACACATTTATTTGAAGGTAAGTAAACTGAGAAAATCTTAATATCATCATAATTTAAATAGGCATATAGAGATTGTCATCCTGAATGAAGTAAGTCAGAGAAAGACAAATATCATATGATATCACTTATATATGGAATCTAAAAAAATGGTATAAATGAACTTATTTATAAAACAGAAATAGAGTAACAGACATAGAAAACAAACTTATGGTTACCAAGGGGGAAAGGAAGGGGGATAAACTGGGAGATTGGGATTGACATATACACACTACTATATATAAAAGAGATAACTAATAAGAACCTACTGTATAGCACTGGAAACTCTACTCAATACTCTGTGATGACCTATATGGGAAAAGAATCTAAAAAAGAGTGGATATATGTATGTGTAGAACTGATTCACTTTGCTATACAGCAGAAACTAACACATTATAAATCAACTATACTCCAATAAAAATTAATTTAAAAAATAGGCATATAACAGAACTTTAAAATATGACAAGTGTGAAGTAAACAGTACTGCAGGGGGCGTTTACTGCTGTGTAGACAGTGTCATGATACCCCTGACTCTGCTGAGTGAGGGATGTCCTTCTGAAGGACAGGCTCAATGTGAAAAATTCTCTTCTTAAGAAAAGGAGTCAGAAAACTCTCAGTCCTGCAGTGCAAACAGAATGCAGGGACAGCTGGGCTTCTTACTGGGAGAGTGCTCCAAGTCAGAAAGTCACAGGACTAGGCAAACCAAGCAGTAGAGATTTGCTAATCTTCAGTGACAGACAGCAAGCATTTAGCTAAGAACCTTGGAAAAATAATGACCCTACTAAAAAGAACTGAGAATGTCCTGGGGTAAATCGTAGTGACTAATTCAGTTCATAAGGAAACAAGGTAGCAAGCCCTCCTCAAAATTTCACAAATCATGGATAATAAAAGAATAATAAGATGAGCCCAGAAAAAGGCAGACCAGTGGCAGTGTCCTTAATCACAGCTAACTGGAGCCTTTTTTCTTCTTAATTCCTATGAAATAAGAATTGGAAATTATCTAAATAGCATAGAATGCCAGTAATGGACTGTCACATGCAAAATTACCTAAATGAAAAAACTGTATATATTTTGCCTTTTATAGTTTGAGTTAAATCATCCTCAACTAATCCTTTTGTTGATTTCATAAATCCAAATGTGGAAATAAGATTTCCTACGGAGACTGGTTTAGGTAAGCAGCACTCAAACTGTGAACCAGAGTCCAAGGGGCCAACTCCTTAACGGATGGAGAAAAAGACAAAAACGTCAGGTGTTCAAGCCTCCACTGCAATTCAGCTAGAGTAGCATGCATTTAACTGGTAGGTAAAATTTGAGGAAGAACTTGCTTTTTCAAAAACTTTCAAATTAGAAGAATAACTTGAAAACTACTATTACAATTTATATCTGTATTAGGTGAATCCTGTATGATTCTCTTAGTGGAAGTTTGGGTTTCAGACTGGTCAGGCCAGAAATGTCGACCTATTTACTGCACTTTTTAAAATTTCCCAAGGTCTCAGCTACTCATCTTGAGATGCCACATAATAGATACATGAGCAAACCAACTTAACTTTCACTTAATTTATGGACCTAGCCCTAAAGTGATAAACACATATTCCCTAATTTTTGCTAATCTGTAAATTGTATGTGACTCCAATCTTCATTAGGTCAAATTCCCCTACTCTTATGGGCAGCATATATATGTGTCATTTGTTGTCACAGTTATTTCTTATGTCAACATAGGTAAGAGTCTTGACAGGCTTTGAAATTGACAAAAATGCTTTCTTAATGAATATATACATTTTATTTCAGAATCATATGTTATGTAGGTTTTAAAATGTGTGATCTTTGTGTAAAAATGATACACATTTACTTTTTAAAAGTTATTGTTTTAACTTACATACAACTTATTAACCTATTTTAAGTATACAATTTATTAAGTTTGGCAATATCTATGTATATATAACAATAGAATTAAAATAGAAAACATGCCTATCACTTCAAAAAGTGTACTGTACAGCATAGTACCTATAGGTAACAATACTCTTAAAATTTGTGCTATTTTAAAAAGTATTGTGCAATTTAAGATATATTAAGAGGGTAGATCTCATGTTGAGTGTCCTTAACAAAATAAACAAACAAAAAAACACAAAAGGATGCAAGAAAATATTTAGAGGTAACAGATGTAGACATGTTTAGTACCTTAGTTGTGGTGATGGTATCATGGATGGTGTATGCCTATGTCCAAATTCATCAAGATGTATATATTTAAATGTGTGCAATTTTTTGTATATCAATTATACCAAAATAAAGCTAAAAAAGAATAAGAAAGTGGCAAATCTAACATATCCTCAGATTTCCCTGGAGTTGACCTAGTTATTCACTGTAAAACCTTTCATAATTAGCGCTTTTCACTAAAGGAGAACAGACCAGAGAGATGCTTCTGGGAACACCTCTGATTTTTATTATATTCTCCTAATCAGAATTATGTATGATTGAAAGCCTCAATATTAACAGCTATTTTTGTCTCAAAAACCGTAAAGATAATATATATCAGGACCAGATATTTATGAAGTCTTGTTAGTGCTGTTATAGGGAATAAGCTTCATATTTCAGGTATATTTCCTTGCCCTCTTAACACATCAAGAACTTAGATATTTACGACAAAACATTTCAAAGGACTCCTTAAGTGCATTTTTTTCAATTAAAGAGACTAGAATCCATGCAAATGAGCAACAAGATCAATAATCAATCTTATCAATATTTCCATGTCTGCTCTTATTCAGTAAACAGGCTAAAGTGGCATTATTTGCTAGGTGGAATGCTAATGCAAACCGTGATCAATAAACAGAAACAAATGAAACTTGTAGCTATTCTAACAAAGCTAAGTGTAATCCGAGTCATCGTATTCATGTATTTATCTCATCAGTGAAACTTAATAAGAAAAAAGAGACCCCAGATTGTGCTTATAAGAAATCTACTTCACAAATTAAAATTTTTAAGGCATAAAACTGAAAGGATACTGCATGAGTATGGATAGCTCTAATTTTCACTGTCAGTGTGATGCCTATTTGTAGAGAAAACTGTGGCACACAGAAATATGCCAATCTATGGTTCTGTAAAATTAGCTACATGGAACATAGCCAGAGGGAGGATGTCCTCGCTTTCTCTTGGCAAACGTTGCTAAAGATAATTATCAAAGCAAGTCTGAGGAGAGGTGCTGAAGCCTGAGCACTCTGGCAAGTTCATGTGACAGTAAGTTACAATGTGCAGTGTCAAAAATTCAGAATTAGCTGCATTAGAGGAACTGGTCTGCGCTCATGAATATTTCCTTGGCCATGATCCTAGTCTTCAAAATAAATCAAAGAAGGGCAAAGAAATAATAGTTTACTTCCCCAGTAAACATCAAACAGAGACATAATTGGCACTCAAAACTGTTATATATAAATTTATCACAACTATGAAGTCAAATGTTATCACCCCTGCGATGGGAAAGATACATTTGCTAATAACTCTAATTTTACATTTAAAACCTTTAACAAGAGGAGTTTTATGCCATGGCTCTGAATTACATTCCCTTAACTGTCATTACTAATCGTAAGTTTACTGTTATACAGAAGCCTGTTAATTTTACTTTCAATGAATAAGGACGATATCTACTTCGATTCACTGTATATAAGCATTAATAAATTGCCCTTTTTGTTTTTAATACACACTCTTCCCTTTTCTAAGTCCATTACTGATCATTTCAATGCCAGGAGGTAAATACGAGAAAGTGCATTTTCATTTCAGTTTAAATTAGCGTATAGTTTGTTTACTGTTTTCCATTTCCTTTTTATCTCCCTATATAGATTGCAATTCCAATACCCAAAAAGAACTGTAAAAATCATTTTACTTTATTTTTATACTATAAACTTTTCATTTGAAATGTATTGGCCCAATGAATTTAATAGTTCTATGCCAGCAGGTGGAATGTTTCTTTGAAAATGATTTCCGGTTTCTAATTCTCTGCAAAGCCAGAAGGAGTACGTAAAGAGACGTTCTAAACCTAAGTAGAAAGAACACTAGGTTTCTTTTTAGGAGTCATTTGAAAACACATTCATGGTACTCTCCATTTACACTAGAAATGCTTCCCACCTAGGGTTTTCAAGGAGACTCAGGTGGGTCCTTCTCACCTGGCCTCCTCTAATTAGTATCTGGGGGCTGTGATTGACAGCTTAGTAGCAGGGTGCACAAAATGCTACAGCTAACACTTTTCCCTGTCTCTGGTGCACAGGGAGGCCGACTATGAATTATATTTTGGTCTCTATTTGTCAGAAGTGATTAGATTTCTTCCCCTCTTTTCCCCGTACTTTTTCATCACCCACAGACTTCCAAATACATGGTCTTCTTTTGCATTTATTTACAAGTCAGGAAATGAAAATATTCTCACTCCAGGAATTCATCACAAAAATTTTTCGTTCTCCAGGTGGCACTGATTCTCATTTAACAAAGTTTCCTGTGCAAAAGGTCAAGAATTAGCCTGGAGTGATTCATTTTCAATCTTGATCACAAAGCATGACTCAGTCTTTATGAATTAAGTTTAATCCAAATAACGGCACAATGTCTAGTGGAGATAGGAGGCCACTAATGACATGAATCTCTCAGGTTATAGCCTAGTCTTAAGTATAATCTGAATTATTTCAAAAGGTAAGGAAGTAGTAGACTTACATTAGTGTTCTTTTAATTCAAGAAATTTTGAGAGTCCGCACTTCAATTTGAATCCTCTCCTAAATTCAGAATCATGAAGCAATACATACAGGAATGCACTGCGGGGGCGGGGGTCACCCCAAAGGTTAGGCTGATCATGGTTTCGGGTACCTCTCACTGACTAAATAGGGGAGAAAATGTTTTGAAGTACCAGAATCCAGTAATAGTCTAGATTTCCACGTATTTTGTTTTAATTGCTAAAGTCATAATGATTTTTCAGCTTTGGCTATCTCACAATTTTTATAATAAATGTGTTTCTGACAAACGCTCAATGCACACCAAATTTTGAGAACTTAAATAGCATTTTAAATGCACTCAAACGGTTCTCTATTTAATGGAAATGTGCAATGATTAGTTTTGAAAGTGAACACTTATTGCCTAGTTCATATTTTCAGTAAATCGAGATTTAAATTGGTCATTATTTGAGTAACTTTCTATCTTACTTAACATTTGCAATCATTCATTCACTCACCTGTTCATTCAAGTGACTTATGAGCATCTAGTATCTATTAGGCACTGAATTAGGAATAAGATCAATGACCGATTACAAATTATAGTCCTTGTATCTCATGACACAATTCATTTCAATAACTGTTTGATGTAATATTAAGTAAACAAATGTACATTTACTTTTGTGAAAACCATCTAAAAGTGGATTATAGAACATTTACTCTTTTAACCTTTCTTAATGGAAATAAAATAATAATTTTTTTAAAAAATTGTGCTTGTCTAGACTTAGTGATCACTTTGAAAACCATTTATGTTATTGCTGGAAAAAGTTTCCACCACAATTTTCTAAATAAAACTATATTCTCTAACAAAGTCAAAGGTGAAGCAAAAATTATCCTAACTTGTTGAAAGCTATACTTACCAGACAATGGTCCTGAAGAATCCCAGTAGGAAAAGTTGTCCATAACTCTTTTCTGAAAGATTGCAAAAGGAAGGAAAACATCTAAGGTATCATTCAAGGACTCATTTCATCTATTCTGTGTATTGGCAGTTGGTAAATATATATATTACACTGTCATAGGTCAACACTTTTTCATTTCTTAAAAGTGGAGAAAATGTCCCTGATTTGTATAAAATGACAAAATTCCTTCTGTGTCCTTGGGTTGAACCCTTAATAGTGTTTTCCTCTCTTCAATAAGTACCTGTCATGGTACGGGAGCCTTTTTTGTTTGTTTAATAACATTAATTTACCAACAAGGAAAAAGTTACTTTGACTTACCAAAGGATGCATAGACAAATGGAGATAGATAGATGAATAGATAGATAGATAGGGAAATACATGATAGAGGGATGAGAAAGAGAAAATGAGAAAGGGGAGGGAGGGGGAGAAGAGAGGGAGAATTATCTACAGATATAGACACATCAAAGTCATGTGTATTCTATCTTCTGATTATCAGAATATTTTGCAACACACAATATGTTTTAGTCTTAGGCAATATCCAACATTATCAATGTTGAATTAATAATTTCCTTATTTTTAAAATAGAGATGTGAGATATTTATCGTTACACATAAATTAAGCTTTTGTTCTAGCAACAACTATATTTAAAAGATACAACAGTGCTAACTGGCTGCTCATATGTTGCTTCCTTTTCTTAGGAAAATAGAGAATGTGAGCATGAATATTTTTGAAAACAGTAACACACTTGCACACATAAAGATATAAACAGTTACTTTAAACCATTGATTTCCATAAGAATGTGGAAAGCATGTTGGCAACTTGCTTTGATAATATGTACCCATTTCTAGCAAATATGGAAACAAACCTTGTGTTTCTCTCTTCTATCCACCCCAAAAGTCTATCAAATATTCTAGCAAAGTTCATTGAAGATATCAGATTTACTGCAGTGTTAATTATGGAAATTCTGCCTTCTAAAACAAACTAGAAAATATGTACACCATACAATTTAACACAATATTTTACATTAAAACTTAAAAGAGCATTATATTTATTTATATAATAGCATGTATTTTTCTATTTGACCTACAACTTCTGCTTTTTTACTGCTTTACATTCTGGGTATGATAATTTTCTTTAAAAATCGACAATAAAACAATATGTTTAAATTATTTTTACATCCAAAATATGACCAGAAATACACATTCAATGATTTTTCTCTTATTCCTATGTTTTGTCTTTTGCAGATTAGTCATCTATAACTGTTAATTTTTTTTGGAGAATAGAATGTGTTTTGGTACCTGTTGTTTAACTGTGTCTTTATAGATGATATCCAAGCCATGTAAAGAAGAGAATATGTTCTATCTCATGTGCAACCCAATGATTTCTTAGTATACTAGCATAATTACAATCAGTTTCTTAATAGTAGCTCAACTTAAGATAAACTGAAATTTTAAATCCATTGATTATAGAAAGGGCCTAACAGAGACATAACATCTCTCGTAAAGTCAGCTGTGCCATCGGCTTTAATTTTGCAAACTTATCAGTAGATTTACTCTGAAACATGAAATACAGTTTTATCAGTTGTAATCATTGATTCAAGTGAGCTAGAATTGCAGGTAAGCTATTTTGTACTCACAAGGGAGAATATGATTTAAATTTCATGCAAATAGAAAGATAAATCTAAAACATTACTCTATAGCAAAATTAATTATTATTCCTTTGGGAGCTCTCATTGCCCATATTTCCACATTACATTAATTTAGCTATAAATGTAAATATTTCAAGCTACTGAAAATTAGAATTAAAATTATGGAACGTCTTAAGGCCAAGTCATAAACCAAGAAAAAACAATGAGATAGGTGGATGTGTTGTTTCGAAATGTATCCACTGAGTTTCTTCACGTCATCTGCCCTCTCTGCTCTACTGCTTCTCCTTCGCTTCTCCCCCTTCCCTCCCCCTTCTGCCCAATCATACAGAAGAGAAAATAATGCACGCACATGCTTTTTTGGAAAAAAAACACAAAAAATAAACGTATTTCTTGGGATAGCTTTATGTACTTATTTTTAATATGCACACTAATAAAATAACCGTTATAAGCACTTGACTTCCAAATATAATATTTTTGAATACTTCTCTAAATATATAGGATGCAATGTGAAAATTTGAAAATGTCATAGAAATCAATGAAAAGGGGATTAATAATTTTCCATACATAGTGTTATTTTTTTTAATATTTATTAATTTATTTATTTGGTTGCACCAGGTCTTAGTTGCAGCACGTGGGCTCCTTAGTTGTGGCATGCAAACTCTTAGTTGCGGCATGCATGTGGGATCTAGGTCACTGACCAGGGATTGAACCCGGGCCCCCTGCATTGGGAGCGGAGGGTCTTATCCACTGCACCACCAGAAAAGTCCTCATACGTAGTGTTATAAATGTATGTTTCATGAATATCAAAACTTCAGAGTTACAGCTAGTAGAATTGCATTATTTGTGTAAACATGATTAAACTTCTTTAAGCATATATTTACTTTTGTTATATTTTGCCAAAATTAAAAATAATTATATTTTCCTTGTTGAAGTTATAAAACTTTAATTCACTCACCAAATTCTTATGGTGACTATTTTTTACCCCAAAAAAGAATTTAATACTTTTTTTGTATAATGGAAAAAATATCATATTAGGCTAAATGTCATTTGCTTTAATTCATTAAATCACTTATAACTCAAGAAGGATTTGTTGATCACCTATCTTGTGCCAAAAATTATTCTAAATTCTGGGACTACAGAAGGAACCAGAACAGTCAAAAATCCTTCTCTCATGAAGTTTGCATTCTGCTGTAGAAAGAGAGAAAATAAACATAACAAGCAATCTTGTAGTATCCTAAAAAGTGATAAGATTTAAGGAGGAAAAAAGGTAATGCGGACTCCTGGGATGGTGGAGTTGTTAATACATTTTAACGAGAGCAATTGGAGTTGGTTCAGTGGGCAGGCGGTATTTGAACAAGGACTGGAGTGAGGTGAGTGAGCAAACCATTTGGAGATCTGGGGACAGACTTTTCCACATAGACAGTCTGGCATGTGTAAAGCCTGGAGGCAAGAGCATGTCTGTTGTGCCCAAGGCAGAGTAGAGTGGGGAGGAATGATAGGAGTACAAGTGGGAGAGGTGCTTTAACGCTTACTCTGAGAGGGATAGGAAACCACTGAAGGGTTAGAGGAAAGGAGTGATGTCATCTATCTTTCATGTTAATAAGATCATCCTGACAGCTGGTCTAAGAAGATACTGCAGGCTTGGACCTGCTGGTCCAGTGGTTTCAAAGTGGTCAGATTCTAAATATGTTGAAGGTTGAGCCAAGAGGATTTATAGATCAGAAGAGAAAAGCTAAGCATGACTTCATTTTGGTTTTGGCTGCAAGTGAGAAAAGCTAAGGATGGAATGACTTTATTTTGCTTTTCCTTATGAGGAATGGAAAGTATACAACTGTATCAGGTTAGAGCAAAAAGACCAGGAATTCAGCTTTGGATACGGTAAGACTAGGAAGCTTATTGGATGGACTGGCAGAGAGGTCACATATCAGCTGATATAGGAGATTGGAGTTAACAGGGCCAACATACCAACTTGGGATATCTTTGAAGACATATTTCTAGATGGGTTCCTCAAGCGTATACATGTAGGTATAGAAGAGAAAGTATCAAAAACTAAGCCTGGAAATCTCCAAAATTAGTAAATTAGGAGAAAGTAGAGGAAACAGCAAAGGAGAATGAGGACAGGCAGTGGTGAAATAAGAGGGTAGCCAAGAAAGCATGGTCAGGGAAAGACGCTGTTAGGAGAAGG
Source organism: Physeter macrocephalus (assembly GCF_002837175.3). Taxonomy (NCBI): domain Eukaryota; kingdom Metazoa; phylum Chordata; class Mammalia; order Artiodactyla; family Physeteridae; genus Physeter; species Physeter macrocephalus. The sequence continues at coordinate 79,050,105 of NC_041232.1, read as the reverse complement.
AAATGATTAACTGCTCAGTAATGCTGAGGGTTACGTAACAGGAAAAATGAGCTTGTTCTCAGATTTAGTCATGCATTGGTCATCAAGGGCCTTCACAAGAATAGTACATAGGCTGTATGTGTGCTTTAATAGAGACTGGGAGACACATATTAGATAGAATAAAGGGAAGCTTAGAAAGAAGATGGACCTGGAGTGAATGTTGAGGTCAAGAGAAAGTTCCTTTTTACATGGAAGAGACAAGGGCATATATTTAAATGACGACGAGGGTGATCCAGACGAGAGAGAAGTGAGGATGCAAGTGGCAGGGGTAAAATAGATGGAGTGAAGCCTTTAAGAGGACAAGATGGGACAATACTTAGTGCATAAGTGGCACACATGCTTCTTGTAGAGGAAGGTCCTGAACACACAAATGAATTGAAAAGAACTGCTTAGCTGTGTGGACTTTATAAACATGTTTTGATTTTCTTAATAGCTGAAGTCTTTTACATGAAATAATATTGATAGTTTGTTATGCTTCATTCTTGTATATGGTATATATATATTTTTTAAGGAGGTACTTTCTCACACTAACAAACAGGAAGACATTATATGAGCAATGATGCAGGGGAACTGTGGGTTTGGAAGGTTGTGGAAGTTTTCATATGATAACTGGAATTTTCTTAGTGAAATAAGAAGCAAGGTTATCGCCTGAGTGTGTGAAAGGATGAAGAGATGTGGGAAAACTGAGGAGAGAAGAGAATGTGGGAGGCAGCCCTTTAGGAAAATAGGAAAGCAAATGCAATTGGGAATTGTAATACAGTATAATGCCAGTTCGGCAAATAGGACCAACTTGATTTTCAAGTTTCTGGGTTTTATTTTTCTCCAGCCAACTATAGGTACCGGTGCAGAATAGGCACAGAATTGTGATACAATGAGGGTTTTGTTTTTTTTTTTTTTCAAGAGAGTGGAAGTTACAAAGAAACAAACTAGCTTATTACTATGCAAATAAGTGAATATCAGATTTGTTTATGATGTTCATTTATTTTGAAGGTATATTTGCTATTTGTGGGCTCAACTTTTTTATGATATTACCCACAGGTCTATCTGAAAACATTTTCTCTTTATAATGCTTCCCATGGTGTGCAAGAGGGAACTTTCTGGAATATGTGAATAAAATTTAAAAATACTTTGTCATTTAGGAAAAATGTATGATCTTCATAAAACTAGGGTTTTATTTTGATGCAGATAAAGTGGTTTGCATTGAATCATCAATATTTTGTTATTTTGTTCTTTCATACTTGGACATGCTAATTTATTTACTTAGTAATGCTATTTCTTTTGTTATTCTCAGCTGTTGAGAGAATACAATTTTGAATAAGAGTAGCGTAAATCCCCCTTATAATTATGCCAACACTATAAGAATCAGAATAAATAAATTATAATAAATGACTCCACTTAGGAGAAGTATTTCTGAAACAAGTGTCAGTAAGGCAGAGGTACTTGGATTTAAAATCTAACCATATTTACTGAAAATAACTAATTAGTTTCTGGGTGCACAAATAAGGAAGGGAATTAGGTCGAGGGAAAATCTGCCATATTCATTTTCTGGAACTACTTGAGGCAACAATTAATTGGATTTGAATTGCAAAATTGTACCTGTCTATACTTTATTAGTATTAAAATATCCATTGTATCCTTCTTGATCATTCCAGTTTTCCTTTCAAATCTACCAATGCACACAGTTCCAATGTTTTCTATAGATAAGATCATTTATTTATACAAAATTAAATGTATCCCCACATTTTCCTTCCCTGGGCTACATTCATTCCATTTGTAGCAAGCAGGGAAAGTGAGGTTACTTTGCTGATAGTTCTGTGGTGTCTGGTGTTCCTTAAATTGAAAAAAAAAAAAAGTTTCATTTTTAGTAGTACTGAAAAACAAAGACAAAAAAATCAAAACCTCATAACCTTAAAGAAAATGATTAAACATGTTACATAGAAGTTGTTTAAGACCAGAAGGAAAATTGTCCCTATCCATTACATCTACATCATGAATATCCAAGCCCCAATTTATTTCTTAGATTAGGCCTACACAAAGAAATATTAGGGTATTATTTAAGAAGAAATTAACAAATTTTCTTAAATAATCATATCAAATTTCATACCAAATGTCAAGGAATATAAAAAAAATTTCAACAGAATAAATATGCATTTACTATTGGTGAACTAGTGCCATGACGTTACTACCTAGTATTTGAATACAACAACACAAAGTATCCCATTAATAATATTAATCTCAAAAATGTATATAATGATAGAATCCATCCATGTTCATTTATTTACACATATTTTACCGATATATACATTATCTTCATGCTACTGATTCAAATATATTTCATATTTTGGCTTAATTTTTATTTACCAGTAAGACCAAACATAGTATATACATGTACTTTTTTTTCCATTTCATTTTATTTATTTATTTTTTAACATCTTTATTGGAGTATAACTGCTTTACAATGGTGTGTTAGTTTCTGCTTTATAATAAAGTGAATCAGCTATACATGTATTTTTTAAGTACTACACATACGTCACGTATGCTATGGAACTTCATTAAAGTTTTTACTTAGTTGTTTGCTTTTTCCTTGTAATATATGCACCAATGTTCACTGAAAATACTATATTTAACCTATGCAGTTTAACTTATTTTCATAGTTAATAGTTTTGTTGCTTATTTATAATTCATGATTCTCTCTTGAGTTCCAGGAAAAATATGTCAGCTTTAAGGGTAAAACTAATGTTTTCACCCCAAAGAAAATTTAAATCACTTTTAATATGAGTTGGATGAAAATCTTTTTAAAAAATTTTCTTTTGAAATTGAGATATGTTATAAACTTGCGTTTGTAAACATTTACATGCCTCATATATTAGCATAAACAACTCTTTAAAGACATAAATGAAATCAATATACAGCAAATATTCTCTCTAGATGGTTTTTCAGACATCTGTGGTATGATATGCAATATTGACAAGTGAGAACAAGCTGAATGAACATTTGCTTTTCTTACAGAAAAAGACATCATTATATGTCACTGTTGTAAGGATGTTTTAAATATGAAATATTTCAAAAGATGCTAAAGTATTTTTAAAAGAGAGAGAACATTTCACTTGGTGGGGATAAGTATGGGATGAGTTTCATCATTATTTAATTGGCCCATGAATTTAATAACTGAATAACTAATTATCAAAGTTCACATAGGTTTAATTTCACTGCAAAACACAAAATCGCTGCTTGTGATTTCGCCTCAGCTCAAATAAAATATGTGCAGGAAGTGCTGGATACAGACACCATCTGCTATGGTCTGAATGTTTGTGTCCCTCAGATTCATGTGTTGAAAACCTACTGTTCCAGGTGATGGTGTTAGGAGGTGGGGCCTCGGGAGGAGATTAGGTCCTAAGGGCCGAGCCCTCATGGCGGGATTACTGCTTTTATAAAACACACTCTCAAAAGACCCCTTGCTCTTTCCACCTTGTGAGGACAGAGCAAGGCACTGAAGTCCATTTCTGCTGTTTATAAGCTCCACAGTCTGTGATGTTTTGTCATAGCAGCCCACGTGGACCAAGACACCATCTTCGGATGTGCTTGTCAGATCTCATTTAGAGATCAAAATTACCCGCTAAGAATTTTAATCTTTATCTAACACTAGTGTAAAACCATGGTACATTTTTAAAAGAACACTTCAAAATGCTTTACTAATTTTATAATTCAGTAGTCTTATATATATAAGATTTATGTCACTGCTATGTTACAGTAAGACACTAAACCGTGAATATAATGCAAACAAAAATGTCCTATTCGGATATTAATAAGACTTCAATTATATACAATTATACATTACATAATCTAAAACTACATGAATATATTTTTTGTTTATATTTTTTAAAGTACACAACCAACTTTATAGCTTCCCAAAATTGTATATGACAATTTATATCTCTTTTTCTTGTGTAGATTGGGAAGAGATTCCTTTTTGTTCACAGATATTGAACTTCTTTGTAACCCCCTAGAGCTGTAGAACCCAAGCCCATGTAATTATTACCAGACAAGGGAAGTGACTCCTGAAATTGTGCGGCTCGTGAATTTCCTTGTGTTGTCATCAACACTGGTAGAATAGGTTATTAAACTGAGCAATGGCTGCTACCCCTAATTAACACCATGTGACAGAGTTTAAATTCTTTCCTATTCAGCCATGTAATACACACACTTCCCAGTCACTGGCTTATGGGATTTTAGGTGACTTGTAGCTCTCTGGTGTTATTTTATCATATCTCAGATGCTCTACTCTTTACTTTTTCCTTCTTTTCTCTTTTTTAATCTCACAAATAAAACTAAACACATCTACTTATCATGAAATATTAATCACTGGTGTTTCCAATAAAACTTTATCAAAAATTATTTCAAGAGGGCTTCCCTGGTGGCGCAGTGGTTGAGAGTCCGCCTGCCGATCTGGGCCCGTGAGCCATGGCCACTGAGCCTGCGTGTCCGGAGCCTGTGCTCTGCAACGCGAGAGGCCACAACACTGAGAGGCCCGCGTACCGCAAAAAAAAAAAAAAAAATTATTTCAAGTGAATACAGTTGAAAATATGTTTCTTCAATAATATTAGGCTTTGAAGCTGCTATAATTATTTCATTTAACAAAATAAGCTTTACTTATTTTCTTATCAAATTGAAAAATTCCTATAACTTTCTATAGGAATCAAAAAGAGCTATATTTTCAAGGTGGCTTCTAACATGACAGGGCTATTTAAATACTCATATATCTACTTGAGAAACTAATATATATATACATATATAAGCAGAGAAGGAAGACATTTCACATTCTAGAAGAAATGAATGGCAGAGTTTCACAGTATGTATTTTAGAGAGATTTATTCCTGGTATATTCACTCTTAGACAGGTTGGAACGTGCAAGGTGAATTCTACAGCAGTACAATTTAATTCAAAGAGTAAATGCTCTCAAAATTGTAATAAAATTAAATCAATGCTAGGTGTTCCCTCCCCTGTGCTAATTTCTCCCTTATATTAACACATGCAAATTCTCTCCCCACCCCAGCTCCCCACCCTCCCCCATATACCTGAGCAGTAGATATGATTCTATGCCCACGGGATTTTGAGCAAACATTTTGTGGTAAGGTATAATTCACAGCCTCACAACTCCACACTTAGACAAAAGCAGTTTTTTTCATTTTCAAAGGTAACAACAGTTCCACTCTGAATGCTTTTGAAAAAAAAGCATCAGGTAAACCAAAACAATTCAAAAAAAAAAGATAACAGATTACATACAAATAAAAAGGGGAAATTTTCCACAATAGCTTTCAAAATGTCTAAACATTTTGGCAGTAACAAGGGTCAATTTACAAGCATGTCAACATTATATAAAATGTATTAGGTATCCATTTCAGAACTTAATCTTTCCACTTCACTCCCTGAGAAGGATTTAAGCCCATTGCTTTGTTTTCTTTCTTGCTAGAACCGCTTTGTGCTATTATGTATTTCCTCTCTGCTCATTTCTTTCTAGTCTCTAATACCTATGTAACATTTGTTTGCACCAAGGTTACACCTTAATTTCACAGACCTTTTCTAGGTCAGCTTAATTAAATTATTGTAAGCACTGTAAATTTATTTTTAAAGTTTTTAATTGAAATATACTTGACATACAATATTATTTTAGTTTCAGGTGTACTACCTAGTGATTTGACATTTGCATACACTATGAAATGACCACCACAGTAAGTCTAGTAACCATCTATCCCCATACAAAATTATTAAAATATTATTGACCAAATTTCTTATGCTGTATATTACATCCCCATGGCTTATTTATTTTGTAACTGCAGGTCTGTACCTTTAATCCTCTTCACCTATTTTGCCCACCTCCCCATCTTCTTCCCTTCTAGCAACTACTCGTTTGTTCCCGGTATTGGTGAGTCTGTTTTTGTTATATTTTGCTTGTTTGTTTGTTTTGTTTTTTAGATTCCACATATAAGTGAGATCACGAAGTAATTTGTCTTTCTCTGTCTGACTTATTTCACTTAGCATATTACCCTCTTGATCCATTCATGTTGCTGCAAATGGCAAGATTTCATTTTTTATGGCTGAGTAATATTCCACTGTATCTATAAACCACATCCAGGAAGAAGTTACTTTTTAAAATTAGATGTGCCTTTACTGACTCCATCTCTTTATCTGTTACCCTCTCTTTTTCTCTATCATATATATAAATATATATAAAATATATGTTACCCTCTCTTTTTCTCTATCATATATATAAATATATATCATATATATAAATATATACCATACATATATGCATAAATATATTCATACAAAAAAATGTTGAAAATTACTTCAGACAGTTGACCTAGCTATCTGGGGTTAATAGGTGTGTTAGTTTTCTAGACCTGCTGCAACAAATTTCCACAAACCGGATGGCTTAAAACAACAGAAATGTATTCTCTCACAGTTCTGGAGGCCAGATATTCAAAGGCGTCAAGCAGGGTCACACACCCTCCCAAGGCTCTAGGGGAGTATCTTTTCTTGCCTCTTTCGGTTTGTGGTGGTCCGGGCATCCCTAGGCTTATGGGAGCATAACTCCAATCTCTGCCTTCGTTTTCACATGGCCTTCTCCCTATGTCTTTGTGTCTTCTCTTCTTACAAGGACACCAGTCATGGGATTTAAGTCCCATCCCAATCCAGATTGATTTAAACTAGAGAGCCTTAACTTAATTATATTTGCAAAGACCCTATTTCTTAATAACGTCACATTCGGAAGGTCCTAGTGGATATGAATCTGGGGGCGGGGGACATTTGTCAACCAACTATAGTGTGATTGCTGACTTTCGTTTTCTTCTTTGTGCTGTAATTCTTTTTTCTATGCCTGTGTACTGTTTTCATAATTGAAAATGTGAGTATTTATAGTTTTGGAAAAAATATATAATTAGACATGGGTATTCAAGGAATGAAAAGATGCAGATGGACATTAGAATTAGAAAGTCCTATTAATATTGGATGGAGCTCTGGATAGTTAAGCCATCTTCTTGGATGTTATTTTTCTTGTTCCAGGCACTGGTTTTTAGGACACTGAGTCCAACTTCTCACTGGTTTTTTAGTAGAGAAATAAAAATCAAATGCACAATGAGATGTCACTACAAATCCACTAGCTTGGCCAACTTATTTTTTAATGGAAAAAAATATTGGTGAAGATATAGAGAAATAGTAATTTTCATATATTGGTGGTGGGAATGTAAAATGATGCAGTCTGTGTGGAAAACAGTTTGACAGTTACTCAATAAGTTAAACGTAGGATTACCATAATACCCAGCAATTCCACTGCTGGGTGTATACACACGAGAATTTTAAAAAAAAAAACAAAAAAAAAGATATCTCTTTCAAAACATGTGTCCATTCAATCCAAGATGTCCATTTTATCTAATGACTGATGGCATAAAATTGTTTATAATATCCCCTTTCATAGCTCTAAAATGCTGCTCTTTCATGCCAGCTATTTACTTCTTTATTGTGTCTTTATATTTAAAGCATGTCTCTCATGGCCAGCACATAATTGATCTTACTTTTTTTATTCATTATGACATGATTTAATTGGAGTGTTTGCTATTTAAGGTAATTATCAATATAGTTAGATTTACATTCACAATTTTACATTATTTTCCTTTTGTTTCATCTGTTTTCTGTGTCTCTTTTTGTGTCTTCTTCTATTTAATCTATTGAGAGGTTTAGCTATACCTCTTTGCATTATACCATGGTGGTTGCTCTACAGATAAAAACTTACATCCTTAACTTTGTGCAATTATCTTAGAGTTGTGTCACTTAATGGGAAATGTAGAAAACTTAACAAATAAAGGGGATTATCCATCCCCCATTATTTATATGATAATTTATATATGTATTAGATGTACATACTTTATCATCATAAGACAGTGCTATGTTTTTCGTTTTAAACATAGTAAGAATCTTGAGGTTTATAAAACCTAGTAAAACCAAATGGTCTCCTTGGTAGCACCAGATAACCTCAGATGGGTAATTGCCAAAATCTTTCATGTGACAACACGTTACACCAGGACAAGTTGGCTGTAATATTGAGGAAACATTGGTGGAGAAACTTTTCTGATCTAGCAGTGGACGTTGCCTTCACATACGTTCTTTTTAAGCAATGTAATCCTGGTAACCTTATAAAGGTGAGGTATAGGGAACCACTGAGCACCTCCAAATGGATTTTTAGCAATTACTTCCCACTATCGATTTTGATTATGTACTAGCAACAGTATGTTTATTTTTGCTCAGTCTGAAGCATTCAGTAATCAGAATGTCATGACATTTACAGAGTCTGAAAGCTGTTATTTTTTAGTTCCCTTAACTAGGGCATTCCAATTTATCTATCTGGTGATAGGGAAACCCAATTTACTGGGACAAGTTTTCATGAATTATATATATACAAGGCTCTGCTCCTTACTCAAAGACACTGTACTCTCCTTATTAACTCCCTCCCCCAAACTCTGATAGGTCAGCATGGTTGCAGATTTTGTCTGTTTATAACCATGTTCAGCTGTGCAAGAATAGATGCAGTACAAAGCAGACCAAGAGATTTAACTACAGGATTTTTTTTATGGTAAGTATTAAAATGGAAGATATATATATTTCTTTTGATACATTTTAATATATTATAATATTATATAATATATTATATATAGAAAGAGTGAGAGATTGATTCAAGAACTGAACAATTTACAGAACATTTAGAAAATGATATATTACATTCAGTAAATTATCTAGTGATAAATGGTGTATATGTATATTTATACGGAGCATGAAACTTTAACCCTCTAACAATCTGAAAGTCAAATTAGGTCTTTTTTCAAATTATTTGAGGTGTAGTCATTTTGAGTTTCTGCATATTTTAAGACAATAAGATATAAAATTACTTTACAAGCTCACAGAGCTACCACATAGGAAACTCAAACAAAACCTAATATGCTGTTTACTGCTAGGTTAGTTTACCTTTTTTTCACTCAAGCAGAGTTTTGTTTTGTTTCTCCATGATATAGTCCACAAAATCTTACAGGGCATTACAGGAGTGTTTCTTAGACAGGCCACCTCCAGAAATCGACTTTGTTATGATCCTGATCTCTGCTTAGTTATGAGGCAACACCTTTCCCATGGCAATAATGACGCCGTAATCATTCCCTCCCCTCATACTCTGCAGCCAGCTAAACTTCACCAACTATATGAAAATAAACTGTTTAGAACACCACTTGCATTCATTACCGCTTTAATAGAAGAGAAATTGCAAGTAAGATTAGTCCTATTACATGGAGAATGTTGCTAAATGGATTCATTTTACAGCAGGTGGTTCAAATTCTACCCATCCAATTAGCACATACAGAAACTACTCCTTAGAAAATGAGCAAACATAAGAGACATAAATTTGATCACCTTTTAAATCTTTAGATAATCATACTTATATTTTAAATAATCTACTAAACGATAAGAGAAAAATAAAGCTCAATTAAAAAATGACCCATTGTTGCATATCAATATTTGCAGTGTTTACATATTTCCTCAGACTTATTCAATATTTATTGATTTAATTATATTCTACTCTAAAGAAAATTTTTAAGCAGCTTTATTATTCAATATTTAATTCTTTCAACCAATAAATATTTACCACGTAAATTGCATAGGTAGGCACCATGCCTGTACTAAGGATCCAATGGTAAACCAAATATACATGCCCTTGATGTAAGTCAGTTATGTAAACAATAGAGCCAAACAAAATAAAACACAACATGAAAGATAAGAAAAAGCAAAATCAATTAGGTAATTTAGATGAGTTTGAGAGTAAATATAAAATCTTTAAATGAATGATATGAATTCTACACATTTACTAGACAATAGGTGTTTCACAGACATCAAGAAGTAGATGAATAATCAGTAATCAATTTGAAAATTTCTGTGAAGTAAAAATACATCAATATTATTATGCTAAGCATGGCTAACATTCATAAGGAGGCAAAAGTGATGTTAAAAATTATTTTCAATAAAAACAGTGATACAGGGATTTCCCTGGCGGTCCAGTGGTTAAGACTCTGCGCTTCCACTGCAGGGGCCACAGGTTCAATCCCTGGTCTGGGAACTAAGATCCTGCAAGCCACACGGCACGGCCTAAAATAAAACAAGTAAAAATATTCTGAAAAAAGAAAAACAACAGTGATATATATGTCTATTTCTCTTACTTATGAATATCAATGTGTTCTTAAGACATACAGCAAAGTAAATAAAATATCACTTGCAATATTTGTTCCTGTGTTGTTCAGTATGGTAGCGATTAGCCACATACAGTTATTTAAATTTAAAATTAAATTAATTAAAATTAGTTAGAAATTCAGTTCCTCAGCTGCATTGGACACATTTCAAGTGTTCAGATAATCATCTCAGAGTGTTCTATTGCATGTCTGGCTCTGATCTAGACAATCTATTCAAACATGCACCTAAAACTTCAAAACATATGAAAAAAACATTCCATCGGTGAAACATTTTGGACATTCTTGTGAATACTGTTGTACCATTTCTAGTTCAGTTTGTTTATTTTTGTGATTCTTTAATTTTTCCTATGGTCTATGTATTCATTCACTATCCTCCTTCATTTACCTTTATCTTTAGTTTTTCTCTTCTTTGAATCAAACCCTCTGGTTACTTATTGTAATGAGAGTCTACATTTCTGCACTGCCCACTGCTATATGGAGATAACATCACACACACACATAATCAATTTAATTAAATGCTATAATATTTTGTCAGATAATAATGTGTCAGTTAGTTCATTAATTGTAAAGAATGACCGCATAATGTAAAGATATTAATAATAGGGGAAAATGAGTGTGGAACATATGGGAAATCTCTGTGCTATCTTTCTATAAATTAAAACTGTTGTAAATTTAAAATTTATTTTTTTAAAAAAAGCAGCAGACATGGAGAGATTGTGGTTTATTTTCAGCTGGGGCAAGAAGGATAAAATCCAGTAATTTTATCCTCTTCCGGGCTGTTGTCATTTTATGATGAAGTAACACCTACTTGGCATGAAAATGTAACAGATGAAACTCTCTACCCCAGATGGTTGACTCCAAGGAAGTACCTCTATTTCCACACTTGTCAAACCCATCATCGGCCATATTGGCCATAGCTTCATATAGTACTAAAGAAAATATTAAAATTGCATAAATTATCAAGACAAATGTGGGGTGGATCTTAACTGTGCACAAAGTGTGCTCTAATCTCAAGAAAAGCTTGTAAAAATGTTTTAAGAAAAACAAGAAGGAGTTTAGTCCTATGAGCCTACAATTCTACTACTGTTGTAAATACTCAAAATAAATGAATGATGTGCTCACCTAAAGACTTAGATAAGAATATGTATAGCAGCATTAATTCAAAAGTGTCAACATTGGGGCTTCCCTGGTGGCGCAGTGGTTGCGCGTCCGCCTGCCGATGCGGGGGAACCGGGTTCGCGCCCCGGTCTGGGAGGATCCCGCGTGCCGCGGAGCGGCTGGGCCCGTGAGCCATGGCCGCTGGGCCTGCGCGTCCGGAGCCTGTGCTCCGCAACGGGAGAGGCCGCAGCAGTGAGAGGCCCGCATACCACAAAAAAAAAAAAAAAAAAAAAAAGTGTCAAAATTAATCCCAACCCAAGTTTTATCAATAGTGAAATACATACTTAAAAGTGTAGTTCATTCATACAATGGGACACTATACAAGGAAAAACCTACAACTCCATGCAAAAAGTATAGCTAAACATCCTAATCATGGTGCTAATTGAAAGAAGCCATACACTAAAAATGCCTGCCAAGGCACTCATATAGATAAAATTCAAAACAGGCAGAGCTAACCCATGTGTTAGAAGGCAGAATAATAGTCTCATTTAGAAGGATGCAGTAGGAGAGTGAATGGGACAAACACCCCAAGAAAGGCTTGGGGTGTTAGTAATGTCTCAGTCTTTGACTTTGTGGGCAGTTACTCAGATACATTTCTGTTGAGAAAATTCAATGACATATATATTTATATTCTGCATAATTCTTCAATTAAAGCAAAATTGAAAGCGGATGGAAAAAGTATTATGTCATTAGGTGAAAGTAACCATAGAATGGAAATGAAAGACTTTATTTTTTAAGGGTTTTGTTGTTGTTGTTGTTGTTTTTGTTTCTTGTTTTCTTTTTGGCCGCATGGCATGTGGGATCTTAGTTCCCCGACCAGGGATTGAACTTGCACCCCTTGCAGTGGAAGCTCAGAGCCTTAACCACTGGACCTCTGGGGAAGTCCCATGAAATGAAAGACTTCAAATACATTTTTCTTCATCATAGAAACTTTCCCTACAAAGTGAAAAAGGTATAATTAACTATATTAACCATATGGAATTTGTTAGAACTTTGGATATCTATTAATGAATTGAATAAATAAAGTCAGATTGAAATATGTGATGCTGCTTTCTAGGGAGAGATATGGGAGAAACTGAATAGGTACTAACTGCACAATTCTTCCCATAAGCTTCATGAATCCTATATCGCATTACAAATCATTTGGGGGAACCTCCAAGTTTGTAAATCCTCTTTAGGGTGTTAAAGAAGCAAATTATGTTGTCTTAAAGGTTAATGGAAAGTAGTGGAATAAGAGTAATGGTATTCAGTTTTGCAGTTAAACCCTAGGAAAGAGGCACAAAGACATCAGGCATGGCAGTAAGAAAATAATGAGTGCGTGTAGACTCAAGGGAAGTCTAAGTTCTTTGCTATAATGCAGTGCTCTTGACAGTTAGACAAGGACTATCTCAGACTGAAGCTGGAAATGGTTTGAGGCTTGGGTTGAGTGTTGAAAAGTAAACTTAGTCCTAATTGTGAGGTGTCATTTATCCCACGCTAAAATGTGTACATTCTATTCAGTTTTCTCATGTCTGTGTTTTAGAAAGTTAGTTCTGGTAACAGGAATTCATTGTTTATCCGAGATAGTGAGATATAAGCTGCTTCTGATTGGTTCCTATTAAAATAGCAAAATAGATTGATTTGCAAAACTTCCCAACCACAGCAGTTAGAGAAAATATATATTAGGATAGAGCACCTCTAAGTTATGTCAGTTAACTGTTACTTAATTGATAGAAGAGAAGGGTATGCAAATCACCCACCTCCCCTGAAAAAAAGTGATGAGTCATTTCTGTTACTCCGGGTGCCCAGTGACATTTCTGCAGATATTTCATGTCCTGAAGAACCTCAGCCACTTAGCTCCAATTCACCAAATTAGCAGTGACACGAGTCTAGGGATATGATCCATTTCCAGATAACACCAGGAAAATTATAAGGTATTTAACAGAGAGTTAACATTTAAATCAAGGATGCGTTTTATAGTGAAAGAAACACTCAATTATTTGAATATATTCATTTAAAAAATTAAATAACTAGGTTCAGTGCAGTGAGTCAGGAATACTGGATGCTTACCGTAAGGGACGTATAAGATAGCATGAAATGTCAAATGACAAAACTAAAACAATTTAGTGATGAGTTTGATGTCCTTTATTAAAGGAAAACAGCCATGGACTGGGGGAGTACAGTGCCTGGCAAGCGGTGGAGAACCCTTCCTGAGGGATTTGGGGCAAGACCAAGTTTTACGGAGCATTAGAAGATACAAGCAAAATGGGGCGTGATTGGCTAGGAGGTCCGGGATTTTCTTGTAGGGTAGCAGGTTCTATTTTCCAGGGTAAGGGGAGCTAGTAAGGCTGAGTTGGAGGATGGTGATTGGTGCATGTTGTTTCTTTGACAGGCTGATTTAGGTGTAGATTTGCGACGTGGGCTGGGCCACTGGGGCGGCCATTTTGTGCGTCTTCATATATATGAATTAACTCTAGCAGAGAGAAAAACACGTACGCAAGTGGCCAAATAACCAAAGTTCAGAGATACAGCTCAATGGCAGATGCCATTTGCACTCAGGGGCCTGTTGTAGTATAGTGGAGCTGGAAACGAAGGCTCTTGGGCAAAATGTGCTTTCATCTCGCTCTGACAGATATTTCCTATTTTAAGCATGTGATTATTTTTGTAAAGTTCCCTCAAGTACTGTAAGGAATAAGTGTCTAGCTTTGCATAGTTAAAATACGTAATGTTGGATTCTAACACTATTTCTGTGGTCCTACAACCTTATTTCCATTGAAAGGGAATGGGTTCTTCCTAATTCTACTGTAAATTAAATACATTAATCTGAACAATGAAAATTGCATTTCAGGTTATGCCCTCACAAGAGAAATTCTAACACATCATTTCCTAATTTTTTATATTTATCATGCTTCCTTTTGGTTTTCCTCTTCTTCCCGCTCATAGAAATGAAAGGCTATTCTGATTTTTTTTTTTACATGAATACTGTATCATATTATTCCAGGATATAATGGTTGCATTTTCTCCCATTATTTTGAAACTTCATTCCAATGGAGATTGTTTGATTTTATGAAACTCTCTGGTTTAATTTTTCCTTTGAATCTGATTCTGATGGGAAATTTTAACAAAACGAAATACTTACATTTCAATAGTCATTGCTAATTCCATGATGTGCTATTTTCAAGTGAATAAAATTTTCATTTTAATTCATAGCAATTGTTAAAAATATGTTTGCTTTTTCTATTTTAAGATAAAATTGTACTTTACTTCTTGAAACCTATTTAGATGGACTACCTAAAGTGACTGTGTAGGAATAAATAATGACTATTTGATTCTGAAAAAATAGCAAACAAAAAGGCAAGAAGAGGAAGAGTTGAATTAATATTATTTCTTCACAGAGTTAATTCCGAATACATACTGTGTTTTCTCCACAGTTTTCATACAAAACTAAGACAACTAGTATAAACTAAACATCAGTCAATCTGTGGATGATTTGGTCTATTATGCAAAATTTTCTTTTGACTTTTTAAATCAGATTAATTGGAAAAATACAAAACAATCTTAATCAAGAGTTTTCTCAGATATTAGTTGATACAAAATTAATTCAAATTTAGTTTTAAGAAAAAATAATTTTGGTTCATGTAACTGGTTGGTATCAGGTCAGGGACTTGAAGCCTTAGCATGAAGACAGTCTCTTTCATTATTTGCTTCTGATTTTCCTGGATTGGCTTTGCTCTTTGACAGTTCTCCCCTCATAGTTGTTACCAGCAAACTGTAGTCTTACGTAATTTTATGGTTAAGAATCCTAGACTACAAAGCAAGCCTTTTTCTGAATAACTCCAGAGAACTTTCTGGAATTGATTCTAAATGAACTAGCATAGATGATGTGACAATATCTAAAGCATTGAAATGGAATGGAATAACTGGCTTAGCATGTGCCTAGCACATGGCATTTTAGTTTTAAATATTATTGGTAAATTGGCACAGCACTATGGAAAACAGTATGGAGGTTCCCCCCAAAGTGATAGAAAAAATAAAATATTTTTCCTCAAGAAAAAAAAAAAAATAGAACTCCATTTGATCCAGCAATCCCACTCTTCAGTATATAGCCAAAGGAAAAGAAGGTTATCAAAGACATATCTGCATACACACGTTCATTACAGCACTACTCACAGTCAGCAAATATGTAAACAACTTGTGTCTATCAAGTGATGAATTAACTAAAAAAGAGATGTGGGGGCTTCCCTGGTGGCGCAGTGGTTGAGAGTCCGCCTGCCGATGCAGGGGACACGGGTTCGTGCCCCAGTCCGGGAAGATCCCACATGCCGCGGAGCGGCTGGGCCCGTGAGCCATGGCTGCTGAGCCTGCGCGCCCGGAGCCTGTGCGCCGCAACGGGAGAGGCCACAACAGTGAGAGGCCCGTGTACCGCAAAAAAAAAAAAAAAAAGATGTGGTATATATCCATACAGTCGTCCCTCAGAATCCAAGGGGGATTGGTTTCAGGACCCACCTTGGATACAAAAATCCACAGATGCTCAAATCCTATCATTGGCCCTCTGAATCCACAGGTTCTTTATCTGTGGAGCCAACCAATTGAATATCATCGAACATAGTACACGATCCAGATATGGAACTCACAGATAAGGGGAGCCAATGGTATATTTATTGAAAAAATCTGCATATAAGTGGACTTTTGCAGTTCAAATCCATGTTGTTCAAGGGTCAACTGTATATATATATATATATATATATATATATATATATATATATTTTTTTTTATTTTTTTTTTTTTTTTTTTTCAGCCAGATGCAAATTTAATGTAGATGTGGCAAAAATCACCTGAGTGGGTAACTATCTAACTGCAAATTTCACAAGCAGATTACGGATGGCCTCCCCTTCAAGCATACTCTGTGTAGTTTCTAATGCATGCATTTAATTAGTTAGGAGAAGGAGGCTTGCACCTACTTCCACTTTACTGTTTGATTTTTTAAATTAATTTTTATTAGAGTATAGTTGCTTTACAATGTTGTGTTCGTTTCTGCTGTACAGCAGAGTGAATCAGCTATACGTATATATATATCCCCTCCTTTTTGGATTTCCTTCGCATTTAGGTCACCACAGAGCATTGAGTAGAGTTCCCTTTGTTATACAGTAGGTTCTCATTAGTTACCTGTTTTATACCTAGTAGTGTATATAAGATATCAACACCAACTGAGAGGTAGCAGCCGTCTGGAGTACTGGTTGAAAAGCTCTCAGGTCTCAGAGAGAAAGGATGCAAATATATATTTTTTTTTTTTTTTTTTTTTTTTTTTTTTTCAGCCACGAGAAGGAAGGAAATCCTGCCATTTGTGACAACATGGGTGGGGACTTCAGGGTATCACACTAAATGAGATAAGTCAGACACAGAAAGACAAGTACTGCATGGTGTCAGTAATATGTGGAATCTAAACAAAAACAAACAAAAAAATCAACATCATAGAATCATAGAAACAAAATAGAAAAGTGGTTGCCAAGGGCTAACTGGGAGCTAGGGGAAATAGGGTGTGGTTGGTATAAATTTCCAATTATACGATGAATAAGGTCTGAGGATCTAATGTACAACATGGTGACTATAGTTGGTAATACTGTACTGTATATTTGAAATTTGCTAAGAGAGAAGAACTTAAATGTTTTCACCAAAAAAGAAAAGTGAGGGGATGGATGTGCTAACAATGTGAGGGAGTCCTTTCGGAGTGTATATGTTAGAATAATATAGAGTGTGAGACTATGTTTGGGCACTTACTCTTTGTTTATATTAGATACTAGCCTCCATCATAACATACTTATTAAATTTCCAAGTTGAGCAGTTCTGTAATTGTAATTATTGTTGCTGTACCTGTAACAAAACATGCTTATGAGAGTAAAACAAATAGAAGTGCCCACAAATACTATTTTTAAAATTCACTTGTAACTGTTCCTCTTGTAATTGTGCATGACAAAATCAAATTTGTAAAAATTTTAGCATGAAAAATAAAATTTGTATCAGTCAAAAAATATGTATGTATACATATTATATACACACAATTATTATTATTTGTCGACACATGGGTGAGTAGGGTTGGAATCAAATTACATAGGCTGAGAAAGGGGAAGGGGTCATTAACAAATGAAAATAAACTACTTTTGTTACCAGAATAAGAGGTCCAAAATGCAAAGCAACAGGTGTACTTCGGTCTTATGTAGATATATCCTTCAATTATTACATAAAATGATATTCAAAAACAATTATATGTGTATATATATATAAGCAGAGGACAAAGACATCTATCATATATATCATTTTGGTTCTTTAGGTAAAAGAGGACATTTTACCTCCAAAACCACCAGAACACTGTACAACGGCCATATGTGTTTAAGGACCTCTACATCAATATTCAGTGAACTACAGTAGCAATTTTAACAATGATATTCCCTTTTGTGCATTATACTTGTAATGCACACAGACTGCTGTCTCTGCTCAGTGAGACAACTTGACCAGTGGTCACAGACTAACGCCTGACCTCTGTCAACAACAATCTATGCATGATTGCCTCTAAGTCAAAGTTCATAAACTAGAGTGTCGGTGAGCAGCCCATGGCCATCATAGGCAGATATAGGTGAATACCAAAATTAAATGGATATGCTCTTTTATTAGCATTTTTAAAAATCCTGTATAGGAATGCCTGTGTGTAAAATATAATATATTAGAGATTTAAAACCAGATCAATAAACTAACATTTATTGATAAATTGTGTGCTAAGAATGCTACATATAATTCTGTATATCCTGTGTCATTTTCTAAAGAATATAGACTGGCATTTTGATGAGAAACATTAGTTCGATTAAATTAAGATTTATTCTAAACACACAGTTTAAAAACTACCTTTAATAGAATACCTAATCATTTATACTAATTCATTCTCAAGTATAAAGAACCCACAGGGGAAATTATTAGTTGAAGAGTGAGACAATATTTTTTATTTGTACAATTTTGATAATATAAAATCAATGATAAACTATATAAAGGTGTACAAAATCATACTGGAATGCTATTAAGTTTTCATGCAAATAGAATGATGCATTCTGTGAAAATTATGCTTACTTATCAAAATTATTTGCCCTCATGGAAGCAAATCTTATATGCAATAATATTACAACTATGGAATACAAAACAGAAAGCACTGCAATAAAATAAAAGCTGAAAGAAACTTACAATAATATCAATAGTTTTGATTTTCAAGATATGTTGATTTTTCCTCAAGGCAAAGAATATGGGTATGCATACCTGCAGGCAGTTGGTGAATGTGGTAAACTAGTCATCTGGTAAACCAGGGATGGTTGTGACCTCATTGAAACAAATATATCTCTTAACTGTAGAAGAAATCCCACATTCAGTGACAACAATGTAGGAAAAGAAATATCAAAAAGGGTAATATAAAAGGCAATTTGTCTTATTTTCAGACTTACTGAAAATGCTGAGGAAAAAATATAGTCTCCAATGTGTATATTACTTCTCTTCTATCTACTCTTCTCTCTTTGGGGGATTGATTTCAGATGTTCATATGTAGAAATTACCATTTTTTTTGTTAGCATAGGCAGAGTTTTGTAAAACATAAAAGTTAAACTAAAGGTTTTCTCTAAAGTAGCAATGAGATGCAAAACTTGCTTAAATCAAGCAATTCTTACTTTTTTTCTAAATTAACCTATTAGTGACTTATTGTAATGCATTGTTAACTGTATACTAAACTAGTTTTTACCTTTAAAGAGAAATGTCTATAATGGCTATATTTCACATTACTATTAATTCAAATATGTAAGTGTAGAATTAACTGTTTAATAACATCTTCAATAGTATATATTTGAATAATTATTTTTACTAAAATACAGCCTGAGATATATTTGATTGTTCAAACTCTAACTGCATGAAAGATGTAAGTATAGCCTTTTGAGATTGTGCGACTCATGTTACAGGCTTATCTTATTCACACACGTGAAATCTGTAAAGCCCAAAATTAATCCCTAAGGCAAGTTAATGTGCTTCTTTGACAACCCTTATCAACTATAACAAGGTATTTAAATTGCAGATACCCTGCTGAGTGAATATTCAAAAGACACTTGGCAACTCTACACCAGAACACCAGATGCTCCTTACAGAACGTTACTTGTTTTATTTTGTGATTTATGAAAGATTGATTTAGTTTCGTATTTTCATGGCACTAGAGAGAGAAAAACGAAGGAGGAAGGAAGGAAGGTGAGGGGGGAGGGAAGGAAGGAAGGTGAGGGGGGAGGGAGGGAGGGAGGAAGTAAGGGAAGTCACTCAAACGTCGAGTCAATCATATGTCAGACACTTTTACATTCTTTCCCTCAAAACTGTTATATGAACACACATCTCCATGCCTCTCTCACCTTTTCTCTCACTGCCTTAACTTGTCTCTTTTTGTGACCCCACTTGACTCTTTGATGTGGAAATTTCTGATTTTCCAGTCTTTCCATGGCACTATCGATTGAAATTATTTTAAGTTGCTAAAATTTAAGTATAACTGTCTTTATTTTACTTTATTTTAATGTTAATTAAGTAACTTGGCTTCTGTCTTAAAAAAACGGGCGTTGCTTTTGCTTACCCAAAAGGAACTGATTTACACCCTTTGGGGCTTACGATATTCTTGATAATTGATGATTATAAGGTGAATTTTTTTCCCCAAAGACAGCAAAAGAAAATTTTAGTAATCAAGCGATTCCCCAGGGAGCAGGGAGGATAACCATTCTTCTAACCTACCACAAGCTCTCAATACAGATCTATCCCTTCCCTCTCATTACTGTGCATTTCCTTGAACAGGAAGCCACAGCAGAATACAATGAAATAACCACGGATGTCAGAGTCCGACAGACTTGGTCTTAATCCCATTTCCACCTCATCTTGGCCTGCATACTTTACATACTCTCAGCCTCAAATTTCTCTCTCATAATTGACAGAACAATGCCTGCTTCTCAGGGTTGATAGAAAAATTAAATTGCTAATATGAACTTTAACTGAGTTGACATCACATTTAAAAAAAGAACAGTGCTTGATGTCTATCTTTTGATTATAATTTATTATGATTATTTCAGTCTTTCCCAACTACATATTTTTTTAATTTAGTTTTTTTTTTTTTTTTTTAAAGCAGGGGCATGAAATATGGGGATAATGAAGGGAACTGAAAAAGGAAACTCAAGAGATTATAAATAGATATGAGTGAATTTTCCATTCACCTAAACTGCTACATTAAGATTTTAGCAAGTGCCTCCCTGTTGGTGCAGTGGTTAATAATCTGCTTGCCAATGCAGGGGACACAGGTTCAAGACCTGGTCTGGGAAGATCCCACATGCTGCGGAGCAACTAAGCCCGTGCACCGCAAATACTGAGCCTGCGCTCTAGAGCCCACGAGCCCCAACTACTGAGCCCGTGCGCCACAACTATTGAATCCTGTGCTCTGCAACAAGAGTAGCCATCGTAATGAGAAGCCCTGCACACTGCAACAAAGAGTAGTCCCCGCTGGCTGCAACTGGAGAAAGCCCGCATGCAGCAATGGAGACCCAACGCAGCCAAAAATAAATAAATAAATTTATTAATTGATTAATTAGAAAAAAAAATATTTTAGCAAAGGTTTATGGCTACTCAGAATTGAATATTGGTCCTTGCTGACCTGGCTTCCTCACTAACTCTTAACCTCCACCCTCTGCTTTCACCAATCTGTGCCCAATACTTGAGTCATAACAATCCAAAGCAGCACTTCTAGTCAACAAGATTAATTGATTAATTAGAAAAAAAAATATTTTAGCAAAGGTTTATGGCTACTCAGAATTGAATATTGGTCCTTGCTGACCTGGCTTCCTCACTAACTCTTAACCTCCACCCTCTGCTTTCACCAATCTGTGCCCAATACTTGAGTCATAACAATCCAAAGCAGCACTTCTAGTCAACAA
Source organism: Physeter macrocephalus (assembly GCF_002837175.3). Lineage (NCBI taxonomy): Eukaryota > Metazoa > Chordata > Mammalia > Artiodactyla > Physeteridae > Physeter > Physeter macrocephalus. The sequence goes on along the minus strand of NC_041232.1, from coordinate 79,028,672 downwards.
GAAAGACTCCTTTTGTACATAAATCCAAAGACTCCAAGATTGTTTTAAACTCTCCCATTTGGAATATGATCTCTGAAGCTTTCTAACCCATTGTACTTCTTTTTTTTTTCATATATTTGAATTTTTGTGGTAAAATATACATAAAACTTGCATTTGAACTGTTATGAAGTATATAATTCAGTGGAATTAGTTGCAAGCATCATCATTATTTCCAAACAGTTTCTTCACCCCAGAGACTCTAAGGCCATTTTGCTCATTTCCCCTCACCCTAGCCCCGGTAAAGTTTATTCTATTTTCTCTCTCTAAGAGTTTCCCTATTCTAAATATTCTATGCAAATGAAATCGTACAATATTTGTCCTTTTGTGTCTGGCTTATTTCACTTAGCATAATGCTTTTGTGGTTCATGTATTGTTGTAGCCTGTATGAGAACTTCATCACTTTCTTATGGTTGAATAATATTTCACTGTATGTACATACCATTGTATTAGTTTTCTAGGCTGCTATAACAAAAGGTCACAGACTGGGTGGCTTAAACAACAGAAATTTATTGTCTTACAGTTCTGGGGGCTGGGAGTCCATAATAAGCAGCCAGCAGGGTTGGTTCCTTCTGAGAGCTGTGAGGAAGGATGTAATCCAGGCTTTTCTCCTTGGCTCATAGATGGTCATTTTCTCCTTTTGCCTCTTTATATTGTCTTCCCTCTCTGCATGTCTATCTCCAAATTTCCCACTTGTATAACGACACCATTCATGCTGGATTAAGGGCTCAACCTACTCCAGTATGATCTCATCTTAACTAATTACTTTCCCAACAACGCTATTTTTAAATAAGATCACATTTTGAGATACTAGAGGTTAGGAATTTTGGAGGGACAAAATTAAACCCAAAACTACCACTTTTTATTTTATCCATCCATCTGTCTGTTGATAGACACTTGGGTTGTTTCCACTTTGGGGCTATTGTTAATAATATTGCAGAGAATATTGGCACACAAGTTATCTATTTTGTCTCTATTTCCAATTCTTTTGGGTATATATACCTAGGAATAGAACATATGGACCATATGGTAATTCTATGTTTAGCTTATTGAGGAGCTGTCTAACTTTTTCAGAGAGCTCCATCATTTTACATTTTCACCAGCAATGTATGAGCATTCCGATTTCTCCACATCATTACCAATACTTGCTATTTTCTGCTTTTTAAAATTATAGCTATACTAGAAGATGTAAAGTCATAGACAATTGTGCTTATGAGCTGCATTACCCTAATGATTAATGAAGTTGAGCATCTTTTCATGCACTTATTGGCCATTTGTATATCTTCCTTGGAGAAATATTTATTCAATTTCTTTGCCCATTTTTAAATTGAATTTTTTCTATATTTTGTTGAGTTTTAGGAATTCTTTATATGTTCTTGATATTAAACCCTTAGCATATGTGATTTGAAAATATTTTAGCCTATTCCATAGACTGTGCTTTCACAGTCTTGCTAATGTCCTTTTATGAACAAAAGCTTTTAATTTTTATATTTATCACTTTTTTCTTTTGGTGTCAACTAAGAATCTATTGCCAAATCCAGGGTAATGAAGATGTATGCCTATATTTTCTTTTAAGAGTTTTAAGGTTTTAGCACTTATTAGGTCGTTGATCTATTGTTTTTTCACATCTTTATTGGAGTATAATTGCTTTACATTGTTGTGTTAGTTTCTGCTGAATAACAAAGTGAATCAGCTATACGTATACTTATATCCCCATATCACCTCCCTCTGGCATCTCCCTCCCACCCTCCCTATCCCAGCCCTCTAGATGGTCACAAAGCACCGAGCTGATCTCCCTGTGCTATGTGGCTGCTTCCCACTAGCTAGCTATTTCACATTTGGTAGTGGATATATGTATATGGCCAGTCTCTCACTTCGTCCCAGCTTACACTTCCCCCTCCCTATGTCCTTAAGGCCACTCTCTAGGTCTGTGTCTGTGTCTTTATTCCTGTCCTGCCCCTAGGTTCTTCAGAACCACTTTTTTTTTTTTTTTTTTTTAGATTCCATATATATGTGTTAGCATACCATATTTGTTTTTCTCTTTCTGACTTACTTCACTCTGTATGACGGATTCTAGGTCCATCTACCTCACTAAAAATAACTCAATTTCGTTTCTTTTTATGGCTAAGTAATATTCCATTGTATATATGTTCCACATCTTCTTTATCCATTAATCTGTCAGTGGACACTTAGGATGCTTCCATGTCCTGGCTATTGTAAATAGTGCTGAAATGAACATTGTGGTACATGACTCTTTTTGACTTATGGTTTTCTCAGGGTATATGCCCAGGAGTGGGATTGCAGGGTCATGTGGTAATTCTATTTCTAGTTTTTTAAGGAACCACCATACTGTTCTCCATAGTGGTTGTATCAATATACATTCCCACCAACAGTGTAGGAGGGTTCCCTTTTCTCCACACCCTATACAGAATTTATTGTTTGTAGATTTTTTGATGATGGCCATATTGACTGGTGTGAGGTGATACCTCATTGTAGTTTTGATTTGCATTTCTCTACTGATTAGTGATGTTGAGCATCCTTTCATGTGTTTGTTGGCAATCTGTATATCTTTGTTGGAGAAATATCTATTTAGGTCTTCTGCCCATTTTTGGACTGGGTCGTTTGTTTTCTGATATTGAGCTGCATGGGCTGCTTGTATATTTTGGAGATTAATCCTTTGTCAGTTGCTTCATTTGCAAATATTTTCTCCCATTCTGAGGGTTGTCTTTTCATCTTGTTTATGGTTTCCTTTGTTTCATTCTTTTACATGTAGCTGTCCAGTTTTCCCAGCACCACTTATTGAAGAGGCTGCCTTTTCTCCGTTGTATATTCTTGCCTCCTTTATCAAAGATAAGGTGACCATTTGTGCATAGGTTTATCTCTGGGCTTTCTATCCTGTTCCATTGATCTATATTTCTGTTTTTGTGCCAATACCATACTGTCTGGATTACTGCAAGTTTGTAGTATAGTCTGAAGTCACAAAGCCTGATTCCTCCAGCTCCGTTTTTCTTTCTCAAGATGGCTTTGGCTATTCAGAGTCTTTTGTGTTTCCATACAAATTGTGAAATTCTTTGTTCTAGTTCTGTGAAAAATGCTATTGGTAGTTTGATAGGGATTGCACTGAATCTGTAGATTGCTTTGGGTAGTATAGTCATTTTCACAATGTTGATTCTTCCAATCCAAGGACATGGTATATCACTCCATCTGTTTGTATCATCCTTAATTTCTTTCATGAGCGTCTTATAGTTTTCTGCATACAGGTCTTTTTTCTCCTTAGGTAGGTTTCCTAGGTATTTTATTCTTTTTGTTGCAGTGGTAAATGGAAGTGTTTCCTTAATTTCTCTTTCAGATTTTTCATCATTACTGTATAGGAATGCAAGAGATTTTCTGTGCATTAATTTTGTATCCTGGTACTTTACCAAATTCATTGATTAGCTCTACTAGTTTTCTGGTAGCGTCTTTAGGATTCTCTATGTACAGTATCATGTCACCTGCAAACAGTGATGATTTTACTTCTTCTTTTCCAATTTAGGTTCCTTTTACTCCTTTTTCTTCTCTGATTGCTGTGCCTAAAACTTCCAAAACAATGTTGAATAATAGGGGTGAGAGGGGGCAACCTTGTCTTGTTCCTGATCTTAGTGGATATGCTTTCAGTTTTTCACCATTGAGAAAGATGTTGCCTGTGGGTTTGTCATATACAGCCTTTATTATGTTGAGGTTAGTTCCCTCTATGCCTACTTTCTGGAGGGTTTTTATCATAAATTGGTGTTGAATTTTCTCGAAATCTTTTTCTGCATATTGAGATGCTCATATGGATTTTCTTCTTCAATTTGTTAATATGGTTTATCATATTGAATGATTTGCTTATATTGAAGAATCCTTGCATTCTTGGGATAAACCCCACTTGATCATGGTGTATGATCCTTTACATGTGCTGTTGGATTCAGTTTGGTAGTATTTTGTTGAGGATTTTTACATTAATATTCATAAAGGATATTGGTCTGTAATTTTCTTGTGATATCTTTATCTGGCTTTGGTTACAGGATAATGCTGGCCTCACAGAAAGAGTCAGGAAGCGTTCTCTCCTCTTATATTTGTTTGGAAGATTTTGAGAAGGATTGTGTTAATTCTTTAAATGTTTAATAGAATTCACCAGTGAAGCCATTTGGTTAAGGACTTTTCTTCCTTGGAAGCTTTTGTATTGCTGATTCAATCTCTTTAATTTGTTTAAGTCTATTTGGAGTTTTAAAATATCTTCTTGAGTCAATTTTGGCTTTTTCCAAAGGTTTTTTCCATTTCACTTACTTTAATTTGTTAGAATACAATTCTTCATAATATTCTCTTATACTTTTTGATTTCTGAAAGGTTGGAAGTAATGTTTCCATTTTTATTTCTGATTTTAGTTATTTGCCTCTTCTCTTTTTTTTGTTAGTCTTGCTAAAAATTTTTCAATTGGGTTTACAAATACAGTCTTTGCAAATGATACATTAAGCTACAAAAAGAAAAGGAGGAAACTTAAATGTATATTGCTAATGAAAGAGGCCAATGTAAAAAGGCTATATACTGTATAATTCCAACTATATGGAATTCTGGAAAAGGCAAAATTATAGAGACAGTAAAAGATCAGTGATTGTCAGGTGTTTGGTGGGGGGAGAGATGTATAAGTGTAGCACAAGGGATTTTTAAGGCAGTGAAACCATGCCATATGATACTGTAAGGGTGATTATGTGTCATTACACAGTTGTCACAACCCATAGCTTATACTACACAAAGAGTGAACCCTAACGTAAACTATGGAGTTTAATTAAACATAATGTATGGGTGTTGGTTCACCAATTGTTACACATGCCCTACACTAGTGCAAGTTGTTAATAATAGGAGAATCTGTGAAGGGAGAGAGGGTGTTTTTAGAAACTGCACTTTGTGCTTAATTTTTCTGTAAATCTAAAATTTCTCTAAGAAATAAAGTCTATTTCAAAAAATGAAAAAAATGAAAATTATTCCCTTTGAATCTGAAAAAAAAAAAAAAAAAAACTGCCGAAAGAACCAGTGCAGTTTAAGAGCCTAAGAAAAAAATGCTTAATGAATGTCATATAATTAGACACTTGGGTCCAGCTGCAAACAGATCAACTTTCCGACTGGTTTTAGAAATCCCAATCCTTTTTTTCATTTTGCTAATGTTTAATCTGAAGTTGACCAAGGGAATAATTTGAAGTTGGATCATTTTCCACCCTTCGTATAAAAACAGAAAAGATAATATATTAAAAAATATATTTTGGTATATACACACTGTTGATATTTTTGTCAATCTTTTGTATTTTGTGAATAAAAGTTAGATTTTATTTTATTTATTTATTTTTATTTATTTATTTATTTTGTTGCGGTACGCGGGCCTCTCACTGTTGTGGTCTCTCCCGTTGCGGAGCACAGGCTCCGGACGCACAGGCTCAGCGGCCATGGCTCACGGGCCTTGCTGCTCCGTGGCATGTGGGATCTTCCTGGACCAGGGCCTGAACCCGTGTCCCCTGCATCGGCAGGCGGACTCTCAACCACTGCGCCACCAGGGAAGCTCAGATTTTATTTTTGATGTTTTTATTGATCCACAACGCAAAATTTAATTTTAAAAAATGCATGTTTGTACTGCATACATCTTTTTCAGGCTTCAGCACTCATAAAAAGTGATTATCTATTGAGAATAATGGATGCTACTCACAGCTGGAAAGCATCCTGCTGTGGAGTTTGGCTAAGCTGGCAGGGTTTTGAGGACCCCTGTCTCAGCACAACTGTAAGCCCATGGTGACCCCCTAATGTTTGGACCAGACTTGCTAGGAAGGTCTGCACAGCCCAATCCTTCCCACTGCCTTGGAATGCACACACAGCCAACCTAGCTGTCTGCAAAATGAATTCAGGAGCCTCCTTTGCAAGAGAACATGTGCTTGTGGGCACTTTCACATGCTAATTCTTGAATCACTTGGGTATTTTTATTCAAAGACATTGATACTAATGATTATGAAGCTAGGACTTGCAAGGGTTTAGAAAGAGGCAATCACTCTGCTAAATGCTTTGCCTATGTTACCGTCTTTATCACTACTCCATAAAAAAAGACATTTTGGAACAAAGTCTTACCATCATTATTTGAAGGCACAAGGATGGGCCTCCTCTATAGAGATTAAGTAACAAGTCTAAGGCCAAACAGCAGGGAGAGAATTTGGAACCAGACCTGTCTGACTCCAAAATAAACTCTTTAGCTGTATGCCATCCTAAGAAAAGCAATCCTTGCCTGTAAGGAAAGTTTAATAGACTAACTTGAGGATAGCATACGCTGCTGCTCTGGATGTTTACATGGTTTCCTTATGTGATACTAACAATTGTGTAGAAAGCCGGAAACGAACAGTAGCTCCAATTGTAGCTGTGTTGAGCTGCAAATCTACAGATCAGTATATATTTAAGTATTTAGTGACAGTTACTTACAATAATAAATAGTCTTTAAAAATTGACTGAATGTAGTTTTGTATAATACATATCACTTGATTACCAACATCTGCTGTGCAAAATTAAGGAAAAGAATAAAGAGAAAAATAAAGTTTCTATATGTGACAATTACGAATTCTGTTACTCCCAAATACAGCATAAGAAATTTGCAGTGAAAACATATTGGAATATGAAACCCACTTCCTGAAAGATTCAATAATGGATTCCTAAGGTACAGCTTCCACATGGCTAAAATGCATATGGAAATCCGGATGGTACCAGTATTGTGTCTCCCAAATATAAAAGAGATAAAGATCATTCTATACTTGAGCTTCTGTTTACAGAAAACTAGCATCACAGTGAATTAAACATTAGGCTATTTTGCATTTTATCTCATGTTTAGCTCATGTTTATAACACAACATTTTCAATGTCAATTATTTTAGGAATTCCATTTAGTGTAGATAGCATATTTCATTTCCTCATTTTTAAATACAGTATAGCATAGAAATACATCTAGATTTCAATAGTCCAGTTGTTTACAAATGTTTCAAAAATAGATCACTCTAGAATCATATACTATATTCCAGATAAACATCACCAGCATTATCCTCAATGGGTGGATTGTTAAGATTGATATGAAGCATAGTTGTTGCTTTGAAAATACACGGAGTGAAAATAAAATAGAAAATACAGAAATTCTTGTCAAGGACAAGCAATATGATCATTGTGTATAGTAAGTAGGAGTATAAAAGAAACAACTCTAGTTTATCCATTGAGGTATTACTATGGAATAAGCCTTGAGTTCAGTTGATCATGAACAAATAAATTGCAGTAATAATTCCCATTCTTACTCTAACTTTGTTGTTGAATCTTGTTATTTTTAAAGGGAAAAGTCCAAATTCAGGAGGGCTTTAGGTCACCTTTCTATAATGTCTGGTTTATTTCATTCCTTAATTTCACATGCATCTATTAAGTGTTTACTATGTACCAGGTGCTATTCAAGACATGGGGGTAAAAGTTCATTTCTTAGGAAATATTATTGAAGGTGCCCAGTTGATAGAAAGATAAAGCAGTTATTGGATCAGCATTTGAATATTTCTTTGATTTCACTCCAGATATTTTTTGTATTTAAAGAAAATGTTATTATTCATAATTTATTCATAGTTCTTTAGTTTTTTTGTTTGTGTGGTTGGTTGGTTTTTTGTTTGGTTGATTTTTATTGGTTCACATGGCTTTATTGGCTGAAAATAAGTAAAAGGAGAAAAAATAACAGAGTTGATAACAAGAATTTTTGCAAAATATTTCAAGCACATAGCTACTACATCAGTGGAAGTACTGAACAATTCATTTGGGATAATGTTGCAATCATGCTCATATAGTTATGATAAGAAAATAAATTCTGAACGTTAAGAAAATAAACCTCATTTCACATTTCTCTCAAGTTCTAATAAGGGAATGGCTGCTTTAATTCATATCTATAAATGCAAATGCATAACACAGAAAAAATATATTTGTTGTAACTTATCAACCTATCTTGACCTCATTTATAACAACTGTGTACTTGATTTTATTATTAAGATATTGTTAAAATAAATTTCCTCACTAAAATAAGTGAAAGAATTATGATAAGCCACTTTAGGAAGGCTTTTAACTATTTGGGGTTGTTATATAATAATCATCACGATAATGTTTTAGAGATTCAAATTTTAAGGAAAAATATAACGTGTGTGTAAGCAAAAGCTTCCTTTTCTTTTTCTTAATGTTTGAATTTTATTTAATTTATTTTTTTGTACAGCAGATCCTTATTAGTTATAAATTTTATACACATCAGTGTATACATGTCAATCCCAATCTCCCAATTCATCACACCACCACCACCACCACCCGCCGCTTGCCCCCCGTTGGTGTCCATACGTTTGTTCTCTACATGTGTGTCGATATTTCTGCCTTGCAAACTGGTTCATCTGTACCATTTTTCTAGGTTCCACATATATGCATTAATATATGATATTTGTTTTTCTTGTTCTGACTTACTTCACTCTGTATGACAGTCTCTAGATCCATCCATGTCTCAACAAATGACCCAATTTTGTTCCTTTTTGTGGCTGAGTAATATTCCATTGTATATATGTACCACATCTTCTTTATACATTCATCTGTCGATGGGCATTTAGGTTGCTTCCATGACCTGGCTATTGGAAATAGTGCTGCAAAGAACATTGGGGTACATGTGTCTTTTTGAATTATGGTTTTCTCTGGGTACATGCCCAGTAGTGGGATTGCTGGATCATGTGGCAATTCTATTTTTAGTTTTTTAAGGAACCTCCATACTGTTCTCTATAGGGGCTGTATCAATTTACATTCCCACCAACAGTGTAAGAGGGTTCCCTTTTCTCCACACCCTCTCCAGCATTAGTTGTTTGTAGATTTTCTGAGGATACCCATTCTATCTGGTGTGAGGTGATTACCTCATTGTAGTTTTGATTTGCATTTCTCTAATAATTAGTGATGTTGAGCAGCTTTTCATGTGCTTCTTGGCCATCTGTATGCCTTCTTTTGAGAAATGTCTATTTAGGTCTCTGCCCATTTTTGGATTGGGTTGTTTGTTTTTTTAATATTGAGCTGCATGAGCTGTTTATATATTTTAGAGATTAATCTTTTGTCTGTTGATTCATTTGCAAATATTTTCTCCCATTCTGAGGGTTGTCTTTTTGTCTTGTTTATGGTTTCCTTTGCTATGCAAAAGTTTTTAAGTTTCATTAGGTCCCATTTGTT
>NC_041232.1:79011750-79012417 GCF_002837175.3 Physeter macrocephalus | reverse complement strand
CAAATGACCCAATTTTGTTCCTTTTTGTGGCTGAGTAATATTCCATTGTATATATGTACCACATCTTCTTTATACATTCATCTGTCGATGGGCATTTAGGTTGCTTCCATGACCTGGCTATTGGAAATAGTGCTGCAAAGAACATTGGGGTACATGTGTCTTTTTGAATTATGGTTTTCTCTGGGTACATGCCCAGTAGTGGGATTGCTGGATCATGTGGCAATTCTATTTTTAGTTTTTTAAGGAACCTCCATACTGTTCTCTATAGGGGCTGTATCAATTTACATTCCCACCAACAGTGTAAGAGGGTTCCCTTTTCTCCACACCCTCTCCAGCATTAGTTGTTTGTAGATTTTCTGAGGATACCCATTCTATCTGGTGTGAGGTGATTACCTCATTGTAGTTTTGATTTGCATTTCTCTAATAATTAGTGATGTTGAGCAGCTTTTCATGTGCTTCTTGGCCATCTGTATGCCTTCTTTTGAGAAATGTCTATTTAGGTCTCTGCCCATTTTTGGATTGGGTTGTTTGTTTTTTTAATATTGAGCTGCATGAGCTGTTTATATATTTTAGAGATTAATCTTTTGTCTGTTGATTCATTTGCAAATATTTTCTCCCATTCTGAGGGTTGTCTTTTTGTCTTGTTTATGGTTTCCTTTGCTATGCA
>NC_041232.1:79010606-79011297 GCF_002837175.3 Physeter macrocephalus | reverse complement strand
TTCTAGCTCCGTAAAAAATGCCATTGGTAATTTGATAGGGTTTGCACTGAATCTGTAGATTGCTTTGGGTAGTATAGTCATTTTCATAATATTGATTCTTCCAATCTAAGAACATGGTATATCTCTCCATCTGTTGGTATCATCTTTAATTTTTTCATCAGTGTCTTATAGTTTTCTGCCTACAGATCTTTTGTCTCCCTAGGTAGGTTTATTCCTAGCTATTTTATTCTTTTTGTTCCAGTGGTAAATGGGAGTGTTTCCTTAATTGCTCTTTCAGATTATTCATCATTAGTGTATAGGAATGCAGGAGATTTCTGTGCATTAATCTTCTATCTTGCAATTTTACCAAATTCATTGATTAGCTCTAGTAGTTTTCTGGTGGCATCTTTAGGATTCTCTATGTATAGTATCATGTCATCTGCAAACAGTGACAGTTTTACTTCTTCTTTTCCAATTTGTATTCCTTTTATTTCTTTTTCTTCTCTGATTGCTGTGGCTAGGACTTCCAAAACTATGTTGAATAATAGTGGTGAGAGTGGACATCCTTGTCTTGTTCCTGATCTTAGAGGAAATGCTTTCAGTTTTTCACCATTGAGAATGATGTTTGCTGTGGGTTTGTCATATATGGCCTTTATTATGTTGAGGTAGGTTCCCTCATGCCCACTTTCTGGAGAGTTTTTATCATAAACGG
>NC_041232.1:79009984-79010574 GCF_002837175.3 Physeter macrocephalus | reverse complement strand
GTGTTGAATTTTGTCAAAAGCTTTTTCTGCATCTATTGAGAAGAACATATGGTTTTTATTCTTCAATTTGTTAATATGGTTTATCACATTGATTGATTTATGTATATTGAAGAATCCTTGCATCCCTGGTATAAATTCCACTTGATCATGGTGTATGATCCTTTTAATGTGTTGTGAGATTCTGTTTGCTAGTATTTTGTTGAGGATTTTTGCATCTATATTCATCACTGATATTGGTCTGTAATTTTCTTTTTTTGTAGTATCTTTGTCTGGTTTTGGTATCAAGGTGATGGTGGCCTCATGGAATGAGTTTGGGAGTGTTCCTTCCTCCGAAATGTTTTGGAAGAGTTTGAGAAAGATGGGTGTTAGCTTTTCTCTAAATGTTGGATAGAATTCACCTGTGAAGCCATCTGGTCCTGGACTTTTGTTTGTGGGAAGATTTTTAATTGCAGTTTCAATATCATTACTCGTGATTGGTCTGTTCATATTTTCTATTTCTTCCTGGTTCAGTCTTGGAAGTTTATACCTTTCTGAGAATTTGTCCATTTCTTCCAGGTTGTCCATTTTATTGTCATAGAGTTGCTTGTAGT
>NC_041232.1:79008632-79009821 GCF_002837175.3 Physeter macrocephalus | reverse complement strand
AGAACCAGGTTTTAGTTTTATTGATCTTTCCTATCGTTTTCTTTGTTTCTATTTCATTTCTTTCTGCTCTGATCTTTATGATTTGTTTCCTTCTACTAACTTTGGGTTTTGTTTGTTCTTCTTTCTCTACCTCCTTTAGGTGTAAGGTGAGATTGTTTATTTGAGATTTTTTTTGTTTCTTGAGGTAGCCTTGTGTAGCTATAAACATCCCCCTTAGAACTGCTTTTGCTGCATCCCGTAAGCTTTGGATCATCGTGTTTTCATTGTCAGTTGTCTCCAGGTATTTTTTCATTTCCTCTGATTTCTTCAGTGATCTCTTGGTTATTTAGTACTTATTGTTTAGCCTCCATGTGGTTTTGTTTTTTACATTTTTTTCCCTGTAATTCATTTCTAATCTCATAACATTGTGGTCGGAAAGATGCTTGATATGATTTCAATTTTCTTAAATTTACTGTGGCTTGTTTTGTGACCCAAGATGTGATCTGTCCTAGAGAATGTTCTGTGCACACTTGAGAAGAAAGCGTAATCTGTTGTTTTTGGATGGAATGTCTTATAAATATCAATTAAATCTATCCAGTCTATTATGTCATTTAAAGCTTCTGTTTCCTTATTTATTTTCCTTTTGGATGATCTGTCCATTGGTGTAAGTGAGGTGTTAAAGTCCCCCACTATTATTGTGTTACTGTAGATTTCCTTTTTTATAGCTGTAAGCAGTTGCCTTATGTATTGAGGTGCTCCTATGTTGGGTACATATATATTTATAATTGCTATATTTTCTTCTTGGATTGATCCCTTGATCATTATGTAGTGTCCTTCCTTGTCTCTTGTAACATTATTTATTTTAAAGTCTATTTTATCTGATATAAATATTGCTACTCCAACTTTCTTTTGATTTCCATTTGCATGGAATATCTTTTTCCATCCTCTCACTTTCAGTCTGTATGGGTCCCTATAACTGAAGCGGGTCTCTTGTGGACAGTGTATAGATGGGTCTTGTTTTTGTATACATTCAGCAAGCCTGTGTGTTTTGGTTGGAGCACTTAATCCATTCACGTTTAAGGTAGTTATCGATATGTATGTTCCTATTACCATTTTCTTACTTGTTTTGGGTTTGATTTTGTAGGTCTTTTTCTTCTCTTGTGTTTCCCACTTAGAGAAGTTCCTTTAGCATTTGTTGTAGAGCTGGTTT
>NC_041232.1:78954044-79008585 GCF_002837175.3 Physeter macrocephalus | reverse complement strand
TCTTCCCTTTCATCACTTTAAGTATATCATGCCACTCCCTTCTGGCTTGTAGAGTTTCTGCTGAGAAATCAGCTGTTAACCTTATGGGAGTTCCCTTGTATGTTATTTGTCATTTTTCCCTTGCTGCTCTCAATAATTTTTCTTTGTCTTTAATTTTTGCCAATTTGAGTACTATGTGTCTTGGCGTGTTTCTCCTTGGTTTATCCTGTATGGGACTCTCTGCGCTTCCTGGACTTGGGTGGCTATTTCTTTTCCCATATTAGGGAAGTTTTTGACTATAATCTCTTCAAATATTTTCTCAAGTCCTTTCTCTCCCTCGTCGCCTTCTGGGACCCCTATAATGCGAATGTTGTTGGGTTTAGTGTTGTCCCAGAGGTCTCTTAGGCTGTTTTCATTTCTTTTCATTATTTTTTCTTTATTCTGTTCCACAGCAGTGAATTACACCATTCTGTATTCCAGGTCACTTACCCGTTTTTCTGCCTTAGTTACTGTGCTATTGATTCCTTCTAGTGTAGTTTTCATTTCAGTTATTGTATTGTTCATCTCTGTTTGTTTGTTCTTTAATTCTTCTAGGTCTTTGTTAAACATTTCTTGCATCTCCTCAGTGTTTGCCTCCATTCTTTTTCCGAGGTCCTGGATCATCTCCACTATCATTATTCTGAAATCTTTTTCTGGAAAGTTGCCTATCTCCACTTGATTTAGTTGTCTTTCTGGGGTTTTATATTGTTCCTTCATCTGGTACATAGCCCTCTGCCTTTTCATCTTGTCTATCTTTCTGTGAATATGGTTTTTGTTCCACAGGCTGCAGGATTGTAGTTCTTCTTGCTTCTGCTGTCTGCCCTCTGTGGATGAGGCTGTCTAAGAGGCTTGTGCAAGTTTCCTGATGGGACGGACTGGTGGTGGGTAGAGCTTAGTAAAACTTTAATCTGCTTCACTGCTGATGGGTAGGCCTGCGTTCCCTCCCAGTCGGTTGTTTGGCCTGAGGCAACCCAACACTGGAGCCTACCTGGGCTCTTTTGTGGGGCTAATGGCCGACTCTGGATGGGCTCACGCCAAGGAGTACTTCCCAGAACTTCTGTTGCCAGTGTCCTTTTCCCCACAGTGAGCCACAGCCCCCCCACCACGCCTCTGCAGGAGACCCTCCAACACTAGCAGGTAGGTCTGGTTCAGTCTCCCCTGGGGTCACTGCTCCTTCCCCTGGATCCCGATGCACACACTACTTTGTCTGTGCCCTCTAAGAGTGGAGTCTCTGTTTCCCCCTGTACTGTCAAAGTCCTGCCATCAAATCCCACTAGCCTTCAAAGTCTGATTCTCTAGGAATTCCTCCTCCCGTTGCTGGACCCCCAGGTTGGGAAGCCTGACATGGGGCTCAGAACCTTCACTCCAGTGGGTGGGCTTCTGTAGTATAAGTGTTCTCCAGTCTGTGAGTCCCCACCCACCAGTTATGGGAGTAGATTTTAATGTGATTGTGCCCCTCCTACAGTCTCATTGTGGCTTCTCCTTTGTCTCTGGATGTGGGGTATCTTTTTTGGTGAGTTCCAGTGTCTTCCTTTTGATGATTGTCCAGCAGCTAGTTGTGATTCTGGTATTCTCACAAGAGGGAGTGAGAGCACGTCCTTTCACTCCACCATCTTTGTTCCCAAACCCTTAGTTTTTATTTAATGCTTTTTTATCTTTTCCAGGATCCCATACAGGTTATCATACTACATTTAGTTTTTATGTCTCCTTGTGCTCCTGTTGACTGTAACATTTTCTCAGACTTTTTTTGTTTTTGATGACTTTGGCAGTTTTGAGCAGTACTAGTTCACTGTATTGTAAGATGCCCATGTATTGGAATTTGTCTGATGTTTTTCTCATCATTGGACTGGGGGGATAGCCTGGGGTTACAGACTGAGAGCCTCGAATTTTGAAATGGAATATTCTTATCTTTATTGATGTGTTTTTAAAATAACATGAATGTCTTTTTTCCTTAGCCCATTAATGATGTAAGAGACTCTTCAGTCAAGAGACACTATTTGATTTTGCAGTAACAAACAACACCATACCTTAGTAAGTTAAGCAGCACCAATTCACTTGTCAGCGTACAATGTGTGTCATTCGTTGGCTAGGTCTTTTCCCCTACGTAACGTTTGTCTCCACACTGGGATTACACTGATGCAGTCATAGTTCTGGTATCCAAAGCAGAGGAAAACAAGTGCAGGGGAAGTCATGATTGGTCTCTTAAATCTACTGTCTAGAAGTGACATGTGTCACATCTCACATTTCTTTGGCCAATGGAACCGCACAGCCAAGACTGACTATAGATGGCAGAATAATATAATCATCAGTAGGAAGAAAAAATGGATATTGTGAAGAATAATAAAAACTGCCACATGGGTGTTTTGTTTTTATAATTTAAGTGGAAGAAAGATACGTAATTCTATAAAAAGTAATAAAAGCAACTTCATGGAAAGTATAAAGGACATAATTAGCATAAAATCAAAACTTTTGTAAAAGAGAGAAAAGTAATAAAAATTATAATAAATTGAGTTAGAGTAAAGGAAAAATACTCAACAGATCTACAACAAATATATTTAAGCAAGAAGAAAAACATCAATAATTAAAAAAAGAAAAAGTAGATATACCAACAAATGTAGAGACTTAAATAGACGATACCTTGAAACTTTCTAAACGAATACATTAGAAAATCTCAGTAAAACTAAATTTGTTGAAAGGCAAAACTGACAAATTCATGGATGGAGAATTCAAAATGTGAAGAATTTGAAATGTGAATTCAATAATCATAGAAGCAACTGAAAGTCATCAAAGAGTGATCGTTTTCCCTTTTACACTTCTTGTGTAGCTCAGCCTACGACCTTTTCAGAATAAAACTAATTTAACTTACAATAAAAAAAAAATTTGCATAGAAAAATAAAGTTAATCCAAAAGCTGCTATAAAGAAGCAGTTTTGTCCTTTATAATGAAATAGAAGACTGCACACTACCTCAAGCAGTGTATATTACAAAGCTATATGATGCTAAATAGGTACTTTTTCAAAGCAATCAAATGGCAAAGCCAATTTGTGTTGCTATATCTCGATAAGTAAAGCAATTTAGTGTCTTTGAAATAAAAAATATTTCACACTTATTTAATGAGATCCACACATGCAAGGACACAAACAGTGATTATGCTTCTGCTGGCTAGTTATTTGCCAGTTCCTGAAAGCATTTTTAAAACCTGCTCTAATAAAAGCTGTGTATTACAAAGAACAACAAAAGAGAGGAAAGTATATAACATAGGATGATATACTTAAAAAAATACCAAACATAAATCAATTCCAAGTGCAGATTCTTGTGTCCCCAACTTCAAATAAGGTTTAATACTGTGTAGAACTGTATACAAAATACATTTTTCCATTTTCACAAAAATATCCACCTATAAGTCTAATTTTATCAATCGGTCATTACAAGTTTCATATCACTCTTTCACATGCATTATTTTTAATAATAAAGCAGATTTGGGGCATAACATGAAGTCATTCATTAGACTTCAATCAAAACCAGGTTGAAATGCTATGCAATTTCTCAAAAACCTAAACATAGAATTACCATATGACCCAGCAATTTCACTCCCTGGTGTATACCCAAAATAACTGAAAGTAGGGACTAAAACAGATATTTGTAAATCCACATTCACAGCAGCATTATTCACAATAGCCAAAAGATGGAAGCAACCCAGCTGTATACATCAACAGATGAATAGATACACAAAATGTGATACATCCACACAATGGAATAGTACTCAGCCTTAAAAAGGAAGGAAATTGTGACACATGCTACAACGTGGATGAACCCTGACATTGCTAGTGAAATAAGCCAGTCACAAAAGGATAAATATTGTATGAGTCTTCTTCTGTGAGGTTCTTAGAACAGCTGGAGTCATAGAGAAGAAAAGAAAATTGTGCTTACCGAAGACTGGAAGGAGGGGAGAATGGGGAGTTAGTATTTAATGGGTGTACAGTCTCAGCTGGGGAAGATGAAAAGGTTCTGGAGATGGTGGTGATGATTGCACAAGAATGTGAATGTACTTAAAGCCACAGAACTGTACACTTAAAAATGGTAAAAATGTTAATTTTTATGCTCTGTGTATATTGTTACAATTTACAATAGAACACAAAAACACAGAAAAATGAAGAAATTAAAAGAAACAACAATTAGCGTGCTTATGGAAGTTACATGGTAGAAAAGATAAAGAGAAGAAGACATTAACCAAATTTATATTTAGAATCTATTCCCAGGTAAATCATTGTATCCGTCTTTTGTAGATCACACCTGCACACACAACAATGTAATAAAAATCTGTGGTAGAGAGATCATAAACATACATCACAAGGTAAGTTATCTTATGAGTGGGTGCTGGAAGGCTGACAAATTATCTGATGGCAGCATCACATATGGATTTAAAGTATTCACGATTTTAAACAATTTAGAAATAAGGGACATTATACTCTGAGAAACTGAGCTGGCATAAAAAATGCCTCTGGCAATGACAACTACTCTTATCTCGAAGATGCCTTTGAAAGGTTTAAATACATTTTTTTATGTAAGATATGAGAGAAAAAAAACCCACGTATTTCTAAAGTGTTATATAATTTTATATACTATGATACTTGAAAAATGCCTGTGTAACCAAGTATTTCTTGGAAATCCCTCATAACATTTCTACTGACATTTTAAGATCTAAACTTAATCATGTGTTTATTCTTGCACACATAGTTGCAAGAAAACTGAAAATGTGATATTTTGGTTGAATCATTCTCTTTTTTCTCACCGTGACCCTTGGGACAAACTTTATTTTCAAGATTTTTTTTTTTAATTGAGGTTAAGTTCACAAAGCATAAGATAAACTTTCAAAAGTGTACAATTCAGTGGCATTTAGTACATTCTCAGTGAGGTGATGGAACTCTGGATCTCTATGTAGTTCCAGAACATATTCATCACCATACCTATTACCTAGTTTCCTTCTGACCTTCCTTCCCCAACTGGTACCCATAAACCACTAATCTGCTTTCTGTGTTTACAGATTTGCCTCTCCTGGCAATTTCATGTAAGTAAAATCATACAGTATGTGGCCTTTTATTTATGGCTTCTCTTACTTAGCATAACGTTTTGGAGGTTCACCTATGTATCCGTACTTCACTGTTTTTCATGGATGAATAATATTAACTTGTAAGTGTGTACTACCTTTTGTTTATCCATTCATCTGGTGATGTGTATATGGATCGTTTCTACCATTTGGCTACTGCAAATAATGCAGCTATTAGCACTCATGTACAAGTATTTGCCTGAGCATGTTTTCAGTTCTTAGCGGTATATATCCAAGAGTGGAACTGCTGAGTCATACAGTAATTCTTTATTTAGCTGGTTCATTGACTCCCCAATAAGACTGGCGTCCTATTACTAGCGATGCAGAAAAGAGCAGATGTTGTGTGGTAACCAGCAGCATCTGTGAGGCATTTTGTTCCTCTTGGGGCACTTGTTCAGTATTTCTTCTCCATTTCTTAGTAGACGTGGAACACGGGCTCCCTTTCCCACCGATGGACTAAATCACATCCACTTTTTGCACTCAGAACTCTATGGTATATTGCCTTCTGGCCTAGTTATTTATAGCACAGTGATTTGGTCCCAGACAACCATATCAATCTAAAAAATTGCTGAAGCATAAGCCACTACACAGCTGTAGCTGTTTAGTTACAAAAAAATCATGGCAAGGACCAGATGCATTTCCCATTATCCTGCATTCAGCATAGGCTAAATGATGAGTTTGAGTTGATTCATAATCTAAATAAGTGACCTTTTATGAATTGAATATGAATAACAGGAAACTGTTTAAAACTTTATGAGCTATTAATTTTTTAAAAGATTGAGATTTTGAAAATAAAGTCTCATTCATAAAACTGTCTTAAGCTGTATACTATATATAAGCTGTCTACAGTCACATATACAAACAATAGGTCACATTATTCTTAGTGGTTAAAGTAGTCACAGATAGGCAACCATTCTTACTTACCAGACACCCAGAGTGCAAATTCATCTTAATTAATTAAACATGTGGTATCAGAGATACACCTCCTCAGAGAAAAGCTGTTCTCTACTGCCCTGTAAGATGCTTTAAAAGTTTGATCTATTCGCCCCTCTACATAACACACAAATTCCTAATCTGATTATTAATATTGATTTTTAGGCAATTCATGAATCCTCTGAAACTATAAAAACTGCATCTGTGTGTGTGAACATATGTATTTTTCCATTCAGAATATCCAAATGGTCACTATCCACCTTCTCCCCACATTCTCTCCCATAAGACATTGGTTTAAAAGTTGTGGGATATTAGGAAATGTATTTAACCTCATAGAACTCCAGGAAATTGTGAAAAATAGGAAATATCCGGGGTTCAGAAAGCAACAGATGAGGCTACTCTCCTGAAACAAGAGTGCTTGGCAAAGGACATAAAATAAATGCAAAGTTCCTTTCCTTTTCCTTTTCTTCTTCACACTTTTGTATATCCTACTTTCAAATTTAAGATCATGATACACCTCCTTTAACAACCATTCATCTTACCACTGATGGACCAGTTGATGGACAAGGTTCAATCCTCTCCCCTGGATTCTTACAATCCTCAGTCAGATCCACAAAATGCCACTTAAATTGATTGCCATACTCAGGAGAATGTAAAGTTGGTGATGGCCAGAGATCTTTGTTGTCTGCTTTTGTTGTACCCCAAGAACCTAAAATATTTCCCATCTCCTACTACGTGCTGATAAATATTTTCTTCAAGTTTGAATGAAAGCTATAGCTTTCCGAGCCACACTACCACTATTTTGAGCAACAGAATTTCTATTCATTCTCTATCTTGTTCCACCAGGTTGGTGTCAATATTTGCCTATAAACGCTTATTAATTAAGTGCTTTTTACAAGGACACTGAAGTTAATCCAAAAGCATAGCAGATGTTTCTGTGTTTCCAGGAGATTCTGAGGGCATAGTAAAACTATAACCATTGGGGAAGAAAAAAATAAGAAAATCAACTTTAGTGTTTAATTTTATGTTTTGCTAAAAAGTGACTATTCAGCATATGCGGAGGTCAAGAAACAATATTAATCTGGATAAATAAATGTTAAAAACTGGAGAAAATAGTAAATGTAATCAATAAATTAAAGAAAAATATTATGCTTTGTTTCCGGGTTATCTTACCTATTTAAGCATTTGAATGACACAGATAAAACACACATGTGGTCATGTACACACATTTCATTTTGGTAAATCTGAGTTTTGATTATGTTTCCTTCACTGGCTAGCTATGTGATTTTGGACGAGCTATTAAACCTATGGACGTATCAATTCTCTTCCTTCTAAAATGGGATTAAGTATTTTTCCAGATCGTTGAGAAGATTGCATGGAGTACAATTTAAGTAATGTTGCTGTTCATCAGCAGCAACCGGTCCATGTTCTTTGCAAGAAAAACCGGACCCTGTTCTTCGTCGTGACTTATTTCAGTAATTTGAGCCAATATTTTGTATCAGAAGCTACAGTTTCTCATCCTCCTGACATATTCCTTACAAATTATCCATTGAATTCATTGGTACACATTTGTTAGTGGTTCTATTGTTGAATCAAGTGCTCTTTTAGTCATTCTGGAGGCAATAGTTTCTTCATGTTTCCTCTGCAAAGGGATTCTCTGTACTGCTTTCTTCCACAGACAGATTAGCTTCATCAAAGTGCATCCCACAAATAAATCCAATTTGAACAATCTTAATTTCACTGGAACCCATGTCCTGAACCTTCTGCTTCAAATACAGGAAATTTCAGTTGATACACAATTTTAACCCCTAGGCACCTGAGAATATAGCTCTCAACTTCTCGGGGGATACCAAACTAATTTTTATTTTGTCTTTTTGCATCAACTATGTCTTACCCTTTTCTTCTGTGGTCACTTCCCATTTTTCCACCTATCACTAATTTTTACCTGAAGCCTCTGTTTCAACCAAGGGGACCAACCGGTGTTAATTGTTATCAATATGATTCTTGCAAACGCTTCCCTCTTCTATCTCTTCCCAGTCATATGGAGTAGGTTTAAATTATTAAAGTTTATAGCATGATCTCCTCCACTGGGTAGGAAAGAAGCTGTAACTGTGATATCAATATAGAGTTGAGGAGTAAAAACAATCATTTCAAACTTGTATGAACTTGTATGAAGAATTTGGGCAGTCATTTTTAAAGGTATTGTCATTGTGTCAATCAGTCCCTGCTCTGGAACTCATTAATGTGACCAGGTCCCCGACCTACTATAGGATCAGTCAGAGAAAAAACAATATTTGTAGAAGTGGCAAGGAAGCGTATGCAAGTTCCATATAACCGCCACCCTCTCTTCCCTATTTTCACCACATTACTTCAACGGTAGATGCAACGATGATATTTCTTTACTTCTACGCTTACTAAGTTTCAGCATGCATCCATGCAGTCATTAAGTCATCCCTTTAGACACTTCTCTTCCCTCAAGTTTGTAAGCACATATCTTAGTAACTCTTCCCAACCTTCAAACAATCTGCTACTTTGTATATGATAAGGTATGTGATATCTTGTACATAATGTTTTTTAGCCAATGTTTTCCTGCACCTGCAGTAAAACCAGTTTCTTTAGCTGATGATATTTAAGCAGGGATTCCAAAATAAAATATGTTCTGAGCTAATCATATAGTAGGGTTAGAAACATCTGCTTCTGTCTCTGGGGATGCAGATCAAACCCAGAATGAGTCTTGATTCTAGTTAAGACCCATAGGTATCCACAGAGAGCTGTCTGTAACAGACCTATGCAATCCACTTGCCCACACTATGGACTAGTCAGATTTTCATGGTCTGACTCATGATGGATTTTAGTGTCTGATATTCCTGTCAAGCAGCATAACAATTTTAGTCAATGTTCTAGTTTTTGAGGGACGCAGTAGGAAATGATCTTTTTCTGTCCATGTACATTGCTTATATTTTTCCGTGAGTGCTCATTTTTTGTACCAAGAATGCTACCTTCAAAGAGCAGATGAGGACACCACGTGTTGCTACCAGACACTTCCATATTCAGAAGGAGAATTCCCTCCCTATATGCCCCACTTAAATTTTTCCTCTATGTTCATAACAGTTTCCACACCATAGCATCTTCTACAACTGTGCCTTTTCTCCTTTAACCATGCAAAGTCCATTTTCAAGACCATATGGCCAGTCCAATGCCTACTGAAAAATAATTGGTATAGGTCAATACTTTAGTATTTCTATTATTACTGTAATTTATTTCCTTAGATACCACAAGACCATTACTAATAATTCTGCCCATTGAGGGAATTGATCTTTTCTTTTTCTAATTGAAAAGGGGAGGTGAGGATCACTAGCATTTCTAATGATACCATCTACACGCTGTCATTGTGAGAAGCCAAAGAGGTCAACTGAGCAGTGAAGCTCCAATAGGCCCTGTTGTTCACAGCTTGTACTAGTTGCATAGCTTCCGTAACAAAATACCACAAACTAATGGCTTAACACAACATAAACGTATATGGTTTTGGAGGCTAGAATTCTGAAACCAAGGTGCCATCAGGACCGTCCTCTCTCTGCAACCTTGCTTTCCTCTTCCTAGCTTCTAGCAGTTTGCCAGCAATCGTTGGCATTCCTTGCCTTGCAGTTGCAAAATTCCAGTCTCTGCCTCTGTCGTCACATGCTGTTTTATATGTCTCTGCCTCATGACATCTTTTTATAAGGTCACCAGTCATATTGGATTAGGGGCCCGTCTAACTTCAGCATGGCCACATCTTAACTAACTTCATCTGCAATGACTCTATTTCCAAGTAAGGTCACACTCTGAGGTACTGGGGGTGAGCACGTCAGTACAAGAGATCTTTTTTTGAGGAATGAGGGGGCACAATTCAACCCATAACAGAGCCCCATTAGCCCCATTCAAATTCAACATTCTTTCATGTAATTGTTGGAGTGGAGCTAGTAGAATCCCGAATTCGGTACATCATGCTTCAAAAATAAAGGAACCTCACTCTGTATGACAGACTGTAGGTCCATCCGACTCTGCAAATAACTATGTCGTTTCTTTTTAATAGCTGAGTAATATTCCATTGTATATATGTGCCACATCTTCTTTATCCATTCATCTGTCGATGGACACTTAGGTTGCTTCCCTGTCCTGGCTATTGTAAACAGAGCTGCAATGAGCATTGTGGTACATGACTCTGATTCACTATGTTATAAAGCAGAAACTAACACACCATTGTAAAGCAATTATACTCCAATAAAAATGTTTAAAAAAAATAAAAGAAAGGAACCCAATCATGTCTGTACCTCTTTTTAATATTTTCTTGCTGGCAGAAATAACAATTTATTTTTGTTTGAGGAATGTTCCCAATAGTGGCTCATGCCCACGTTCTTCCTGTGAATTCCACCATCTGTGTCACACTTTGTATTTTAGCAAGGTGATGCAACCATCCCCAGGTGGTCATACTATTAATCCACATTTGTAATTCAACTTGATTTTAAGTTGAGATATCATTATTATACCATGAGAATAATTCTAGTGCCTTCCTTTTACCAAGTCATGACCATAATCAAGAGAAGACAAATATCTCTGTGGGAGCACAGTAAAAAATGTATTCTTGGCCATATCACATGAATGCAAACTTTCTTTGACTTTCTTCGGAAGTAGGAGTCAAAAGACAGCATTAGCCAAATGGATCTGCACAGAAGACCAATATTCTGCAGTTTGTGACAAAGCTTGATTAGTTAACACCATTTCTTTTTTATATATACATTTATTTATTTTATTTATTTTTGGCTGCATTGGGTCTTCGTCGCTGCGTGCGGGCTTTCTCTAGTTGCGGCGAGCAGGGGCTACTCTTGGTTGTGGTGCACGGGCTTCTCATTGCGGTGGCTTCTCTTGTTGCGGAGCACGCGTTCTAGGCATGCGGGCTTCGGTAGTTGTGGCTCATGGGCTGTAGAGCACAGGCTCAGTAGTTGTGGCTCACAGGCTTAGTTGCTCCGCGGCATGTGGGATCTTCCCGAACCAGGGCGCGAACCTATGTCCCCTGCATTGGCAGACGGATTCTTAACCACTGCGCCACCAGGGAAGCCCTGTTAACACCATTTCTGGTATAGGTGACATCTTTGGAAGCAACCAGGGCGCGAACCCATGTCCCCTGCATTGGCAGACGGATTCTTAACCACTGCGCCACCAGGGAAGCCCTGTTAACACCATTTCTGGTATAGGTGACATCTTTGGAAGCATCACTTTTGTTCAGTCATCTGCAGTCCACTGTTACTCTCCAAGAACTGTTAGCTGTTTTTATAGGCTGTATTGAACTAGTAAGTAAAAGAATCAAGTATACCTGCTCTAACACATCTTAAGTAAGAGCAAAATCCCCCTTGACCTCCCCATCCCACCTCAGGTAACTATATTGCTTCAAATTACCTAACTGAGTGCTCCTTGGTTATTGTAAAGTTTCCCATCAGAAATATTCAACTAAAAGCATATGAGCAGTAGATCTGCAGGACAATGCCTAGTATAAGGGGAAAGACTCCCAATCAGATATAACATGCTTTCAATGAGGAGTTCAGGGCAAGATATCCACAAAATCATGCATAATTTTCTTTTACCAAGTTCGACTCTGTGGCATATTTTTCCCTTTCAAGACTTCTGCAGTCAAATAATCATAACCCTCAAATTTCATCACATTACTCTTTAAACTCCCTTACAAATTTAGGGAATGTACATTGTGCTCTGATGTCCAGTAATGCCAATAAGGATTCTTTACCACTTTTTCACGCTAATGTGAATGGCCTTGGGTCCATGTCTCGGTGGTGTACCAAGGAACCTTGGCCACCTCATTACTCAAAATGGTAGCCCTCTTTATCACCCCATACCATTTTCACTGGAATCTAGATTTTTATTTAGATTTTTGATTTGTATCTTTCTCAGAAAATCTGAAAGAATCTACATTTTTGATTTGTATTTTTCTCAGATTTTTAAACCTTATCGAGGCTCTTGTATATAGAACAGATCAACTGAGTTTCTTGCAGACTCTGAAGAACTGGTAGAGGAGACTTACTGTCTGGACACCTAGTCTCTTAGAATGGACCACCAGCACATTAAATAAAAGTCAGGTCAATGATGGTCCGTTTTCATTCCATTTTTAATCAGCCATCTAAATATTTCCCCTGGGTTTGATCTTCCTGATGCATTTACTCTTTTTAACAAAGATTTCTTTTTAACAACTCAAAACATGTTTTTATCAGTCAATTTATTCTCAGCATACTGATCTATTTAGGAAGAGGAAAGCAGCTTTCCTTCTCCTTATACTTTATTCTAACTCCTTCAATACAGACTAATAAATTAGGGGTGAGATTGAAGGATCCATCCATCACACACACAGTGGTGAATAGTTGCCTACTGAGAATCCTGTGTTAACTCTAATGTCCCCCTCCTTGCAGTTGTGAGCAGAGCTAGTGAACTTTGCCCTACTTAATAATATGTAAAATCCATTTTAACAGGAGTCTTCTGGTAGCTGTTTATATCTGTCCACAAAATGAGTCAATTCCTTGACAAAATAACCCCTAGTCTCAGGAGTCACCTGTTCAGAATCTCTAATTTCATAGTATTTTGTATAATGAGAGGTGGAATCAGTCACATCTATCACGCCCTGATACTTTTGCAAACCCTTCACAATAATATTTCAGTTCTTAACCAGGGTCATAATTTAGCTTCAGCTAGACATATCTAGCACTTTGGAAAACTGACTCCACTGTGACTTTCATTAAAATAGCTAAAAGCAGCCAAGGAAACAATTGGTGATTTGCCCTTGGTTTGTAGCTTGTTCTTTACACATTTTGCTATTTCCCCCGACATTGAATGTATAATTCTACATTCCATTTCCCTAATTGATCATAATGCTTGGACAACCTCAAATCAGGGATGATTCAAGGGCCAACTTGGCATTAGAGATGATTCATCCTCCTTTTTCATTTTTTACTTCCTCTGAAAGCCTTTGCCATTTACCTTGAGATGTTTCAATAACCCTGCCAACTATACTAGTTGCAACAATTAGTCCTGTGTACTCACACAGGCTCTAATAAAGGTGAAGGATTCAACACAGCAGAAGAATGAAAGCACTGGCAAACAGGAGGGCAGTCAGAGATATCCAAGCAAGACTTCCAATATCCTCTCTTACTCACAGAGAACTTGATTCATCTCTGTTTGTGAACCTTCAATGTACGCCTGAAATATATTAGTCTCAGGGAAACTCCAGTCTCATCTGAGAGGTGGTCCTTTATACCCCTCAGAGGTTGAAGATTTACATGTGAGGGGACTGTATTCCGTGAGTTCCCCATTGTGACCAGAAATTTTAAAAATCTGATTCTGGGAGGCTCAAACAGTGTCTAGGAAAACATAAAGAAATGCTGGTGATATATACATCTAAGCAGGAGACATCACACAGATCCCCTTACAGATTAATGAAAGGAAATTTCAGTGAGCTGATGATTCTATTGCTTTGTGTTCCTGAAACATAGAATCTCATGGACATAGTCTCTCAACTGAATTTTCCTAAGTAACTACTCTGGTCTAGATATTGTGCCAGACACCAGTGCCTCATACAGAAATAGAACGTATTTCCTCTATCTTATGTGGATATATAGGATATGTATAGATACATAAACAAATTGTATGAGATATTCTAAAATCAGGATAGAAATACTGAGTAAAAATACTGAGTTCTATCAGGAAATGAGAAAGAAAGCTGCCTGAGGCTGTTTTCTCAAATTTGAACTATGAATACATGCTATATCTATCACATTAATGGATAGTGACTTATTAGCAAATGGCATTTTTCATTTGCATTCATAAGATACAACTGCATATATTTAACTTCCTTTGGATTTGGAAATCTGAAGATCTTGGTAGAATTTGGAGATGTCAGTTCCAGCAAGTTTAAAATTCTACATAAATTTGGTACTTTCATTTTTCAAAAAATTTCCAACCTCTATGGTAAATATTCCTCAAAAGCTGAGTGCAATTCAGTCCAAGTTGGCTCAAAATGTATATCTTACCTATTAAACTCATAAAGAAGTTCTCATCCTAAGAGTTGTCTATTAAATATTGGCTATTAGAACTATGTTCTACATCAATATATAAATTGCTTTTACTCTATTACATTATGATGCTTCCTTTCTTCAACAATTAAGAGTTGGGACATATAATTGAGATGCCAAAGGATTTTCTACTATGATTTATCAACTTATATTTCTAATATAACCTAACTACACATAATATATATAAGTTATTTGGAACTTCTAGTCTTAATAAGTTATACAGGTTTTTACATCCCATAGAACATATTGACATGTTTTTTGGAAGCTTGGGGAACAGTTGGGCATATCGGAAAATTATCCTTAGCACTGTAAAATCTCCAGCCCATTTATGAAATGAAGTATGTTTTCATTTGTTGGAGGAAGGGTAGAATAATGGCAGCTTCAAATATAAATTTTAAAAATAATTACTTCACACATAGCCTTTCTCATCCTAACAGAAGAGGATGTTTTTATTCAAAAGATTGTTATCTCAGAAAAAGAAAGACAAGATTCAGGACAAAAGGGATACCACCTACAAAGGGCATCCCTCTTTGATAGAGAGAGGAAACTCCAGGGTGACAGAAGGTGCAATAAGTCTAGAGCAAAGCATGAGGAAGAAAGTGATTTCAAAACCAGAAGTGATGGAGAATTTGATTTTCTCAAATTAGATTCTTGTAACTCTGTCAGGTGTTTGGATGAATAAAATACTGAAAGGAACACAGGAAATGAAAAGAAAAATGAGGTAGTTATTATTCCCAGGGACAATACAAAAGTTGTTCAAGATGGCAAATGCAAAGACAATATACAATGTGGCTCAGCAGTCAACCATATTTTCCTAACATGTTTACATAAATACTAACGTAGAATAACCAGTTATGATTACCTAGAAAACTGAAATATAGCAATTGCAGCCATGAGCAAAATCAATGACCACATACAAGAGATACGTGATAAAACACATAAATGCATAGTGCCTGGCACTTACTTGTTGTTAATTAAATGAACTTGACACAATATAATCAGAATTTCAAAGATTTGGGAAAGAATATTTCAAACACAGTATTTAAAATTTTATATGGCCAAGAAATATTTTAAAAATGATTTTGTGTGTGCACAACCAGGCACCTGTATCCATATAAGGACAAACAGAACCTTTTTAAAAAAATAATGAGTTTAGGAACTCATTATAAAATAGATGATTTTTATTTAGGTCTCCTCTTGTGCCCTTTATTCCTCAAAGGCAAAATCCCCCTCCCTTCAAGCACAGTGATTTACTGCTTCCCAATGCTCTTCCCTTGGCAAGAGGCATCTGATTTTGTCAATTACATAGTAAATGAAGCTATTTTATAATTTATTAACTTTTTGAGAAATTTACATAGTGTGGATTTTATTTCTAATTAGGGAGTGATTTAGTCAATCATTTGACATTTCAAGCCAAGCACAAGCAGTGCAGACAGTTTTAAGAAAGGGTCCTGCGATTATCTTGTGCCTGAGGCAGACATCCGCTAAGTATGAAGAATGAAGGAGGGTGAAATGTAAGACAGCAGGATTTGAGGACTGAAGTTCTACCCATTTATTGCCTCTTTCTAAATCTGCACCCTTTCTCCACTATAAATTTACTCTTCACTCTGATAAAAGGGCAGGACGATACAATGATCCTTTAGAGATATGACAGGTTCTGGAGAACAATAATATGAAATGAACATGCAGAAACTCAGTAAAATGTTAAATAAACCTACCTCTCAAAAGTAAAATCCCACTGTTGGTGTCAATGTCTGCTTTGCCTCACAAGGATGTTGAGGAGAATTAAAGACTCTTAGTGAAAATGGCTATTAGAGACATCAGAGAATTTAATATGTGATTTGGTTTTCCACCTAAATGACTGTAATTAGTATTATTTGGAAATGGCATTTCACTTATATCTACATTATTAGCATGTAGCACAAAGACAATTATGCATGTCATTAGAAAAATATCCATTAAATTTGCTCTGGGTTTTATTTGATTGCAGCAATAAACTCAATATATATGTTCAGTACACACATTTTATCAGCCATGTACCAAAACTGACTGTTCAAAACAAGGCACTTTAGGAAATTATTGTGCACAATATATGATAGGATGGGTAAACTTCAGTAAAGGATTATGTGGATGCCTATTTACAGATGCTGTGAATCATTATTCTCTCACACATAAATGTGTTCCAACAAGCTTCTTTCTGTCTTAGTGCCTTTGTACCCGATATTTCTTCTGCCTGGATCACCCCAGATAGTTTCCCACCAGCATTAGTTTTTTCTTCTTCTGTAAATAGTAAAATCCCCAAGACTCAGCTGGTCTGTACTTGCAGCAGATGGCTTTGTATGGGACAATGGAATGTAAGAAGTGATAGGTGCCTCTTTCACATCGAGCTATTCAAGGCAATGTGCTTCCTTGCCCTTTTCTCATTCCCACTGCTTGGGATAAAGAGTGGTGGCAGGACCTGGAGCAACCACTTTGGACCCAGAGGTAGAAGCTTTGTGATTAGAAAGGTAGAGGGGTACTACCAGTGCTGGCCCATTAACTTTCGGAGAGTTATACAGGAGAGAAACAAAGTTCTGTCTTGCTTGAGACAATGTATATTGGGGCCTCTGTGTTATAGCAAGTAGACAGGTACCAAACTTAGCTGTCCATGTCCTGGATATCTTCCCTGTGCCTTCAGATCATCTCCACTTTGCTCCATTCCCTGGGCGGTTGACCATGATGGACATTTTACTCAATTTGAGTTCAGCCAATGAGAAAGACTATCTGGAAACTGGGGAGAAAGGGGAGTGAGAATGGTGTCTTCACTCTGTTGGTGTATTGTTTGCTGGGCTAAGGGTTGACAATGGCTCCATTACTCTCCTGGAGATGAAAGCTCCCGTCAGGGGGCCCTCTCCCACTGGTGAAGCAAGAGCTAAAGCTCTCACTCCAGATGTTGGCAACTGTTTCTTCTCCTTACCCCTCAGGCTGGTCGTGGGGTATATTTCATCACCCTTGTTGATTTCATTTGTAATTTGTCCCTCATTACACTTCCCTCACTCTGTTGAGTATGTAAATTTTCTCACAGAGTGTGGAATTGATACAATCATTGGGCTTGCTCAGTTCTCTTTATTCATAACTTAAACATCAAGGCAAGTAAAGTAATTTTTTTAAAATTAAGATAAAAATTATTATAAAGCACCATTTATCCAAAGTAGTTCTGCAGGTATTGAGAGATGTGCAAAAGTATGTAGAATACATAGGACATCAACCATGTGTTCATAGTTTTGGAAAGGAAACAATTAGAGAACAACATGTGGATAATTATTTAATTATATGATATGGACTGCAAGCGCCACAGAAACTGGTAGAAGAAACTATGCTTGAGACATCTGTGTTAGATATTATGAAGCCTCTAATCTTCGTTTGAATTTTAAAGAATGGATAGAATGGGCAAAAGGACAAGAGAGGATATTTCTGACAAAAAGATTCATATAATCAAACCCACAGAAATATGAAGAAGCACATGTTATGCATGAAGGGAACATAAAATATGCCTATCTCAAGCTTCTTCAACTATTATTGAGTCCCTGGTATGTGCTGGACACTGGTCACACAACAGGTAGACAGAGATTCTTTTCTCATGGGGCTCAGTTATACTCTAAATGGCGAAAATAGACTTTAAACACAAATATACAAATAAATGCATAATTATAAATTATAGTAATGATTGCTATCAAAGAAAACTCAAGGTATAATAAGGGAGTATGCCTCAAAGATATACAACGTGACAGCTGAGGGGTGAACACGTCCTCCCCAAGGAAAGAAGAGGCGAGTGAGCAGCATGGAGAGAGCTAGGCCACACATTAAAAGCCTCGGTCAGTTCCTGGTGCAATGGGATTAGTTTATTATATATTAAGAAGTAAAAATATCAGTGTTATTTCAGCCGTGTGGCTTAGAGAAGACCTAAGATCCTGAGGACACAGTTCATTCAAGATTAATTGTTCAAGGACATTGAAAGAAAACATGTTCTTTCCCTAAAATAATAGAAATCTATATAGGTTCTGTAGGTCAAATCATATCAAATTGTATGTTTAGGGATATGGAAGTGGCAGATGAGGAAAAATTAAAAGTGAGTTGGCTGTGTTAAGTCATCTAGACACAAGATAATAGACTGGAGAAGAATTTTAACAGTGGAATATATGTGAAAAATATATCATTTTAGGAAAAAATGATTGTTGCCCTCATATCACAATTTTACTCTAAAATTGTGTCCTCTCCAGTGCTGAGTGAAAGGCACCATCATTCATGAAATGAATTGTGCAAGGAAAATACCAGAGAGTCATTCTTCAGCTCTCTTTCCAACTTATCCAACTAAAGACACACACACACACACACACACACACACACACACACACACACACCACCTACTGAATTCACCGAATTTGTAGTCATCACTCAAGTCGCAGTTTAGATGTTACTGCCTTGAGATATGTTATATGATACCTCCGCATACTAAATATTAAATCTTCTTAATATCTTCCCTTGTTGCACTATTTTCATTTTAAAGTCCGCTTGTTGTGCTATATAACAGAATTGTGAAATTTTCATATATAGCAAGTATTATGTTTTAATTATACAGATATCTGTATATATACATGTTTAAAATCTATTTCTCCAATTATAGTATACTAAGCTCCATGAGAGCATGAACTTTGCCTGGTAGATATTATAAAACCAATCATGGCTAGAGTCATGCATTAAACCCAAGATTATTCTCCAAGTCTCTTTTCACCTTAAGCTATTTAGAAATAATACAGAGATTTTTGAAACTGTGTGGTGTTGATTAAAAAATATTAATGAATAGAAAAAATAGTACTGCAGAAATTAGAAAATGTATGTGATCTGAAGTGTGTTCACTTTGAGACAATGGCCAGTTAGCCAAGTGATGGTACGATATGGATGCATGACTATAAGAGCAGACCAAGGGTGAAAGACCTGCACTAGAACTGAAGATAAGGGGTCCAAAGGCTTTGGGTGAAATTTGAAGATAATGGCAGGGGTAGACTCTTCAGAAATTCAAGTAGAAAGAGAAGGGCAGACGGTTAATTGTCTAGTTGTGGGAAATATAATTCTGGGACTTGGGAATTAATAAAGAAACTAGAGGGATAGTGTGAAGCAATAGTTCAGACTTGGATTTCAGTTTGAATTTGCATGGCAAAAATCGACAGCTGTGTACCTTGCCAAATATTACAATTGCCTAATCTGTTTTAAAATTTGGGTGGATAAGAATGTATATAAAGGGGCTTCCCTGGTGGCGCAGTGGTTGAAAGTCTGCCTGCCGATGCAGGGGACACGGGTTCTTGCCCCGGTCCGGGAAGATCCCACATGCCGCGGAGCGGCTGGGCCCGTGAGCCATGTCTGCTGAGCCTGCACGTCCGGAGCCTGTGCTCCGCAACGGGAGAGGCCACAACAAGTGAGAGGCCCGCGTACCACAAATAAATAAATAAATAAATAAATATTTGGGCTTCCCTGGTGGCGCAGTGGTTGCGCGTCCGCCTGCCGATGCAGGGGAACCGGGTCCGCGCCCCGGTCTGGGAGGATCCCACATGCCGCGGAGCGGCTGGGCCCGTGAGCCATGGCCGCTGGGCCTGCGCGTCCGGAGCCTGTGCTCCGCAACGGGAGAGGCCGCAGCAGAGGGAGGCCCGCATACCACAAAAAAAAAAAAAAAGAATGTATATAAAATGTGTTGAACTGTGGATCAAATATGGCACCTAATAAGCACTCTATAAATGTCCACTGTTATTATTAGATGAAGGAGGACCTGGACAGTGCAATGTCAACACCAGCCCTTTTCTCTAATTAAGAATTACTCTTAATACTTGGTCTAAAATATGCAGTGGGTTATAGATGAGGAGATGGTATTACCAAAATAACTCATTTGGAAAGGTATACAAAGAACGTAAAAAATCTGTTGGACATTCATGTTTAAAAGCTAAAATGTATTTGGACGCATCCTAAATAATGCTACAAACTATTTACTAAATTACTACCATTTTTGGAATTAAACTTTACTTTGCCCTGCCTTTCTAGGTCATTTTCTGTTTTCCTCTGGGTTCTGGAGAACTAGCTACCATTAACTCAGTTAAAATTCTGGGCTTATAGCACCTTTCACCATTATTCCATTACCTCTATGAAAAGAGCCCATGTCAGACTCAATATTGATCAAAATGACCCCTCTAGAGGAAGTTATTTATATTTATATATTTGAGAGCAAATCAGTATTCAGTTAGGGTAACATTTTAGCTCTTAAACTAATAAAGTGACCCTATTAAATATGATCTGCTTTTCCATGCATATTGAATTCAGAAGCTCATAGGAGGTAAACACTGCTAAGAAGCACCATTCCACATGGCAGAAAAATGGGAAATTGTTGCTACAGTTGTATGGTTCCAAGATCCATTTAAGTCTCACAGTGTTCAGTTACACAGATGTCATTAATGCACGTGGAGCATTATCAGTGCTTTCCAGATATGAGTCTCATTATTGTCATTAGTCTGACTCTCTTCTGATTCTGGAAGTTTTGTAGATTAGAGGGAACAAATGTACTCAAACTAAAGGAGCCATGACTGCTAAGGTTGAAATGATAAAAGTGGAAAAATAATATCATTCTACTTGCAGTTATTCTGATAGAAATCGTCTGCAAAATATATGTATAATATTTTTACAGGATTAAATTTAAAGTATCATACCAATTATTTATTGAAATATTTGGTAATTATATTTCCAATACATGGAAATATTAATTTAAAACAAAATACATAATATATTTATTTAAAAAGCAAGCAAAATGAAAACAAGGTAAGATATAATTTAAATTATACCTTGTATTTTAAAAGTGAAATTGTATGTGTTAAAGAAAAAAATATTATACACAGTTATTACTATTATAACTGTAAATATTCCATGTTATATTGAAAATTTTTGAAAGTACATACAAGGAGAGAGAGTAGCTAAACTAAAAGGTGTTCTCATAACCCAGAATTTCCAAAAACAATATGCATTACAGAAGAGACTGGATAACATTTTGCTCCATCCACTCTTATCCCAAAACTCCTCTAGAAGCAATGACTCATCTGAATTAAATATAAATCCTTTCTATGCTTTGCAATATTGATAACTATGCCATTATTTTATAGGAAAACTAATCATTTGCATTTATGTTGACAGTTACATGTATTTGCCTGTTAGGTTCAAACTTCAGGAACGGATAGAAAGATACAACAGTAGTTCAAGTCATCAGTTACGTGGGAAAAAATCATGATCAAGTTAGAAGTGAATTGACTAACCACTGCAGCAGTCAAGAGACGCAGCAAAGCAGTGTACCCATGTTCCTCAGCCCTAAGGAAGGTGTAAATCAAGATATGTATATATATACATGTCTTTGTCTTTCTAATGTGTCTTTCTAATGTGTTGGTTTAATGTGATAATATTAAATACATACCGATAGGAGCTTAATGTGGCAGATGGTCCTTTCCAAAGATGGTTGAAACAGTATCTCCCCCTACTGCCATGGTGAATAAGCCATGTGCAGGTGATCTGGTCAACAGCCCAGCTGAGCTTCCAGCAGACAGCCAGCATCAATTGCCAGCATTGGAATGACGCATTCTAGAACGTCTAGCTGAGCCAAACCTTCAGATCTCTGCTGTCCGAGACGACGTCTGATTACAGCTATATGAGACACCTGAAGTGTGCCCAGCTAGGACCTTCAAATACCTAGTACACAAAAGCATGAATAAAATAAAATGAATTTTTAAGCTGCTAAGTTGTGGGGTAATTTATCATGCAGCGAATATATTCTAGACAATTTTAAAATCAAATAAGGTGTTAAAAACTTAATTTAAAATAATGAAATTTTAGTCGATATTATTGAGATAATAAAGATATCCTTTACTAGTTGAATTTACATGAAGTTATTATGTTATGACAACACCAGTTTTCCTAAAAATTCATCATCCAAATAGATAATCGGCTATACTCTGAATTGGATTGCATTCTTTAAAATATTATGCATAATCACCATTATTTTCCCACAATATGCAATGAAAATATCATCTATGAAAGAGAAAAAACTTGTGAAGAAAATGTGAGTCCCACAGCCTAGAAAAGTGCTTATATTAGAAATAAAAATTGGGGCAAATGATAGTGAATTGAAATATGTGAAAGATGAGTGACTTGAGCATAAAGAACATGCTTGATTTTTTCATGCATGAGAAACTTTAGGATGAGAAACAAGAAGTCTTTGGCAATAAAGCATTCAAAGATGGGCTAACAATGCTTTCAGATGGAAGGTGAGGTTATATAAAACTTTATTTGGTGAATCACTCTAAAAATGAAAAGATCCATGAGGGAATACTGAAGAGTACCTGTTATATGGCTGTCAACTCAAAGCCACCTTAACGAAAAAGCTGCTAAATGATTTGAAAATCTATCTTATTTATATAATATTAAATAACATCTAACAAAATTCATAAATCACTTAATAAACAATAAGTATAAATTCTAACTATAATGACAGTAAAATATACAGCTCTTCTGATACCAGAGGATGCTCTTGGAGAGCATTCTAGTGTTGGTCTATTGTGGAGAGAATTTGTGAGTAATCATTTCACCTCCCAGTACCATGGTATGATTGACATCTTTGGACCAAGGCTCTTGCCAACCTCCCCTCATGAAAAGGTAAATGCAAATAAAAAATACAAATTAAAACTAGCATTAATTTTAGATACATTTCTCTTTCTGTTGGCAAGGGTTGAGAGAACAGGCAAACGGTATAGCTGCAGGAGGGAATTTTGTCAATATCTTATAAATTATAGTACATTTAGCTTCGGACCCAGTCAATGCATTTTTGGAAATCAATTCCAAGGATATACCTTCATGAGAATAAAATTACATATGAGCAAGATTAATAATTGTAGCCCTATGTGTAATAGAAAAATAATGAAAACAACACAAATGTCTATTGATAGGAGACTATTTGAATAATATCTTTCTAAGAAAGAGGAAAAGCTTGTGAAAAAATTAAAGGAGTCTAACAGGCCTAGCTAAGGGCATAGAGTTGAGATAAATGAGCAAATGATAGTGTGTTGAGATACAGCAATCCATGAAAGATCCAATCATGGAAGGCATGCTTAATTTTTTCTATGAATGAACATTTCAGAGAAGAAAATAAAAAGCTCCAGTTCATAAAACATTCAAAGAGAGGCCAATACTACTTTAGATGGAGATTGCAGTTATGTTATACTAACATTTTTGTTGGAAAATCTCTCTAAAAATCCCGAAGCTTTTAAAGTAATACTTACAGCTCCTTGAATCATAAAACTTGCATGATAAAGATATTAGTCAATAATTGTGTGATAAGTGAGCAATTACCATTTATTAAATACACAGAGAAGGAAAAACTGACAAATAAGGCTGTTCTGATTCTAGATGAAATCAACCAAGCCAGAAAGGATGAAGCAAATATGGTAAAATGTTAACAATTATCAGATAGAGTTAACAGGGGCATTCATTTTATCATTCTATTTTTCTGTGTGTTTAAAATAGCCATGATAAAAATTGGGGGAAAAAAGCATTGTAAAATACAGTTTTAAAAAATATCAAGCAGTCTCATGTTTTCAAGAGTTGCGTAATTGCAAGCACAATGAATTCGAGGCAATAGTCACTTTGACTTTCTTCTGTCATCGTTCTGTGGCTTCGTGTCTGGCTTCAGATGAAAATTCACAGCCATCCACTTTCTGAGCCTCTAGTGCCCAGGAGAGCCCAAAGTTCACGTCCCTCTGTGCTCAGACGAGGACACATGGCAAGACTTTACTCGCACTCCTTCCTGTACTAGCTCACACTTGCTCACATTTACCTTCCTTTGAGCACCAACAGCTTCTTCCCTCTTCTCTTGCGACCAACTGCACTCTACTAATACTTCAATCTGTTAGAAACCATTATTTTTAATTGCCTTATTTGTTTTTACAAATGATATTTGTACCCATTGTTTACCTTTAAAATAATATTTCATTATTTATTTTAAAGAACTCATTGAGTGCAACTTAGAAGGAAAATGTAATACCTACACATGATACTGTGCAAAGTTGCTCTGATCTGAAAACATAGCTACTAAATTAGTTTAGCATTAAATTAGTGGGTAATCGTGATACATGCTTCGTGTGAGGCAGAAACTCTCTTCACATTGTCAGAAAACTGCTAAAATGTGTTTCAGAGATACTTAGTGAGATTAAGTTTTTTGGTTTTTTTTTTTTTTTTTTTTTTTTTTGGTGGGGTACGCTGGCCTCTCAGTGCTGCGGCCTCTCCCCGTTGCGGAGCACAGGCTCCGGACGCGCAGGCTCAGCGGCCCTGGCTCACGGGCCCAGCCGCTCCACGGCATGTGGGATCCTCCCAGACTGAGGCAAGAACCCGTGTCCCCTGCATCGGCAGGCGGACTCGCAACCACTGCGCCACCGGGGAAGCCCGAGATTAAGTTTTTACTATTCCCTTTTTACTTCTCTCATTTAAAACAATGCCATGTGGCTTGTATTATCTAAAACGTGTAAACGATGGAGTGAGAAGAATTTAGGAAATGTGGGGAAATGTGATTTTTTTTTCCTAGTCATTATCAAGAACTGTAAATCAGTGATATAGTTCACATACATATAAGCATACAGCTTATAAGCTAATCTTTCAAGAAAATCTATATATATGCTGAATATTTCTATATTCAGTATACTTTCTGTATTCAAAACTTATTCTCTTCAGTGGCCTATTTTAACTGTTTTTGCACCTATTCCATTCCAGGATTTTATTAGGTAAATATTGTTTTTCATACATATAAAATGCATTTTTCTTTTATTTCACTGGAGTATCTATATTTTAGCATTCAGCTTTGTTATTTTTTCATAGTGTGCAGTAATAAACTGGAGTTGCATTCAAATGATGTGGTTTATCATGTTAAATCTTTCACTCTTGATTCTGTATATTCTACATAAAAAACTGAGAACTTAAGCTAAAGAAAAATGATTTTTATTAATAGTTTAGTACATTTTCAGTACTTTCACAAAGAAGGAACAACTGTTGCTTTGGTGAATTATAAAATGTTTTATATAATGGACGCAATATATTCATTTATATTCTTTTGTTTTTCATGTTCTCTCAGAATGAGCACTGTGTTCATCCAGAACGAGTACATGATGCAAGAAAACAAAACCAAGCTGATGGAACCGTAAGTGTCTTTGCGAATCCCTCCTGTTGTTACCCGGTAACGGTGACTGTTGATCTCTGTCCTTTGCCCTCTTGCATGACCTCATTTCCTCTGGTTCCGCTGCATTTTCCTTTAGTGCTCACACTCCCAAGACTGGAGGCTATTACAACTCACTTGCTTTCAGTACTGAATAAATGGTCTATCAGTTTGAACTTTTATACCAATATTTCTGCTCTCAGTATGTATTTCGCTTTTTCGTTCTGGAGAGTTGGACAGTGCACTTATGTGTTTCGGAGATAAAATAATACTATCAAAATACTGTGTATTGAAATGTAAAATCGATAGCTAGCGGGAAGCAGCCACATAGCACAGGGAGATCAGCTCGGTGCTTTGTGTCCACCTAGAGGGCTGGGATAGGGAGGCGGGGGAGGGAGACGCGAGAGGGAGGGGATATGGGGATATATGTGTATGTATGGCTGATTCACTGTGTTATACAGCAGAAACTAACACACCATTTTAAAGCAATTATACTCCAATAAAGATGTTTAAAAAAAAATACTGTGTATTGAAAGGCAGTACAATTTTTACTGCCTGAATATAATTATATTTTAATCAGAGCAGAAAGTTTCAATATTTACTTAGAGAGAAAGTTATTACCCTTATGTATTTCTTTGTTTTTTTTTGTTTGTTTGTTTAGACAATTAAGTTCAATACCAGTCTCAGTTGGAATTTTACTTCCTTTTTCATAACTTGATTTCATCGAATATATTTATTTAAGGAGAGAAGCAAACGGCTAAGCTGAAAAATTAACTGATTTTCTTGTCCAAGCAAGGAATGAGAGACATAAAATCACTGTTAAGTGTTAGAAAAGCAAAATAATTCCAATAATATCATTATTTTATTTCTGTCACTTTAAACATTGATGGCAGATCATGGTTGATTTTCATTTTTCCAAAAATGTCCAAATATCATTATCAAATTTTATATTTTATTTTCAGTATCATGGATAATATGTAACATTGCTGAGTGCTTATTATGTGCTAGATGCTATTTTAAGCACTTTGTTTATATTAATTTATTTAATTTGCACAAGAATTTATAAGGGAAATAATATTGTAGCCACTATTTTATGGTTGAAGAAACAAAAGCCAAAAACAATATAAGTGGTGGGTATAGCAGGGGTTTGAATACTACAAGGTGATTCTGGTTTCTATTTATGTGTTTTATCATTAACCATATAGATTCTCTGTTACCATTACCACTTCCCCTGGCCAAAAAGAATAAATAGATATTTATAAAAGTTCAAACTATTCTTGAGGCCTACATAGCTGACATTTTTCTCCATTTGAATTTTAGGACCAGTGTATTATTAATTTTATGTTTCATTCAGATGGTTCTCTTCTATTTTCTATGAAAAAAATACAAAGCAAAATAAAAAGAGTTCAGATACTAACTGTACACTTTAAAAATGATGAAACTACAAATGTGAAGGAAGCAGATTTCAAAACCTATAAAGTGTAAAAATTTAGAAAATCATCGATTTAGGTGTTTTTTAGTAGATTAGTGCAACTTAGACTTTATATTTCCGACAACAGAGTAAAGAATTCGCTATGATCTGCGTGTTTGCATCCTCCCCAAACTCATATGTTGAAATCCTAATGCCCCACATGATGGTATCTAGGAAGTGAGGCCTTTGGGAGGTGCTTGGCTCATGACTCTGTAACCCTCATGAATAAAACTGACACTCTTATAAAAGAGATGCCACAGAGCTCATTGCCACTTCCACCATGTGACAAAAAGCAAGGAGGCACCTGCTATGAACTAGGAAGAGGGCCTTCTTCCTTGACCTTGAACTCCCCAGCCTCCGTAACTATGAGAAATAAATTTCTGCTGTTTATAAGCTGCGCAGCCTGTAGTATTTTGTCATAGCAGCCCGAACGAACTAAGATAGAATTGATTATACTTTCTACATCAAAATCATTACAGATTGCCTGGTTTATACAAGTCACTATGCTATGCAATTTATATGCATTAGTTTTAATACTGAATTCAACATTTGAGGTTTATATTATTATTATTCCCATTTACAGAAAAGTAGTTAAGATAAAGGGAAGAAAAACTGGGCTAAGTTTTGGCATTGGTTGGAATGTAAGAATATTTAATCAAGCAGAATGAGAAAGAAAAATACTTAAATATCAAAAAATAATTCAAATATTTTGATATATGTAGTAAAACACTTGGAATACTTAGAAAGTAATGATATTAAAAAGTTTAAATAATCACACTTAAAACCAGTACTACATAAAGATACTATACATCATTGTATGTAAAATTGCAAAATTATTTTCTTGAAAAATATCACAGTCAATTGTAATTGAGGAAGGATCTTGGCTTTAATTGCCATTAAGGCATAGTAAATTTTTAAAATTCTGAATAAATTGTGTGTGATGTATTTATTCAAACATTCAGTTGAATTGTATATTATCATAAATGTAAAAGTCCACACTATATTTGAGTAATTTCTAAATCAACAGATAACCACAAAGCAATGAAAACTGTTTCACAAAATCATAAAGGAATGGGTTCTCCAAAGAACTTCTATGCATATTTCAGGAAACTCTAGAATAATGGGTCTAATCTTGAGAATCCAAATAATACATTTTGAATGTTACCTCTTCCATCTTATCTTCTTTCTATTAAGATGTCACAAGAAAGCCTTTGAAAATTAAGCAATTGTGAATTTGGGAGTTAGAAATCTGAGTTAAAATGGATTTTTGAGTGAGGGTGAAATAAAAAATCTTTAATAAGTCAAGTCACAAATTTTGAGTCAGTAAAAGGAAACTTTCCCAAGACATAATATGACATGTTATCTAAAGAGAGAAGGTAAGAGGACAGATTAAAAGCAAAAAAAACCAAAAAAGCAACCCTAAAGGATATTTGTTAGGAGAATAACTGGGGAACAGAGAGGATGATTTAGTAAGTAATATCACAGCTCCCAACCCAGAATATAGGGACTGAGCATTACTGGGTGGCAGGAGGAAAACTACAAGGAAGATTCTGATGGGTTGAAGAAATTCCAGCAGGTGATGAGAAGAATACACTGATAGTAGTATTAACCAGAAGTCAGAAATGCAAAACCATAAATGTATACATTTTTTTCAGAAATCAAAGGCACTTAAAAAAATATAGAACTAAAATATTAAAACAGTGGAGACTGGTGAGAATAAGAATATCTGTAACCTACCAAGGGTAAGATACTTTATAGCAATAATAATCTTTAAAGCCTTAGAAGGAACCTATGAAGTAAGTATGACCGTTGCTGCTTTACAAAAATATATTAGAAATTCACTCCAAGGGTTAAGACCTGGAGCAGGAAGAAACAACCTAATTCTATAAATAATGACGAATGTATGCATTGCTTATTCTGAGCCAAACACGAAGCACTGTGCATGGATCATTTCACTGAATCCTTAAGGCAGTTCCTTGACTTCCGTACCCGGCTCTTTCCCACCTGACCAACGAGGCATCCTGGGCCGGGGAGCTTAACTCTACTCAAGCCTCCACACCAGTGCTTCCGGCATCCAGGGCAAGCCAGTCTTCTGATGGGCACCTGCGAGCCTCTTTTCTCCGTTGCAGGACTTTGTCATATCTGACCCTGACCCGGGAAATAATTACCAGACATAGAAATCTAAAGCACTCCACGTATTTTCAAATGCCTCTCAACAGTTAGAAAACAAAGAAACAAACTAAAGCAAAGTTTGCTTTACAGGGATGCATACCTCAGGGTTTTTTTCCCACCAGGATTCTCTCTTTTAAAAGTATAAGGGTTGCTACATTGTGAGTATCTCGCTGTATACATCAAAGGAAGAAAAGAAAGTATCAACTCACACACATTTATTTTCATTGACTTCTCCAAATGGGAGAGATGCAATGCCTGGAAAACCAAGA
This sequence comes from Physeter macrocephalus, assembly GCF_002837175.3. NCBI lineage: Eukaryota > Metazoa > Chordata > Mammalia > Artiodactyla > Physeteridae > Physeter > Physeter macrocephalus. The sequence goes on along the minus strand of NC_041232.1, from coordinate 78,979,248 downwards.
TAATCAAGCAACTTCGACTGTTTTGGAGGAGAGCTCTATAGTTAGATGATTTCATATAGACAGTTTCAGCTTAAGCTTATTTAGGCAAAGGAAAATGTCACTTTAATCAGAGGAAAATGAAATTCAGACACAAAGTCACTTGTACTCTGTAATATTCATTACTATAGAGCTTTTTAATTTCCCTTAGAAAATGTGTGCATGTGTGTGTATATTGCAAATATATTTAGTTGTTAGTTTTATTTTCCCTTCAAGACTCATTTCTGTTTTGATCTCTATGAAGCTTTTTCACACTTTTCCAGCTCCCAAATAGTTCTAATAATCTGTTTTGCTAATGCACAGTAAGAATTAAAATACAGTAGAACAATTAGAATTCGATTGAAAATAAGAAGAAAAGTCACCATCAGTATCTTAAAACTTCGTGACACATAAGAAATTAAACTATAAATATCACTTAATATGATTTTAGTAAATAAGTTAGATATGAAGACTATAAATATATTGATATACACTTGCTAAAAATACATATTTGTATACTTCACATTACTGTAGTCTAATAATATTAAGTATTTTGAAAAAAAATCGAGATCATAGAGAGATGGAAAAAGGTAATAATAATAGAGCTTTGAAAATCAAAGTAGAACAGCGGATGGATAATCGAAGAATGTTCTCTGGAGATGACCCAAGGAAAGGTCTCCACACCCTGATCCTCTTTCAATTAAAACTCAATAGTCCATTTGCTTTTTCTCCCCCTCATAAACCATCATGAAAGTTTTCCTGCTCAAGAACAACTGAACCAAAAGTCAGATGGACCGGTTATGCCACTGAAAATCTTAAAAAGATAAAATTTTTACTCTTTTGCTCTTAAGAAAGTTGCCATTTGTCAAGCCCAAATCCATCTCTCTCCCACAGAAATAGGGTCATGGCTGATCACATGGCTGCTCAGCTGGAGCCTAAATATTCCAGTCTTCTTTGCAGGCAGGAGGATACCAGATGACTAAATTCTCCTGAGTGTCTGTGAGCTGAAGTCACAGGTAGCACACCTAGGTATGGGTTCTGGGACAGCAGATGTGTGCTCCTACGCACTCTTCAACATCTGCAGACAGAAGAAGGGGCATGACTGTCACTCAGCTTTTGCCATGCAGACACATCAGCCCCCTAGCACATGGGAGAGCCATGGATGGGAGTAATTCTGATTCTCTGAAGGGCAGTGTGGAAAAGAGCCATCGATCAATCCACACCACTCACCTTGGGACTGTTAGAAGTGAGGGAATGAACTTCACTTTTCTCTGGGTCATCTCTGTCACAGCAGCCTAGTCTTCGCCCTCCGTAATCCTTTCTCAAAAAGACTCCTGACTGTGTTTTCTGTGTTGTCTAGTCCCAGCTGCAAGTGTTGTAAGATAGCAAAATAAGAAAAACATGAGGATACAAAATAACTTTTTAAAAAATATGTATTTATTTATTTGGTTGCACCAGGTCTTAGTTGTGGCAGGAAGGCTCCTTAATTGCAGCAGGCGTGCTCCTTAGTTGTGGCATATGAACTCTTAGTTGCGGCATGCACGTGGGATCTAGTTCCCTGACCAGGGATCGAACCCAGGCCTCCTGCATTGGGAGGGCGGAGTCTTATCCACTGCACCACCAGGGAAGTCTCCAAAATCACTTTTTTACTCAAATCTCTCTGTTATTTTTTTTTTTTTAAGTTCAGCATCAAATTACTCAGGGTCCATTCCTGGCTTCAACACACTGACGTAATCAGAGGTGAGTCACAAAATCTCTCTGGTTGCCTCACCTCTAAAATGGTCATAGTGATAATATTTATCTCATTATTACAAGGATTAAGTGTTATTATTTATGTACACTGCTTAGACCATTCCGGCTCACAGTAAGCTATCAATAAATGTTGCTGTTATGTGGTAAAAATGCCACTGCCGAGCCCCTTGGCATATTTTCTGGCCTGAATCAGTTAGAGCCACAGTCAGGACAAGGAGGGCCCTCCTGTACATAGTAGCTGTCAGAAGTCAGCAAACCTTTTCTGTAAAGGATCAGATAGTATAGGCATACCTTGTTTTATTGTGCTTCCCAGATTTTCCATGTTTTCAAATTGTAGGTTCGTGGCACCCCTGCATCAAGAAAGTCTATTGGTTCCATTTTTCCAACAGTATTTGCTCACTTCGTGTCTCTGTGTCACATTTTGGTAATTCTTACAATATGTCAAACTTTTTTATTGTTATGTTTGTTATGGCGATCTGTGATCAGTGATCTTTGATGTTACTACTACGATTCACTGAAGGCTCTGGTGATGGTTAACACTTTTTAGCAAAAAAGTTTTAGACGTAAGGTATGAACATTGGTCTTTTTAGACATAATGCTACTGCACATTTTATAGAGTACAATAGAGAATAAACATAACTTTTATGCTCTCTGAAACCAAAAACTTTGTGTGACTCGCTTTATTGCCATATTCACTTTATTGCCATGGTCTGGAACCAAACCCATAACATCTTAGAGGTACGTCTCTAAATCTTTTGGGCTTTGCTGGCCATAAAAGTAGTCTCAGCCACTGAATTCTGCTGTAGTAGTGCAAAAGGACCCACAAATAAGCATGGCTGTGTTCCAATAAAACTTTATAAAAACAGACAGTAGGATAGATTTAGCCAACAGGCTGTTTGCCAAACTCTGAGTTAGACTAATGAATTATGGACAGGTGATAAATGCTGATATTGTGTTTCATCATTTCTTAGTAAAATGCTTACACAAAGTCACAGTAAAATGTGAACAGTTAATCTGAAGATTCTCACTGTTCATTTTGCTCTATTTACTGATGTCAGGCAGATGTTTTTTATTCATCAAATCACTCAAACATTTATTGCTGTGCCTACTGAGTTTGACACATTTTTATTTTTCTACAATGTAAAATTGACAACCATAATATATGTTCTAAATTTGTACTTAGATTAATCAAGGAAATAACTGAACAACATTTGGTTAAGAATGTAATACCTTTATCTCTGAATATTTATTGGAGAGGTAGGGAGAGACATAAAGCATCATCACAATTAGAATAACTAGATGACTAGATTAAAAACTGAGAAGATAAAATACATAATAAATTGACCCTGCAGGAAAATTCACTTCAGAGTAGAAGGAAATATTTAAATAATAGGTTCTTGCGAGTAGGTCACGGCTCAAGATTACTTTGCCTTTAGCACTTTTGATAATTTACTAAGATGCATTACTTCTCGCCCTCTTGTCTCTCCTGCCTTTTTTCTCCTTCCCATTTTTTTCCCTCTCTTACAGTGAATGTGTCCAAACACATTCATCTTCCTCTCACTCCTGCCTTTAGAGTCACCCTGGACTTTCTATCCTCAATTCTGTCTGCAAGTAAAATAGTCCTGCATCTTCTCCCTCCCAATACTTCAACTTTAAAATTTAGACATAACAGTCGTAGGTAGAGTTTAGACTTGAAGAATGCAATTTGGAAATTACCAAGACTTTTGTTCAGTTTGATTGCTAAAATATGCAAATAATTACATAAAGGGTTCATCTTGAATTCAGGGGCTTATTGTAAGATGATATACACTTATACCCCAGGCCTAAATCCTTCTTTTTTCATGTATTTCAACTACCATCAATTAATTAATTTGAATGTATAAAGGAAATACAATGTTATGCATATATTCCTCTATCAGTGCTCAGTGTATTTATATCTTCTAACATCTATATTTGCCTCTGAATGTCACATCATGAATAATTTTTGCATCAGATTCTAATCTGGGCAGCAACTCACAGAGACAGTGAGAGAGGAATCAAGGAGCTGAGATCGATCCATTGGTGGTTACAAACCCTGAGATGCTTTTGCTTCCCTTATCAGCAACCAACAACATCAAAGCAAAGGAGAAGCCTACTGCATACCTCTTTGACATCAATCCTTCATGGTTTTCTTTATCCTATTCAAGTCAACACAAAGTTGTGAATAAGATAAAAAAGAAGTTTCTGATTTTCAAACCCTTCCAGTTAAAAGTCTCAAAATGAACTAGTGACTTAGAGATATCTTCCTTTCCGCTGCTTTTACTAATGAGAAGCTAAAGCACATGGAGACTGTTCTGACCACAATCACACAGCACCGTAACTAGAACCTGGGCATCCTAATCCTTATACAGAGCAGAGCAGGAGGTGTTCTGAAAGCACTCTGCAAAGTGGATGTGTCTGCTTCCTGCAGTAAATATGCTGAAGGAAGCCATTCATTCAAACTTGGTTGGATGGTGCTACAAAATACCTACCCCACTTTTCAAGAGTTTATCATGGTGAAAATAAGAAAGGACTGCTCAAACAATGTAAATCAGTCTTCTTCACAAATACTAAGTCCAGCAATTGGAAAGCCACGTTCATGTCACTCTTGGTATTTGCTTCATTTGGGAAATAGGGACCTTGAAAGATGGAGGACAGGCACTGCCATAACAATTTTAAGATTTTACCTGCCAGTTCCCTGCCATATTTTTAACAAATGAGCTCAGAGCATATCAGAATAGTCCTTAGGGACATCTAGGAATAAAATCTATTGCTCTCTAAAAACCCATGGTAAATAATGAATTATATTACCTAGATATTCGCAATGTGGAAAACTACTTTGGAAACCTGTACATGTAAGCAATAGGAAAACAAAAATCTAATAACTATTATATAGCTCAAAAAATAACACCGTGTGAATACTGATTTCTTGGGGATTTGTTGCTAGAGCTAAAATTGCCATTTGTTTCTTCCCGAGCAGAACTATTTCAATGTTCTTTCTTACGTCACTTTTAAAATTATATTTAAATGACTGAAATTAAACATATAAACTGTTCTGTAAACAGTTAAATTGACTGAATTTTTTGAGTGAAAAGAAATAACTAATTATAATGCTGTTGTGTTGTTTTTAAAAAGTTTGTTTTACAGCAATTGCCTTTGTCTAAATGCAAAAAAAAAGAAATCATTGATTTAAAAATAGGAATAAAAAATTATTCTTATTGAAATGGAGGAATAATTTTCTAAGCAGCTCTCATTCCGTAGCCTAAATTCACAAATTAGTCTTCATCTTGTCCTAAAAATGGCATAAAAATGCTTCCTACATTTCAGAGTGACTTAGGTTTTTGTTTCTTTGTTTGCCTGTTTTGCTTTGGAATGGTGTGAGAATGTCTCATTTATTTACACTGTATTACAAAACTCAGAGAGTTATTTTGGTGTAAAATGTAGATGCTAGATAAATGAAAGCATCTAATTCTGTTTACTTACCATGGTCCTGGAGCTAAAATCGTATAATCTTATTCTTTCCTCTGATTACTTTTCACACACTTGCTCGCTTATGGCTCTGAGGCTCCGGCCTCAGTGAATTTGGTGTTACTGACTATGAGACAGATGATAATCATATTTGTTGGGTAAACAAACAATACCAGGTGCAGGAGAAGGGGATACATTTGAAATTGCTTAAATCACAATTGAAATTGACTGTATTTGATTTTCAAAACCTTTGTGACTCTAAAGACTTCAGTTGCTTTGTTTTCTCAAACCTCCTGTGGATTTAGGAAGAGACGATAAACAACACCATTGTTCTCAAAGGCCTAGCTCACAGTAGGAGGAAGGGATAAGTTAGTAACAGTTCTGACCAGCTCACACACCTCTCCTGAACAGGGCTTTAACATTTGTGCTCCTACCTCCTATGAACGTATACGGTTTTAACGACTGTGGGTAAAATGGATCAGAAAGTATAATGTCTAATTAAAAATATATGTTCTGACGTACTTCACTCAGTATGACAATCTCTAGGCCCATCCATGTTGCTGCAGATGGCATTATTTCCTTCTTTTTAATGGCTGAGTAATATTCCATTGTGTATATGTACCACATTTTCTTTATCCATTCTAGATTGTCACACTGAGTGAAGTCAGACAGAGAAAGAGAAATATTGTATGATATCCCTTATATGTGGAATCTAAAAAGAAATGATACAAATGAACCTATTTACAAAACAGACACAGGCTCACAGACTTAGAGAATGAATTTATGGTTACCAGGGGGGAAGGCTGGGGGGAAGGGATAGTCAGGGATTTGGGGATTGACATGTACACACTGCTATATTTAAAATGGATAACGAACAAGGACCTATTGTATAGCACAGGGACCTCTGCTCAATATTATGTGGCAGCCTGGATGGGAGGGGAGTTTGGGGGAGAATGGGTATATGCATATGTATGTCTGAGTCCCTTTGCTGTGCACCTGAAACTATCACAACATTGTTAATCGGCTATACTCCAATATAAAATAAAAAGTTAAAAAAAAAAAGATACATGCACACAAAAAAATAAGGTTGTTATAAAATTAAAAAAAATATGTTCTGATTTTTAGGTAGAATCTCCACAAATATGCAAATTCACTCAGGAAGTCTTATCTGAATGGTGTGATTGTATCCAAATATAACCTACAGTATGATATCTGGAATGTTTTCTCTCCCATCTTCCTAGAACACGTGTGATTTTACCTTTTTAACGTTTAAAGGACTTTTTAAACAATTAACATTTTATTACCACATTTCATAGAATTAGCTCTTCTTATAAGATACCTAAGGATTGCTAATCTATTTATGCAGTTAAGAGGCTTTCATTTAAAGTGAATGTTCAGGGCTTCCCTGGTGGCGCAGTGGTTGAGAGTCTGCCTGCCGATGCAGGGGACACGGGTTCGTGCCCCAGTCCAGGAAGATCCCACATGCCGTGGAGCGGCTGGGCCCGTGAGCCATGGCCGCTGGGCCTGCGCGTCTGGAGGCTGTGCTCCGCAACGGTAGAGGCCACAACAGTGAGAGGCCCGCGTACTGCAAAATAAATAAATAAATAAATAAATAAATAAAAAATAGAGTGAATGTTCAAAAGCTGACTTCAAATTATCATCCTCATAGCATATCAGAAGCTGAATTGGGAACAGGGAGATTCTCGTCTTAAGGAAGCTCTTGATCGATACACACTGTTACTGAAAATGCAGCATCATTCTTAATATGTGTAGAAATTATGCTTTCTATGAAGCAGATTAGCTTATAATACCTTTTAAAAATTATGAGATGTTCTTGGAGACATATTTAAAAACCTGAGAGTACAACGAAATATGTTTAATGAAGCAAATCATGGATGTTTAACTGAAAGCCATACCAGCTTTACTATTGTTGGCAGCAGTGTTGGCCTCATGTTTTCATATTAATTTCTTTTTTTTTTTTAACATCTTTATTGGAGTATAACTGTTTTACAATAGTGTGTTAGTTTCTCCTTTACAACAAAGTGACTCAGTTATACATATACATATGTTCCCATATCTCTTCCCTCTTGCGTCTCCCTCCCTCCCACCCTCCCTATCCCACCCCTCTCGGTGGTCACAAAGCACAGAGGTGATCTCCCTGTGCTATGCGGCAGCTTCCCACTAGCTATCTAATTTACATTTGCTAGTGCATATATGTCCCTGCCACTCTCTCACTTCACCACAGCTTACCCTTCCCCCTCCCGAGTCCTGTCAATTTTGAGCTACATGAGATAGTTTGGATAGGCTAGTTGTTGGGGACCCTCTCCTAGGTTCATACATTTATGTGCTTCTGGAATTGTTTTACTTTCTCTAGAGAGGAGCCTTCCAATCTGGCTGAAGGATGTTTCTGGCTGCCTTTGTTGTGGGAGCTGAGTTGGGGGGACTGGGGGGTCTCTGCTTCCAGTATTCTGTAAATATAGACTCGATTTCCCTCAGCTGGGCCTGGCACCCCCTGTCAAAGCCCTTGGCTTAACCTTTCCAGAGAATAAACCTCCAGACTTCTGCAGTTTAGTAGATTCTGCATGTGCCTGGTAGCATGAGTGACTTCTCAGAGTTCCCACCTTGGTCTTCCTTGTTTCAACCCACCAACTCTCACTCCCATGTCCAGACACCTGGTACTGCCCATACTGAGACCTTTGAGAATTGTGTGGGGTCAATCAGGTTGGTTCTTGCTTTCCCCCTGCAGACTTGAGATTCCGTTTTCTCAGGTCTGATCCTAGTTCCACTGCACCATCTACTTTTTAGCTTCCAAAACTTTGTTGCTGTTTTCTCTATTGTTATGGACTTACATCCTTTAAAAAAAAAAAAAAAACAACCTTTCCTGTCTGTAAGTGGGATTTGGGGAGAGAACAAAATTAGGTACATGTATTCAGTCTGCCATCCTACCCCAGAGGTCTGGTGCTAATATTTTTAAATGACAAATTGACTATATTTAAAAATTTTTTTAATTAGAGAATTTTATTTACTTTTATCCCCCCTCTAAAAATTAGTATTTTTTTCAGGTATAAAAGAATATTAGTATATCTTTTTGAGAAAGATCATTGTCTCTCTTGCTCTGGCAAACTTTAAAGTCCTGTACTCAGGACTGTAATCACTGTGTGGATTATATCTATGGTTTGGGGGACCACTTGTGAAAACCTGAAAGATGCTTTCTTTTTTGTTTTTTCTGTAATTCAGTTTAAAAGATAAGGTGACCATATGTGTGTGGGTTTATCTCTGGGCTTTCTATCCTGTTCCATTGATCTATATTTCTGTTTTTGTGCCAGTACCATACTGTCTAATAAAGCTGGTGTTCTAAAGGAAAGAAGAATGTTAAGGATTCTTAGAAGCATCTCTGATGATATGCTTATTAGTCTGCTGGATCAATTTATTTCATGTAGATTTATTATATTTTCTCTTTTGAATCTATTCAGTTTATATATTTGTCTATAAGAAGTTGTTTCTATTTACAGGACACACTGATTCGTAGATAACCTGGTGGAAAAGATCACCAGAAACATCACATCAGATGAATCTCTACAGAGCATTTTTTATTTCCTCCCATATAGCCTATAGCCTACTAATAATTGTTTGATCTGCAAACATCCCTATACTCAATAACTGGGCAGTCTAAGCAAAATGTTTAATTCAAATTTGATCATGAAAACAAAGAAATCTAAACTTGAACATAAACCAAAGGGGGCATGGTGAAAATAAACACAAATGAAGACTGGATACCTTGAGTAATACTCATCTATTTTCATCAGACCTATGTTATTTTAATGCTCATTTCATGATGATCCATGTTTTGTTTTTCCCACAAAGTATTTGATTTTTACTTTATTTAGAGAGGAAAAAATTACTCATAAAAACCCTAAAATGGGGGGGCAGTTAAAATGTCAGTTTAAAATTTTTATTTTCTGAACGAAGTCAATTTACAGCTCAAAAAAAAATAAAAGAAAGAAAGAAAAGAGCACATGGAATACAGGTTTATGGGAACAATGACCCTCTCTACCCCAGTCTCCTGGTTGCATGTGACTGTCTGTGGCAATGAAGAGCAGGGCATTTGGGGAGACAGAGATGGATTCAGTTTCCAATTCATCCCTTTCTACTTTATGATCTTTTGGCGTTGTCTAACCTTTCCCTATCTCCTTTTACAAGACAACAAAGTGAGATAATAATAGTACATGACCTACAGGGATGTTTTGCAAATTAAATGAGAGAACACAAATAAAATACTTACCCTAGAGCTTTGTATGCATTGATAAATGCTCATTATTAGTAATGGTTTTAGGAGTAGTAAATAAGCAACTAATTAAACAAGTAATAAAAAGGATATTAATGTTATATGAGTCCAGAATATATATCCTAGAAACATTTTGAAAAGTGAATAAAAAAACAATTTTTTCCATAGCCAAAAAAAGTAGTTATGAATTTTTTAAAAAAACACCCTTTCACACACTAAATCTTTCTAATCAAAGACCTTCCTTTCAGTACTTTGTAAGTAAACGATAGAAAAGGTTAGTGTAATTCAGAGAAAGTCAGGGAAGGAAGTGAATATTGAAGGTTTACTGAGCCCCGTCCTCAGTGGAAACACGCTGAATCCAAAGACTTCCAATGACCCTCTTCTTGGGAGCAACATAAGTCAACTTCCAGAAGTTAGCAACTCAGGCTTTGCAATTTCACTCTGTAGTCATTTTCATCTCCTGCTTTCTCAACTATTATTAATCACATCAAAATAAAGAAACAGATAAGGTCTTCTAGGGCATCAGGAGGGGTGAACTGGAGGGATTATTTCTCCTATTTCAGCTGTGAGATGCAGTGGTGGACAGATATGTGTTGGAATGCATCAGAGCATTATTAAGGAGAAAAAAGATAGAGCACTTTGTGTCCCTGTTCTGAAAAAAGGAAGTAGAGCAAGGGGGCCAGGACTTCCCTTGGACTGAGCAGCTGCCTTGGCACTTAATTTGAAAAGACATATGCAGATTTCCAAACAGCCATCAGCCATGTCCTTCACCTCTGGGCAATGAAAGCACAGAGAACAGGGGATCCCCCTGGGGAACCATGGTTGCAGATGGACCAAAAAGTCTTTTCTAGAGAGATGGACTGTCTGAAATTGAATGCAAAACCTGTGCAGATGTTCATTTGTGCATAATTCTGGAGATAAATCCACAGTTTAGAATAGAAACTCAAAAGAGATTATCACACACACAGACACACACACACACCTGAAAGTTTTTAATGCCCATAGATATTATTTAGCAGCATGGAACATGCATAGAATCATGGACTAACAGAACTGGAAGGAACATCAGAAGTCAACTAATTGTTCACCCTTCTGATTTTAGAGATGATGATATTGGGAATCCAAGAAGCCAGGTGACTCTGGCCCATGATCACGATAAGAAAGCTTTTAAGTGGTAGGTTCAGACATAAGAACCATCTTTTTCTCTCCCCATTCGATGATCTTTACATTATATATTTGCATCAATATTGATTATTGTCTGACCATAGCATGTACATAAAATATATCAGGCACCACCTTACATACTAAATGCATTGTATAATTTAATTCTTCAGTGCTAAGCAACGAGCTAATAATTGGAGAGTTTGAGTAGCCAGCTTATTAGAGGCATATCAAAAATTCAAAAATTCCCTGACTCAAATACCAATCACTCTACATCCTAATGTTCTTTGTCATGGCAATCACTCTCCTCCCAAGAATATAACAGCATTTTTCAGGTTTTATTTGTTTGTGTGTTTTTGAAAGCAATTTTCACAGTGCTGAGCATTAAAACAGGTTCTCAGGAGATTCTTGTTGGTTGAGTGATGATGGAGATCGTGGTAATGATGATATTAGTGACTTGCTAGCCACCACCTCCTACATGACAGAAGTAAAAGGAAATGTACCCAGGAAATATTGGTCTCTCATTAAATATTGTATCCTGCATAAAGAGAGCCAACAAGATGCTGAAAGAATGCACAGAACACTCACCCATTTGTCACTCAGAATTAGATTTAGAAAAGGAACTCATTGAATTCTAAAGGCAATGAACCTTGAGAAGATCCACACTGACCCAAGGCTATTAAAATTGAAATGCCCAGAACAGCATCACACTGCAAGGAGACTTGTCTGAACGTTCTTTGCGATTAGAGTCACTATATTTAGGCTCATTCATTGATTTTAAAAAAAGAAAAAAATAAATATTTACTTTTTCAGTTACTTATAAAGGAACAATTAAAATGTAATCATCGAAACTGAGCAAACAGCTCTATGAATAAACACAAGATGAGATTATGAATTGACAAAATGGAAATCGTTTGAACAATGCCTGGTAGGCAAGACTTTCCTCAATTTTAGTCACTGTTAATGAAATGAAAGGGTCTTCTAAAAGATTTTAAACTTTTTTATTTTTCAAGGCATAATTATCTTTTTAGCCTAAGTCTTTATAAGAAATTTTTTAACGTCAAGCTGCTTGATGAAAGGAACAGAAGACCCACTCTGGAACATAATAGTGGATACAGAGCAATAGAGGAGAAAAGAGGAAGATTGAAAGGAAGGTCACTAGTTTCTGAAAATACTAACATGAAGAATAAGTCCTAGGGGATTGCATGAGCTGAGTAACCTGAAAGGCCCTTTTTCAATAAAATGTTTCTAATTAATTGCCTTTGACAGAGACTTGAATGGCAATATTCAGATTTTGTCCTTCACCTTCTTAGCATCCTACTTTGTATTAGGCCAAATACGGACTCAAACAAGGCCATAATGGTTGAAATACCTTGTTTCATATGTCCCTGGTCTTGATCTTCCTTGGCAATATGTGCCACTTCAAACTGAGCCAACTGGCTGCCAGTTTCACTTTGAGGAACCTTTTTGACACGTACTAATGCAAGAAATTATATCCAGCTTTGCTCTTAAATCAGAATTGCACCAACTTTTCATTCCACCACTTCAAGAAAATAATTGATAAAATCAGCCATGGTGATTTAAGAGTCATTTCTCTTCTATCTTCAGTAGACTACAGCCCTTTCATTACAATACATTTGTTGCTTTGGAGGTTGGGTAGGATTCCCAGATTTCCCTTGAACCCCTGGTGTTCTGTATTTTAATATCTGATTCTAACATCTAGGGTCCAACATTTTGATAATTAGTTTACTGCCTTTAGGATGAGATTTAGCTTCTGCAGTTCAGCAGGATACATGATTGTCTGATCTATACTTTTTCCAGTTACTTGGATACAGAAAAGACTTTTTCTAGCGAAGTTATATACTTGCTGCACGTGTCTTATACGTGTTCAGGTGCGCTGGCTGGGACAGAACCAGAGCTCCCTGTAGCACTGTATTCAAGACAGCAAGAAATGACAGTGCGGCTCACAATCCTCACGCTTCTTTTCGGCTCCCCAGGAGGCCACCTTAGCATGTAGGATGGAGTCTTGGAGACGGTGAACAAAAATGTCATCCTTCACTCCTATTCTTCTCTATCTTATAGCAAGGACCATCACCTGCCATACTGGGGTCAGGAAATCCTCACCTGGGAATAGTGACCCTAGCACTCAAAGGCTGACCTATATTTATATAAGAAAATCTTGCTCAGCTAATGTTACATACATCCTTGCTCTCCGTTTTACTGTATCTCTGAGCCATGGTTTTACAAGTGTTTTACTCCCATATAAGTTCAGTTTACTTGTTCAGTTCCCATTAGCTTTATAACACAACATAGAACCTGAACAGAAAATATATTTTATGAAGATTCCAGGGTGATCGGTGCTCGCCATGACAGTTTCAAAGGCTCAGATCCATGCAATCAAGTATCTTTACGCTTTTAGTCCTGACTTTCTCCTTTGAGATGATTGCCCGCCATCTGTTATTTCAAGTATTAAATCTTTGCTGCTGAGCAGCAAAGCCAATTTGCCTTCACGACTTTACAAAAAAAAAAAAAGCATTTAAAATTCCTTTATGCGGGATGTAATTGCTTCAACTCAGTGTTCTTTTAAATTCCAGATAAAAATTGAACATGTGCATGTGAAGTACACAGCAATCAGATACTGAAGTCATTAGCTATGCAGTCACACAACCCCTTAAAAGGCTGTTCACAGTTTAAACCCTACATTATCACAGTGTGTAACTGTTGCAGACTTTGCTTATTAAAAATGAGGATGTGTATGTGATAGCTAAGCAAAACCTTTGTTAGTAATTTCATGAGGCAACAAATTGTTGCCATTTACATCTGTAACTAAACTATTTTTGGATTGTACCTTTCTGTCTCCTGGATGTGTGTTTTGTATATAACTGATTCCTCTGTATTGCCATTGATCTAATGACTCAATTTGCATTCCCTAATTGATTTCATAATATAAAGTACTACTTAACTTGGAGTACATAGGGACGTGATATTCATAAGGCCATGACAATATGAAGGTCAAATACTATATATGGCCTTAAACTTTTCTTAATATATTCACAGATTTCAGTGATGCATCATAGTTTACTCTCACGGAAAGATAGTGAGAGATAGTATCACCCTCACCTTCTGGCCAAGGGCAGGATTTCCTGACTAAGACTAACTCACAATAGAAGTTATCCCGAGTAGTCAAGGAAGAATGCCCAAGAGTTCACCTAAACTAAGAGCAACTTAGGCAGTGTTTATTGCAGTCCAGTCCAAAATACCCAGTGTCTCAAATAAACATTGCAAATGATGATGGGAACTAAAGTTAAGGAATAGTTTTATAAGCCTAGGTAGACAGGCTATTTACAGACAAAATGTAGTACTGGTAACAGTTATTATTAGAAATAAGGACTAAGGATGGAAAATGGCAGGACTAAATCCAAGCTATCTATTAGACAAGAAACGCAGAATGCAGACCAAAGTTGAGACCAAAAATTTTCAAACTGGAGCACATGGGTTTGAAATAAGGCTTTGCAAATTCAATTCAGGCAGTGAGGTTTTTATTATTGGCATGTAAGTTTCCAGGAGAATGAATTGAAAATTGGGAAACTAACATAAAATCTCAGTGTTGGCACTAGAATGCAGAATCCTACTGCAGTTCAACAGAGAGGATTACCAAGTCTCTGCAGAGCCCTCCAAGTCAAGGGCAGAGCGAGTGAAGAAACTCCCAAAGTTATCACCGTCCTGGAACCTGCATGGGTCACGTACGGAGGGCAGAGCTGAGTGTCAGGGATGTCAATCATGGGCCTGGCAATGCCGTTGCAAAAGCAAAGGCTGGGGAATGAGCAAAGGCATCGTTCTAAATATGCTAGTTTCATCTGTGGTGATTAATTTTTTTTTAACTTTTTCTTTTATGTTGCAGTATGGTCGATTAACAATGTTGTGTTAGTTTCAGGTGCGCAGCAAAGTGATTCAGTTATACATATACATGTTATCTATTCTTTTTCAAATTCTTTTCACATTTAGGTTGTTATATAATATTGAGCAGAGTTCCCTGTGCTGTACAGTAGGTCCCTGTTGGTTATCCATTTTAAAGGTACACAGCAGTGTGTACATGTCAACCCCACACTCCCTTAACTATCCCTCCCTGCCACCCTTCCCCGCTGGTAACCATAACTTCGTCCTCTAAGTCTGTGAGTCTGTTTCTGTTTTGTAAATAAGTTCATTTGTATCATTTTTTTAAGATTCTGCATATAAGCGATATCATATGATATCTCTCTTTCTCTGACTTATCTCACTTCGTATGACAATCTCTAGGTCCATCCATGTTGGATGCAAATGGCATTATTTCATTCTTTTTAATGACTGAGTAATATTCCATTGTATATATGTACCACATCTTCTCTATCCATTCCTCCGTTGATGGACATTTAGGTTGCTTCCATGTCCTGGCTATTGTAAATAGCACTGCAATGAGCATTGGGGTGCATATTTCTTTTAGGACCATGTTTTTCTCTAGATATATGCCCAGGTGTGGGATTGAAGGATCATATGGTAGCTCAATTTTTTGTTTTTTAAGGAACCTCCATACTGTTCCCCATAGTGGCTGTATCAATTTACATTCCCATCAGCAGCATACAAGGATTCCCTTCTCTCCACACCCTCTTCAGCATTTATTGTTTGTGGATTTTTTGATGATGGCCATGGTGTGACTGGTGTGAGGTGATACCTCATTGTAGTTTGATTTGCATTTCTCTAATAATTAGTGATGTTGAGCAGCTTTTCATGTGCTTCTTGGCCATCTGTATGTCTTCTTTGGAGAAATGTCTATTTAGGTCTTCTGCCCATTTTTTGATTGTTTTTTTTTTTTTTTGATGATATTAAGCTGCATGAGCTGGTTGTAAATTTTGGAGATTAATCCCCTGTCAGTCACATCATTTGCAAATATTTTCTTCCATTCCGTGGATTGTCTTTTCATCTTGTTTATGGTCTCCTTTGCTATGCAAAAGCTTTTGAGTTTAGTTAGGTCCCATTTGTTTATTTTTGTTTTTAGTTTCCATTACTCTGGGAGATGGATCAAAAAAGATATTGCTGAGATTTATGTCAGAGAGTGTTCTGCCTATGTTTTCCTCTAAGAATTTTATAGTGTCCAGTCTCACATTTAGGTCTTTAATCCATTTTGAGTTTATTTTTGTGTATGGTGTTAGGGAGTGTTCTAATTTCATTCTTTTACAGGTAGCTGTCCAGTTTTCCCAGCACCACTTATTGAAGAGGCTGTCTTTCCTCCACTGTATAGTCTTGCCTCCATTGTCATTGATTAATTGAGCAAAGGCATTGTTCTAAATATGCTAGTTTTCATTTGTGGAGATTACTGAATATTGCATGTTATTTATTATATGTTTGTCTGTTTCCAAATCAATAATACTCTGAAAACCAGGTTTCTTCTTCAGCTTTAATTCCTAAATTCAAGTTCCTGGAACTGTGACATACTATATCCTTTGTTGTCACCAGCAGAGCTTTTTAAACACACAGATTGTTATGTTTCAATCCAATCTTAGGGTATTATCCAGAAATCTATATTTTTAAAGATTCCTAGGTGATTCTGGTGTATATCCAGGTTTGAAAGCTACTGTAAAGAATCACAGTGCTACTCAGAAAAATAATTGATAAGAAAGAATTCAGATAGAAAGATTAAAAGAGTGAAAATGTGTCAGTATTTGAATAATAAAGAATGAATTTCCAAAAAATGAAACATCTGATTTCAGGAGGTGACATCCAACAAGGGAGGCATAAAAAAGGGAGAAAGAAAAAAAGTCAAGAAAGCTTTAAAACCAGAGCATCGTTTGATTTATATTCACCTAAGGAGATAGAAAATGATTTCACTTTTTCAAGTAAGAGTAATCAGTCCAGAGCTTTCTGGAACCCTGATGTTGGGGGATTTAAAGGCATGGAATTATAAAAGTAAGAATGAAAACATATTGAAAAATAAAAAAGGTAAAGGAGACAGCCTCCCTGTGAGGTATATTCTATGAGTTATCTAATTATAATCATACTTAATGAAAAGCAAAAGGCATAAGAAAACAAATGAAAAAATATTTTATATGTAGACATGATTTCCAAGGTTCTGACATGTGCAGGAAAATTCTTGAGTTTAATGATAGTGAAGTCAAATGCCTGTGGTAATGGGAAGTCTTCATTCAGTAAAAATAAATGGTTGGTTAGATAGGCAATGACATGAGACGTTCATGGAAATGTGTGAATCATTTAGAATGGTCATACTCTTGATTAGCAACATGGACCATACTCTGAAGGTATACAGGAAGTGCATTTTTTTAGATAAAAGGAGAAACTATAATAGAAGAATTTCGTTTTGAAGACTGTTCTCAAAAGAGAAATAGTACTTTTAGCAGGTGGTGTTTTAATGCATTTAGTGAGATTTGCTATGGGGATCCCTGAAATCTCTCTGTTCTTCTAATAAAGGCATTTTTACTTTTGAGTATTTGGGGTAACCTGAGGTGATGGGTTCATGCTGAATCTCACAAAAATGGCTGCAGCTCATTTTCACTAGTTTCAAATTTGATTTCAAAAGTTCCACAGGTGATTTTAACATGTTTTCGACCACATTTAAAAATTTAAAAATCATAGTTTGGATGTTCTTTGGAAGAGGGAATAAAAGTGAGGAAAAATATACAACTAAGTATAAAGTTTTAAAGTAATTTCATAATTAGGAACTGGCAACAGTAATTCAACCCAACAAAAGAATCTTAGAAGAGTCTGATAGGAAGGAGGCTGGAACTGAAGAATCATGGAAGAAATTGGCAAGGAAACAGCTTTTCAAGGGAGGCTGAGTGTACTGCAGTTAACTGCTCCCTGCAAAAATGAAGTGACAAGTCAGGAAAACCTTTAGTGTCTTGGTGGCCAGAACATCCAAGGGTGCTGGAGGTGGGTGACAGAGAACAAATGATTAAGGGGCGAGTGATGAGTGCAGAGAGGACACAGTGATTAGAGAAGGCATCGATGGTTCACATAATAGAAGTTGGAGAATGAAAAAGCAGAAGGTTCAGAAAAAATTAGCGTTGTGTAATGTAGAGAATTTAAAAAAAAATCATTCCCTGTGACTATTTTTCTGGATGCCACGTCAGCGAGTATAATAAATGTGTTCCTAGCAGCTACACGTTACAGGAGAGTGTTGTGAGTCACCCTGAGCTGTAGATTTAGTTAAATATTCATTTCTTAATCTCTGGGTCATGAACTTCATCTCCCCCCTCAAAACACAGCGAGGTACGTTTTGTTGTAAAGGATAATGGAAGCTTCGTAAGCTGTTCTGTGAAAGAAGCATTGTGATTAATATGGAGAATCTGGGGCCTCTGTAAGACACTTTGGAGAGGTAAGGGCAGCAACGGGGGTCACACCTGCGTGGGCCAGTTCTGAGAGGGGACATGTCCAGTCAGGCATGAGGCTGGAGGACAGGTCCATTGGGGTGTGGGGGGCAGTGACCCCAAAAAACCCTCTCCACTAGTGTGTGCAAACACAGTAGCAAAGGGAAGGAAAACGCTGATCACTGTCCTATGTCCTCTGTTGAAAAGAAGTTAAAATATACTTGTTAACATTTCCCACAGCACTTTAAAGCATACCTTTTTGAAGGACAAAAGGGCATTTTTTTAAAATAAGTTGCTCTTTGTCACCTGCACTGTCCCTTTCTCCCCAGGGCTCAGCCTGCAGTTTCTGCGGCTCTGATTTCAAGAGGAAGTAAAGACGATATGACAGGAGATAAACCACATTCAAGTAATATAATAACTGGACTCTTGCTCTAAACCACAGAATTGGGCAAATGATCTGGTAAAAAGAGAGAGCTGGTTTTCATGCAGCACTCCTCAGCATGAAGGGCAGAGATGCTCCAGAAAACAAAAAAATGCTACATTTTTTCCATCAGTTGCAAAAGAGTGACTAAACTCCTATGCAAGAACTTATATGAATCTAAATGTGACTTTGATGAGAAGTCATGCTTTGGCATTCTCTGAAGGAACATGGTATAAAGCTATAGCTATACTGATTTTTTAAACAATTTTTGGTTTAACTGACAATATTAGTTATGTAAATTATCCAAATTTATATGCAATCATTAAAGTTTTGCTTTGCCTATTACTAACATTTTCACTCTAAAACCAATATATAATTTCTTCAACTCCAACCGGAATTGGGATAAATTAGAGAGAGGTTTTTATTTTATGAGATGAATATTATGAATAAATGTAGATTTCAGAGCTATTCTCTGTAAGTTTACTTCTCACTTTCCCTTTATAGATCTGACCAAAAAAATCCCAAAACTAAATATTCAGGAACCTTTTTATATCCTTTAAAGATCTCTAACTCCTTTATTATGTCCTTTGAGTAAATAAAAAGTCTGACTTTATTAAATAATCTCCTTTTATTAAATAAAAGTGTCAGCATGTTGAAATTTTATTTAAATTAGCGAGAAAATAACTATTTTGTCTGTGTTTTAGTTATAATAAAAGACTTTAAACCTTAATTTAAAAGAAACAAAACTTCAGATGTTTCTTTTTAAACTCAAACCTGGTGTTTAATATTTAAACCACAGCTTATAATTATTTTTCTTGAAGCAATGCTGTTCTCCATTACTTCTGTAGAGAGGATTTTTCTGTCAGGTAGAGAAATGTCAAAAATGAGAAAAGTACTTGCAATAACTTCATTCGAAGACAAAATACCTGAGGACAATTGAGATTTCACACAGCTATACTCAATAAGAAAAAATGCTATCGAATCTGTGAAACATCAAATTCCATGAAATCTCATGGAGACCCTGAAAAATTGATCTTTTAAAAATATTTAGAAATAGCAAGGAGAAACCAACAGATTATTATTGCCTATATTCTTTAGGAAATCTTATTGTGCTATATTTTCTTCGAGGTTGCATTTTTGGGGGGTTTAGTTATGTTTACATGGTCATAATTTTACTGTGTAATAAAGCATATACTTTCTATAATCCATTTAAAGCACTATTTTCTCTGGTATATTAATATAAATTATTTATTTAAAGTGCATATATATTTATACGTTGTAAAGTCATTTTCTTAATTTTATTTAAAATACTAGCATAAAGTTATTTATAAGAGTTATAATCTGCTAATTAAGAAGTTTAAATATAATTACTATAAAAAAAGGACTGGATTAGGTTATGCACACTCTTTAAAAATAAAATAACATAAAAATGCTTTTACAAATTTCCAATGTTTATCAAGAATTTTTTTTGGAAGGTAAAATGTATCAGAATTTCATATTATCTCCCAAATCTGCATATAGATAATCTTCTATATTTGTGAACTACTGATATCAGTCATGCATGTCTTATGCATATTTATTAGGATATATTGTTATTGGTGTTTAAAGGTACTAACAATTGGTGCCTCCCCTCCATTAGAGAAACATTTTATGGCAGGTCGTATCAACCATATTTATAATCAGCAAATATGACCAATCTGAATTTCTATTTCCCAGTCTTATGACTTCCTCTCAGCTCCTACTCTTATGTATGCTACAGACACACAAAGATGCACAAACACATATACACCCTCTACTTTTGTTTGTAGTTGCGTGTATGTGTGCATATGTGTATTTATAAATAGAGTTCCATGTGATCCTTAAAATTGAGAGAAAAGGTTAATTATTCTCAGTAAACTGTTACAGAAAGTAAAAAAAAACCGATCTGTTACATGCAACCTTCAAGATAAAAATAAATAATGACATGCAAACAGTTCCACAAAATGAAAGAAAAATACATTTGATAAATTTTAAAAACAGAAAATATACTACTGATAAAACTTATAAGAAGGTCACAAGAAAGCCCTAGCGTAATAATATTCATGATAAATGTTGATGAAGACTGTTTCCTTATTAAGTGGTGAATATTGTTAAGATTTAGGTTGAATAATAATGACCATAAGCTAAAGAAGCTTTGCCTCCCTATTTGGCCTTTTCAGACACCACCTTGGCAGGAGTTTTCCCACAGCTTGTTCCTATCTGGGGAAGGTAGAGGTCTGGTGTTCCCTTGGCCTTTGCTCAAGTGGACAGGGTCACAGTCTTGTCTTTGGAGGATTGCTTAACTACAGTGCTTATTTTTTAAAAGTTTACCATCTTGCTAGGCTGCCTATTTCCTGGTTCTATGGTGAGAAAGAGAAGGCCTTTGGGAGATTTTTGAGTCTGACCCTTCTGATATTTCAAAATTGCTGCCTTCTTTAGCTCCTTGTTTAAATTATACAAGACTAAAAGAAATCCAGTGCAATCACTGCCCCACCATTTTGGAGTCCCAATGTCCATAGACAGTTTGCTTTTTCTCCACTTTTCAGAGTCTAATGTTTGTCTTATATATAATGTCCAGGGTTTTTAATTGTACTTAGAGAAAAAGCAAAAATTATATCTACTCCTTCTTCACAAAAGCTGAAGTCTTGATAGATAATTTTAAAAGACTTGTAAAGCAACTGGACCACCAATTTGGACTAAAAAGAAACAAGATTTATCAAATTTCAAGAAGACCTCCAAGCCCCCAAATTTCTGGAGGCTGAAAGCAAGCAGAAAACACCAGTCATCTGCAAGTATGTGCCTGCTTATTTTCTCTGTTGAAACTAGTTTATCTTTTTTTTACTTTTGCTTTTATTTTTACTATTATATCCTGCTCCTACTTCCCGAACTTAGAAGCAGGGTCTAATCAGGAATGTTTCTTGTCCCTAGAGATGGGGGTCTTGTCACCTTTTACCTTGTGGAATTTCAGCACTCCTATGGAGCTATAGACTGTTATGTGCTTCTTGTTCCTCCCGTTTAGGAATGGAAGAGTCTATTACAGTCATCTTGTTGCTTTATTACCATTGCATGATGGGTGTGATGGGGTCAGATAGCTTGTTTAATAGTTCATATTCCTTAGATCAACAGCAGCCATATCTGAGGAGATACGGTCACATTTAATACAGCTTGTGAAATTCTAGACATTGAGCTTTATGCCAGAATTTGATGAGAACTTTGGGATCATGGATAAAAGCGAGTATATTTTGCATGAGCCTAGAATGTAAATATCTGCAACCAGAGACAGTGGTAGCTTGTAAAAATGGGATATATTCTTTCTCTCTCTGCATCCTTATCCTGACATTGCAGATTCTCTCATCAATTGTCTTCCCTCCCCTTGAATGTGGGTTGGCCACATGACTTTATCTGGACAAATGGGACGCTGGAAAACATGAAGCAAGAGAGAACTGAAGAGCCATTCTTGCACATCAGGGCTTGCCCTTTCTTACTGCACTTGGAACCTTTTGGCTGCCATGTGAAGGGGCTGAAGTTAGTCATCTGGAAGATGAGAGGCCGTGCGAAGAAGAACCAAGGTCACAGACCAGAATCAGTAAGCTCGGAGCCTACCACTGACACAGGCGTGGGGCCAACCAAGTTCACCGGAGCCCGCTGCAGACCAGATGCATCACCTGGCTAAACTGATGATTTTTTTTTTTAACTGTAAGTTTTGGTGTCATTCGCTAGGCACTAAAAGAGACAACATCGGGCTTCCCTGGTGGTGCAGTAGTTGAGAATCCGCCTGCCGATGCAGGGGACGCGGGTTCGTGCCCCGGTCCGGGAGGATCCCACATGCCGTGGAGCGGCTGGGCCCGTGAGCCGTGGCCGCTGGGCCTGCGCGTCCGGAGCCTGTGCTCCGCAACGGGAGAGGCCACAACGGTGAGAGGCCCGCGTACCACAAAAAAAAAAAAGACAACATTGTCAACACTGAAGAAGATATTTGCAATACACGTATCCACCAAATTGTCCCAGACTCCACTATATATAAAGGGCCTTCTTTAAAAAAAATTAAAAATATAGTCCCCCCAAAAATGTTCATAGATTTGAACAAGCATTTCACAAAAAATACCCAAATGTCTAATAACTGTATTAAAAAGTCCTCACCTTCATTGGCAATCAGGGAAATGCAAGTTAAAAATACATTCCCATTCCCCACCTGGCCCATGTCCTCAAGTCCATTCTCTATGTCTGCGTCTTTATTCCTGTCTTCCCACTAGGTTCATCAGTACCATTTTTTTTTTTAGATTCCATATATATGTATTAGCATACGGTATGTGTTTTTCTCTTTCTGACTTATTTCATTCGATATGACAGACTCTAGGTCCATCCACCTCACTGCAAATAACTCAATTTCATTTCTTTTTATGGCTGAGTAATATTCCATTGTATATATGTGCCACATCTTCTTTATCCATTCATCTATCGATGGACATTTAGGAAAAAATAAAATAAAATAAAATAAAAGAAAAGAAAAGAAAAGAAAAAGAAAACCACCATGCAATATACATGTATCAGATTTACTGAAATAAAAGCATCAGAAAATACCAAGTATCAGGGAGGATGTTGTGGAGCAACCACACTCACAAATTGCTGGTGGGAGTATAAACTGATATTTTTAAAAACTGCTTGTCAGCATCAAGTTAAAAATACACTTACACTGTTACCAAGCAATGTTATTTCTAGATACAAATCTGAAAGAAATATGTCCATATGCTTACAAAAAATATACTAAACTGTTCATAGCAGTATGGTTTGTAACGGTCCCAAACCAGACACTATACCCATGTCCATCAACAGAAGAATGGATAAGCTGTCATGCAATGACACAAAATAACATTGAACAGCAATGATGTAAATAATCTAAAATGCTTCACAACAACATGAATGAATGTCACAAAATATAATTTTGAACAAGGTAAATCAAAAAAGGTATACAGTGTATTGTATCCAAATATGGGACAAAAATAGGAAAATTAACTTAAGCTATTAGAAATCTAAATGGTGGTTTTTTGGGGGAAAGGAAGACTACAAGGAAGCATGAAAGAGCCTTTGTGGTACCAATAATATTCTATTTCTTAACCTAGGGGCTGGTTACACAGGTGAGATCAATTTGGGAAAATACATAGATGTACACTTACTGAAAGGATATATATCCTTTTATTAAATGTTAATAAAATGCAAAAATTAATATTCATGGTTGGATTTCATTTGAATATTAATGTCTTCCTAAACAAAAACAATGAAACAACAAAAATATCTGAAAATGTTTTAAATCTAATTGATTCTTTTCCATCTTGCATTGTACTTGTAGGCTATTTTTGCATAGTATCTTAGTTCCACTTTATTTACTATCCCTCCAAATTAGACATTATAGTTAATTCCCTGGCATTTTACAATCAATACATTTTAGATTTATTTAGATGTTTCACAATTTCGTTGTTACCATTTCCCTTTCAGTTCACTGTGTTTCTTTTGATTTCTCATTATGAATATATAATTCCGTAGTTCTTCCCATAGTAGTAAATCAGCAGTGGCTTCTATCTGAAAATGTCTTTTTTTAAACTGTCAGGGTAATTCGCTGGTGGTCCAGTGGTTAGGACTTGGTGCTTCCACTGCTGGAGGGGCGGGTTCAATCCCTGGTCAGGGAATTAAGATTCCTAAAGCTGTGTGGTTCAGCCAAAAACAAACAAATAAACAAAAACCAAACTCAGATATTTCA
The DNA here is from genome assembly GCF_002837175.3 of Physeter macrocephalus. Lineage (NCBI taxonomy): Eukaryota > Metazoa > Chordata > Mammalia > Artiodactyla > Physeteridae > Physeter > Physeter macrocephalus. The sequence continues at coordinate 78,955,000 of NC_041232.1, read as the reverse complement.
GAACTTTATTTCCGTAGAGAATTCAAAGTTCACACTTGTTTTTTCACATCACATTAAAGATATTTTTCTACTTGTATCTACTTTTGTCCCTGTTAAAATGTCAAATTTTTATTTATTCCTATATAATCTGTATTTTTGAGGTTGTTTTTATAACCTATTCTTTGTCCTTGGTGTTCTGAAATGTCCCTATTCTATGTATTAAAAAATTTTTTTTCATACTCAAGATTGTATATTTCTTAAATCTGAAAATTTGTATCAATTTTGGAAAATTTTCAGTGCTACCTTTTTAAATATTACCTTTCCCATTCTCTCTCTTCTTTCCCCTCTGGAATTTCCAGTGGAGATATATTGGAATTTCTCACTTGTCTACTAATCTTTTAATTTGTCTTTCATAATGTCACCTTTTAACCTTACTTCAGTGCATCAGGGTGAATTCCAATATATTTGCTTTAAGTTAACTTTTTCTCATCACAAATTCATGTAATCTGGAGCTTCAAACATAATTTAGTTTTTTCTTTTTGTTCTTTTTATTTCCAGATTGTTTTATTTTCAAAAGAGACTTCTTATACTGTGTATATTTATTATGTTTTTATTCCTTTAATAATCTTAAACTTATTTTTATTAACATCTTTATTGGAGTATAACTGTTTTACAATAGTGTGTTAGTTTCTCCTTTACAACAAAGTGAATCAGTTATACATATACATATGTTCCCATATCTCTTCCCTCTTGCGTCTCCCTCCCTCCCACCCTCCCTATCCCACCCCTCTAGGTGGTCACAAAGCACCGAGCTGATCTCCCTGTGCTATGCGGCTGCTTACCACTAGCTATCTATTTTACGTTCGGTAGTGTATATATGTCCATGCCACTCTCACTATGACACAGCCTCCCCTTCCCCCTCCCAACATCCTCAAGTCCATTCTCTAGTAGGTCTGTGTCTTTATTCCCGTCTTACC
>NC_041232.1:78949384-78949758 GCF_002837175.3 Physeter macrocephalus | reverse complement strand
AGAAAGGAAGGGAGGAAGGAAGGGAGGAAGAAAGGAAGAAGAAAGGAAGAAAGAAAGGGAGAAGACAAAATAAAGTAGGATAAAGTATAGTTATTAAAAGAAAAAATAATTATTAAGAAGACAAATTTCTATTAAAAAAAAAAACAAAAAACGGGTCGGTCTAACCCTAGGACAAATGGTGGAAAGAAAGCTATACAGACAAAATCTCACACAGCAGCACACACATACACACTCACAAAAAGAAAAAAGGGGAAAATAATAATAGTATATCTTGCTCCCAAAGTCCACCTCCTCAACTTGGGATATTTCGCTGTCTATTCAGGTTTTCCACAGATGCAGGGCACTTCAAGTTGATTGTGGAGCTTGAATCCGCT
>NC_041232.1:78937471-78949070 GCF_002837175.3 Physeter macrocephalus | reverse complement strand
TCCCACGCCCGTCTCTGCTGTCCGCGCCGACGCCGCGGCTCGCGCCCGTTTCTGGAGCTTCTTTACGCGGTGCCCTTAATCCCCTCTCCTCGCCCCCCAGGAAGCAAAGAGGCAAGAAATAGTCTCCTGTCTCTTCAGCAGCTCCGCGCCCGTTTCTGGGGCTCCTTTAAGCGGCGCGCTTAAACCCCTCTCCTCGCGCACCAGGAAGCAAAGAGGGAAGAAAAGGTCTCTTGTCTCTTAGGCAGCTCCAGACTTTTTCCCCGACTCCCTCCTGGCCAGCCGTGGCGCACTAGTCCCTTCAGGCTATGTTCACGCCGCCAACCCCACTCCTCTCCCTGAGATCCGACTGAAGCCCGAGCCTCAGCTCCCAGCCCCCACCCGCTCCGGCGGGTGAGCAGACAAGCCTCTCGGTCTGGTGAGTGCTGGTCGGCATCGATCCTCTGTGCGGGAATCTCTCTGCTTTGCCCTCCGCACCCCTGTTGCTGTACTCTCCTCTGCGGCTCCAAAGCTTACCCCCTACGCCACCCGCAGTCTCTGCCCGCGAAGGGGCTTCTAGTGTGTGGAAACCTTTCCTCCTTTACAGCTCCCTCTACCCAGGTACGTGGGGGGTTTCTTGCCTTTTGTGAGGTCTGAGGTCTTCTGCCAGCGTTCGGTGGGTGTTCTATAGGAGAAGTTCCACGTGTAGCTGTATTTCTGATGTATCTGTGAGGAGGAAGGTGATCTCCGTGTCTTACTCTTCCGCCATCTTGCCTCGATCCTAAACTTATTTTTATATAACAACAATAATTCTCTGGGGATTTAATTCTACTGTTTATGTTTTCTTCTGTCCTTTGCTTGTTTCATGATTTTGGACTGTGAATTCTTGTGGGTTAAGACTTCCTCCACGGAACACCAAAAAGTCTAGTGAGACCCTTATGATCCCTTCCTTCATTTTATGGACCATCACAGTACTGTAGCCACATTTTATGTCAATATGCAAGATGAAGGATTCCAAAACCACAAACTTGAATGCCAAATTTGCATATGATGTAGGCTCATGATTACAAATCTTCAAGGGACATGTTTTTTTCCCTCTTGGAGGATGCCTTAGTTTGCTAGGGCTACCAAACAAAGTACCTCAGGCTGAGTGGCTTAAACAAGAGAAGTGTATTGTCTCATGGTTCTGGAGGGTGAAAGTCTAAATTCAAGGTTGGTAGAGTTGACTCCTGAGGGCTTTGAGGAAGTGATCTGTTCTAGGCCTCTTTCCTTGGCTTGTAGATGCCATCTTCATATTCCCATGACATTCTCGCTGCATATGTATCTGGGTCCAAATTTCCTCTTCTTGTAAAACACTAGTCATATCAGGGGCTACCCTAATGATCTAATTTTAACTTTGTTGCCTCTGAAAAACCATGTCTCCAAAGAAAAGTCACACTGGAGATATTGGAGATTAGGACCTGAATATATGAATTCTGGGGACAAAATTAGATCCATAACAACCACATATTGTTTATCCATTTTTTTTTTTTTTAGTTTGCCATTTTACTAATGATATAGTTATTTAAGCATCTGGCTTTAAGAAATGGGTCACATTTTCATATCAGCCTACTGCTACCTTCAAACCACATATCTCATATGTGCATTAAACCCTCAGCTACTACATGACCAAGATCATAAATCACATTGATATAGGCGGCAAAGGTTTTACCACCTTAGGTTTTGTTCCTTCTTTATTTTTGGATCCTTGGAATTTCTCTTATTTTTATGAGCTCAGCTATAAATAACTGTGTTTGTGATGTTGTATTGCTTATACTTTAGTAAAAGGGGAGGAGGGGGAGCAAGTTTCAAGGAGGCTTTTAAGTATCTCATCAACTATAACCCTACAACCAGAAAGCTCCTAGAGATTTCAGCTATCATTTAGCACATACAAAGAGTCACTTACTTAGAGGATAAAACTCATGGTCATTTATGGGGTTTTGATTTCTCTAACAAAAATGAAATGGAAAAAAAGAAATTGAAATGCTTTTTCGATTTTAAATTTTAGTAGATCACACTGGGCCTAAGTAACAAAAAAGTTAATTTTACTGTTTTAAGGTTATAATAGCTATAAATCTAACATGGAGAATTTACTGTAATTATTTAATGAAATATATAATAAATCTAGCGGAAACCAATTGCAATATAAAAAATCAGAATAGAAAAAATACAAATATGTGTTTTTAAAAATATTTCATATGTTAAAATGCTTGTTTTCCTTCTTTATTCACGTGATGTGTAGCTAGCTAAAAATATACCTCTGTCTCTCACATCCTCATGGATTGCCACATGTCCCGTCATGTGTTTCCTTTGAAATTTATCAGAATGCTCTGCTCTCCTAGGTGGTCTTTTCACATTTTCTCCTTTTATATGAGTTGTGTTTGTCCTCCCTAAAGTCACTCTCACTGAGCCCCAGAAATCTCTTTTTGCTCTAAATTCCCAGGTTCTCATTATATTTTTTCTCAATTGTTTCTCCATAGATTAATTTTTATCTCTAAAACCAGATCATAAAGCACATGATGTATGAGCTATTTATTCACTCAGGGCAATTAAGTTCTTCTTCTATATTAAGTACTCAAAGTTTTAAACCACACTGGATTATTTTGAATTACGCATATGCTTTCAGAGTGATAGTACCATTGAACGGTTTGATGACTCTGCAGGTAAAAGGAGATATGGACGTTTAAGCCTGAACTATCAGTCATATCATTTCAATCACCTAGAACATTGTAGTTACTGAATTATACTGTATTCTAATAAACAGGATTTTAAAAAATATCTCCATAACTGGAAACAAAGCTCCTCCAGATAGATTGTTTTGTATAGTTAAATTTATATAGCCAAGTTTGTGCACATAATTGATGGTTAGTAATGCTAATGATTTTACAGACACAGAAAAGGTCTTGTATTTATGAATAAATAAACAACTTCTTATCTAGGGACATCATATAGATTACCAACACTTTAGTATTATGAAAGCATATAGAGTAATGATTTATAGCATGTGTTAATATGTGTAGACTCAAAACAGTGCCTGGCATGTTGGGTGTGCTCTATATGTGTTTGCCATGATTTATTTTCTATTTTTGCAATACCCAACTATATTTATCCTAACCATTCTTGTAAGGCAAATTAAAAATTCCTACAGTCAACAAACTACTGAAAAATTCACTGAACCCACAACAAAATTCTGGAGAAACTCTACATTGGATCCAGTTTGCCAAGTAAATTTTGAGTCAAATTTGGATTTAGGTCTGAGTTCAGAGGAAAAATTGACAAAATTATTCAATGTTGGCAGTATTAATTGGCATCAGTGTCTTTCCAACCTGCAGCTTTTCTGAAGTAGTGATCAGCAATATGCCACCTATTTTCTCATAATCACAAATAATGCTGATGTGCAATATTTCTTGTCATTAGGTATTGGAAGCTTCAACTAATATATAAGTGGATAACTTGATTAAAGTGACCAGTACTGTAAATTGTGAATATTATGTAATTAGGATTATTGGAAACAAGAGATAAAAGATAATCTTGAAGTTATTATCATAAAGACCTGAAAAAAAAAGGTGGAATATTCTGGAAATGTGTGACGCAAGGTGCGTGCGTGTGTGTGTGTGTGTGTGTTCACCTATGCCCCAATGAAAGAAAATTAAGTAAATAAAAATACATCTAAACAGTTGACATCCAAAGAAGAGAAAAATCATTGATCAGTCAAAATAAACACAAGGGAGATTAATGAATAGAAATTTAACAAAACAAAGAGATTCAAGATCAGCACAAAATTATTTTCTAACCTAAATGAAACATGATTTCGTATATAAATAATTTAGTCAATAAATGAAGTGTACATTCAAAGATGAGACTGGAATCAGTGGCTTGGAAGAAACAAATGGAAGAAATATGTCAGAAGATCACCATCAGGGAAAAGAAAAGGGATTTGAAGGATTTATCCAGAAGACTTAACATGCAAATAATGGGAATTCCAGAAGGAGAAAAGGGAACAGATGGAAGACTGTTAATAATTAAATAAATTAAATAAATCATAGAAAAGTGTTTCCCTTGCTGAAGAAATATCTGAATCTGCAGATTTGGAGAAGATTAATGAGAAATGTCATACTCCTGGGCTTACTATCGCAAAATTTCAGAATTCTAAGGCAAATAGAACAATTTATAAAATAACAAAATAAAAAAATTAAAGGGAAAATACTCACACTAGTTTTATGTATTACACTGAGATATCAAAGACAGATTAATAACTTCCGTAGTCTACTGTGAATAAAGTATTGCAATCACACAGTACTACATATAGACTAGTTTATCATGCTTTTGTGAAGGAGAAGATTAAACACATTCATGGTGAAAAATACCTTGTTTATTGAATTTAAATGAATATAAGAAGATTGGTTTGGAATGGGTAATGTAAGTAATGACTTCTTAAAGCCAAGAGAGCGTATGATGCCCACACTGAGATACTAGTTAATCTGAACAATATCACTGATGAGAGCAACTAAAATGCTGGGAAAAAAAAATAGTATGATGATATTAAAATGGTACATGACCTGTAAAGTAAGGAAACTCAGGGAGAAGCTAGCCTTTGGATCCACTTTTCAAATAGAAGAAAAGGAAGCAGAGAAGATGAGGAGTGAAGGAGATATTTTACACCTGGGACATAAAGGAGTAACTGGATATCAGGACCACCTTGACCTTCTCAATATTCTCCAACAACCCCAGCTTTTATTAGGAGCCCAAATGTTAAACCTTAGGGTTAAGAGATTACTTGAAACAGACCAGCCAGGACAGAAGCAAGTCAGTGTAATATCTGAAGAGTGAAGAGCAAATGGTTAGAATTTTCAAAAGTTATGAGAAAAAGATTTAAAACAGAATGTACAAACTAAGGAGAGATAAAAAGACAAACAAAACCTCAATTAAATATATGTCAGGAAAATTGCTTAAAAGAAACAAAGTAACCAAAAGAAAATCATAAATGCAGGCGGAGGGTGAAGAGAGATTAACTTTAATAAAGCAACAATATGTTTGAGCACCTATCCCAGGGGAAACAATGGATGTCAAGAAATAATGGAATGATACCTTTAAATTGCAAGAAAAAAATTACCATGGGCTTAGAATTCTGTAGCCAGAAAAAAATATTCTTCAACAATGGAGGTGAATGTCACAAAGACAAGGGCAACTACCCAAGCAGCACATGCATGACACCTGCTAGAGCATGCTCTTCAGGAAATATTACAGAAAAGAACTGATGGCAGGTTCCTCTTTGCCTTATCACCCTGGGGAAAGACACATCTAACAGAGCAGATGTCAGAGTCTTGGAAGATCACCCAACCCTTGGGCTTGGGGCTTTGTGTTGTGGGGTAAAAAAGTGTTGTCTGCTCCCTTGTCAGGATTCAACAGGAATGTGGTATAGCAGAGGCTTGATTGCAGCTCTATCCTGGCAGCTCAGTTTTTATATGTGGAACTAACCTCAAGGCCCTTCCTGAGTATTGTCAGTGGCTTGGGTTTGCAAGCCTCGTGAGGCACCTATGTGACATAACAGTATCAGGAGTCACATCAGCATTCATGGTGGATATAGCATCCCTGACATCTCAGTGAGGCTTGGATCTAAAGCTGAGTTTAACTGCCCTCCCAACTGGGCCTTAGCCAGTTTGCATGGAGCTTTGCAGAAGTTAATTCCTTTTCTGAGACTCCAGCCTACCTGAGATCCATGTTGGGCAAACACAAACAAACAAACAAAACCACATACCTATGAGTAAAATAAACACACTTTCAGAAGAAAATACCTGGAAGAATGTGTCACCACCGGAACTGCAATAAAGGGAAAATGAGGGTATTATTGGTCAAGAAGGGAAAATATTCTAGATGGAAGCTCAGAAGTGCAAAAAGAAAGACAAAGAAATAAAAAGGGGTAAAAAAGAGCAAGGGCCAGAGTGGTGAGATTAGAGGAGAGTAGACTCAGAATTATGGATTGTGTTCCTGTGTGCCTGTCCTCTGAATTTTCAAGTTTTATTTTTCATATATAACTACATAATTTTTGATCTGAATGACTTTTGAAAGGACTGCTTATTTCAATATTAAGGCAATTATCAGAATTTTTCAGAACCAGGTAATTTGGTCTATCTTGTGCACAGCCCTTTTCAGACAAGAGAGTGAAAAAATGTTTTAACAGAGGTGGGTCCATTTTTGCTCATTTGTTTTTTTCTTGTTGTTTTGTTTGGTTTTGTGTTTTCCCTGGTGAAATATTTTTACAACTATTCAGAAACAGGTTGTCTGTTTGCAATAAAAGTAAGTTAATTAAATATAAAGATTCTACATGTTTGCCAAAAGAGAGGGACCAGGGATATTCATTCTATAGAAGAATGCAGCAAAGAGTTAATATCAACAGGGCTTCCTCTCAGAGGCAGTTGGGCAATGATTATGATATATAGCAACACAGCACCTGTCACCAAGAGAAACACTAAAGACAGCAGGAAAAATACCCTCCCCTGGGGCAGTCCTCTGAAATGATGGGGTTTTCTATGAAAAGATAAATATTTCCTCTCACACTGTAGAGTTAATCAATGGGTTAGAAACTACTACATTTGAATTACAGACAGCACCTAGCTTTTACCACAAATGGCAGCAGCACAAGGCAGTGAACTAAGGGTTAGAGTATACGTTGGGAGTGGGAAAAGGTGACACAGAGAGAGAGAGAGAGAGAGAGGTCATGACAACCCTAACTTTTGGTGGTTAAGAGTAGCAAATACAGGTTGGGTTCAAGATGACGGAGTAGAAGGATGTACGCTCACTCGCTCTTGTGAGAGCACTGGATCACAACTAACTGCTGAACAATCATCGACAGGAAGACACTGGAACTCAGCAGAAAAGATACCCCACATCCAAAGACAAAGAAGAAGCCACAATGAGATGGTAGGAGGGGCACAATCACAATATAATCAAATCCCATAACTGCTGGATGGGTGACTTACACACTTACACACTGGAGAACATTTATATCACAGAAGTCCACCCACTGGAGTGAAGGTTCTGAGCCCCACGTCAGGCTTCCCAACTTGGGGGTCCGGCAACGGGAGGAGGAATTCCTAGAGAATCAGACTTCGAAGGCTAGTGGAATTTGATTGCAGGACTTCAACAGGACTGGGGGAAACAGACATTCCACTCTTGGAGGGCACACACAGAGTAGTGTGCGCGTCGGGACCTAGGGCAAGGAGCAGTGACCCCACAGGAGACTGAAGCAGACCGACCCGCTAGTGTTGGTGGGTCTCCTGCAGAGGCAGGGGGTGGCTGTGGCTCACTGTGGGGACAAGGACACTGGCAGCAGAAGTTCTGGGAAGTACTCCTTGGCGTGAGCCCTCCAAGAGTCGGCCATTAGCCCCACCAAAGAGCCGGGTAAGCTACAGTGCTGGATCAACTCAGGCCAAACAACCAACAGGGAGGGAACCCAGCCCCACCCATCAGCAGACAAGGGGATTAAAGTTTTACTGAGCTCTGCCCTCCAGAGCAACACCCAGGTCTACCCACCACCAGTCCCTCCCATCAGGAAGCTTGCACAAGCCTCTTAGATAGCCTCATCCACCAGAGAGCAGACAGCAGAAGCAAGAAGAACTACAGTTCTGCAGACTGTGGAAGGAAAGCCACATTCACAGAAAGACTGACAAAATGAAAAGGCAGAGGACTTTGTACCAGATGAAGGAACAAGATAAATCCCCAGAAAAACAACAAAATGAAGTGGAGATAGGCAAAAAGAATTCAGAATAATGATAGTGAAGATTATCCAAGACCTCAGAAAAAGAATGGAGGCAAAGATTGAGAACATGCAAGAAATGTTTAACAAAGACCTAGAAGAATTAAAGAACAAACACCAACAGAGATGAAGAATAACTGAAATGAAAACTACACTAGAAGGAATCAATAGCAGAATAACTGAGGCAGAGGAATGGATAAGTGAGCTGAAAGACTGCCATGGACAAGAATAAAGAAAAAAGAATTAAAAGAAATGAAGAGACCTCTGGGACAACATTAAATGCAAAAACTTTCACATTATAGGGGTCCCAGAAGGAGAAGAGAGAGAGAAAGGATCCAAAAAAATATTTGAAGAGACTGTAGTCGAAAACTTCCCTAACAAGGGAAAGGAAATAGCCACCCAAGTCCAGGAAGTGCACAGAGTCCCATACAGGATAAACCAAGGAGAAACACGCTGAGGCACATAGTAATCACATAGTCAAAAATTAAAGAAAAAAAAATACTGAAAACAACAAGGGAAAAATGACAAATAACATACAAGGGAACTCCCATAAGGTTAACAGCTGATTTCTCAGCAGAAACTCTACAAGGCAGAAGGGAGTGGCACGATATATTTAAAGTGATGGAAGAACCTACAACCAAGAGTACTCTACCCAGCAAGGATCAGGATCTCATTCAGATTCAACAAAGAAATCAAAAGCATTACAGACAAGCAAAAGCTAAGAGAATTCATCACCACCAAACCAGCTCTACAACAAATGCTAAAGGAACTTCTCTAAGTGGGAAACACAAGAGAAAAAAAGTACCTACAAAAACTCATAACAATTAAAAAATGGTAATAGGAATGTACATATTGATAGTTATCTTAAATGTGAATGTATTAAATGCTGTAACCAAAAGACACAGGCTCACTGAATGGATACAAAAGCAAGACCCATATATATGCTGTCTACAAGAGACCTACTTCAGACCTAGGGACACATACAGACTGAAAGAGAGGGGATGGAAAAAGATATTCCATGCAACTGGAAATCAAAAGAAATCTGGAGTAGCAATCCTCATAAGATAAAGTAGACTTTAAAATAAAGAATGTTACAAGAGACAAGGAAGGACACTATATAATGATCAAGGGATCAGTCCAAGAAGAAAATATAACAATTATAAATATATATGCACCCAACATAAGAGCATCACAATACATAAGGCAAATACTAACAGCTATAAAAGAGGAAATAATTGACAGTAACCCAATAATAGTGGGGGACTTTAACACCACACTTACACCAATGGACAGATCATCTAGACAGAAGTTTAATAAGGAAACACAAGCTTTAAATGACAAATTACACCAGACAGGTTTCATTGATATTTATAGGACATTCCATCCAAAAACAACAGATTACACTCTCTTCTAAGTGCACACAGAACACTCTCCAGGATAAATCACATAGAGGGTCACAAATCAAGCCTTGGTAAATTTAAGAAAATTGAAATCATATCAAGCATATTTTCTGACCACAACGCTATGAGATTAGAAATCAATTACAGGGAAAAAAACATAAAAAACACAAACACATGGAGGCTTAAAAAGACACCACAGAAATACAAATCATCCTAAGAGACTACTACAGACAACTCTATGCCAATAAAATGGACAACCTGGAAGAAATGGACAAATTCTTAGAAAGGTATAACATTCCAATACTGAACCAGGAAAAAATAGAAAATATGAACAGAACAATCACAAGTCAAGAAATGGAAATTGTGATTAAAAATCTTCCCACAAGCAAAAGTCCAGGACCAGATGGCTTCACAGGTGAATTCTATCAAACATTTAGAGAAGAGCTAACACCCATCCTTCTCAAACTCTCTCTCCCGAAACGGGGCACAGAGGGAACCTACCTCAACATAATAAAGTCCATATACGACAAACCCACAGCAAACATCATTCTCAATGGTGAAAAACTGAAAGCATTTCCTCTAAGATCAGGAACAAGACAAGGATGTCCACTCTCACCACTATTATTCAACATAGTTTTGGAAGTCCTAGTCATGGAAATCAGAAAAGAAAAAGAAATAAAAAGAATCCAAACTGGAAAAGAAGAAGTAAAACTGTCACTGTTTGTGGATGACATCATAACATACATAGAAAATCCTAAAGATGCTACCAGCAAACTAGCAGAGCTTATCAATGAATTTGGTAAAGATTCAGGATACAAGGTTAATGCACGGAAATATTGTGAAAATGACTGTACTACCCAAAGCAATCTACAGATTCAATGCAATCCCTATCAAATTACCAGCAGCACTTTTTACAGAACTAGAACAAAAATATCATAAAATTTGCATGGAGCCACAAAAGACCTGGAATAGCCAAAGGAATCTTCAGGGAAAAAAGGAGAGCTGGAGGAATCAAGTTTCCTGACTTCAGACTATACCACAAAGCTAAAGTAATCAAGACAATATTGTACTGGCACAAAAACAGAAATATAGATCAATGGAACAGGATAGAAAGCCTAGCGATAAACCCAAGCACCTATGGTCAACTAATCTATGACAAGGAGGCAAGGATATGCAATGGAGAAAAGAGTCTCTTCAATAAATGGTGCTGGGAAAACTGGGCAGCTACATGTAAAAGAATGAAATTAGAACACTCCCTAACCAAAAATAAACTCGAAATGTATTAGAGACCTAAACGTAAGACCGGACACTATAAAACTCTTAGAGGGAAAGATAGGAAGAACACTCTTTGACATAAATCACAGCAAGATTTTTTTTTGACCCACCTCCTAGAGAAATGGAAATAAAAAGAAAAACAAATGGGACCTAATGAAACTTAAAAGCTTTTGCAAAGGAAAGGAAACTACAAACAAGACGAAGAGATAACCTTCAGAATGGCAGAAAATATTTGCAAATGAATCAACGTACAAAGGATTTATCTCCAAAAATATATAAACAGCTCATGCAGCTCAATTTTAAAAAAACAAACAACCCAATAAAAAAAACGGGCAGAAGACCTAAATAGACATTTCTCCAATGAAGGCATACAGATGGCCAAGAAGCACATGAAAAGCTGCTCAACATCACTAATTATTAGAGAAATGCAAATCAAACCTACAATGTGGTATCACCTCACAGCAGTTAGAATGGGCATCATCAGAAAATCTACAAACAACAAATGCTGGAGAGGGTGTGGAGAAAAGGGAACCCTCTTGCACTGTTGGTGGGAATGTAAACTGATACAGCCACTATGGAGAACAGTATGGAGGTTCCTTAAAAAACTAAAAATAGAACTACCATATGACCCAGCAATCCCACTACTGGGCATATACCCAGAGAAAACCATAATTCAAAAATATACATGCACCCCAATGTTCATTGCAGCACAATTTACAACAGCCAGGTCATGGAAGCAACCTAAATGCCCATCGACAGACAAAAGGATAAAGAAGTTGTGTTACATACATACAATGGAATATTACTCAGCCATAAAAGGGAACGAAATTGGGTCATTTGTAGAGACGTGGATGGATCTAGAGACTGTCATACTGAGTGAAGTAAGTCAGAATGAGAAAAACAAATATCATATATTAACGCATATATGTGGAACCTAGAAAAATGGTATAGATGAACCAGTTTTCAGGGCATAAATAGAGACACAGATGTAGAGAACAAATGTATGGACACCAAGGGGGGAAAGCTGCGGGAGGGTGTGGGGTGTGTGTGTGTGATGAATTGGGCGATTGGGATTGACATGTATACACTGATGTGTATAAAATTGATGAGTAATAAGAACCTGCAGTATAAAAAATAAAATTAAATTTAAAAA
>NC_041232.1:78913930-78937461 GCF_002837175.3 Physeter macrocephalus | reverse complement strand
GAAGAATAAAAAATAAAATTAAATTTAAAAATAAAAAAAAAAACAAGAAGAAAGAAAAAGAGTGTAGCAAACAGTAAGAGAGGGCAACTCATCTTAATAGAGCATTTTTAAACAGTTACTAAAATCACATCATTTGCCAGGAAAATAATGTGTTTGAAAATGTAAAGATGTGAAAGAGTATATTTGGTTCAAAGAGTGCCTAAGAAAGGGAAATTATCGAATATTAAATTGTAAACGTCTATAGATTTCTGTGGTATCAGAGTTTAAAAAACAATGTCAGCCTGCGTTAAGAAACTAGCGCATGATGTTTATAACACCATTATTTAAAATAGCCAAACAGTGGGGGAAAGACAATGGCCATCAACTAATGAATGTATAAATGCAACATGTTACAGCCATACACTGAAGTATTACTCAGCAATAAAAAGAAGTACTGACACATGCTACAACACAGATAAATCTTGAAGTCATTTTGCAAAATGAAAGAAACCAGTCACAAAAGATCACATAATGTATTATTCCTTTTATATTAAATATCCAGTATAGGCAAATCTGTAGAAATAGTAGATAAATTAGTGGTTGCCAAGGGCTAAGGGCAGAGGGGAATGAGGACTGTAAATGGCTATGAAGATTTAAAAATATGGGGGGGAGGAGTTTGATGAAAATATTCTCAAATATTTGAAATAGTGGTAAAAATGGCACAATTCTATGAATATATAAAAACAATTGAACTACATGCTTTAAATTGGTGAGTTTTACGGTGTGTGAATTGTATCCCAACAAGGCTATTATAAAAAATAATGTAGGAGGGATTTAAAAGACACTTGCCATACATGTGAAATAGAAGATTCAAGAAAAGTATACAGTTACTTATATGACTTGACAATTATATCAAGTTCAAAGGTGAAAAACTTTGTGAAAAATAAAGGCCCGGACTTCTATTCCTAGCAATGGCAAGGTAACTAATTTGGCTGAACCCTCAAATGAATACAATTTTAAAAATCTGACAGTGGGTGTTCCGAAATATCAGGTACTTAAAATCATTGAAGAATTGACAAAATACTAAGAAACTATTAAATTAAGAAAGAAAACAAAAATATAATGGAGAATGAGAATCAAAAGGGCTAAGTGAGGGACCGGGATTCTGAAACTGCTTTGCCCTGAGGGAAATAGTTAATTCAAACAAACCTGGGTTTGATTTTTAGCTTTTCTGCAAAAAGAAGGGAAAATAGTTGAAAAGGAAAAAGTCCAATGATATCTAGTGTTGGTCAGGATATAGAGCAACAAGAATATCTCTGCTGGAGTGAAAATTAGTAAAGCCACAGGAAAAAGTAATTATAAAGAACTATTACACCAATATTGATGAACCGAGCAAACATAATGATGAGAAAAAGAAAAATGAAAACTGCAGACATGCATATTGTTTAGTGTTATATGCGTAGTTGGTGAAGCAAATTAAAAAAGGAAAATCAAGCAAACCTCTATATAAGCAGTTTAGGATAGGGTTGCCTCTCTCTAAGAAAAATCCAGAGAGCTTCACTTGACATGAATATTCTGTTGAGCGAGAATCAGATTGTTCCCGAACAGGGGGATTTCAAAACCAAAAGTGGTTAAGAAGCTTGTCTCTCAGCAGTTACTGCTCAGTTTACAGACATGCATGAGGGAGTACATAGTTTTGTGTTTGGTTACTAGAAACTTATGTTCCTTTTAGGGTGGCAGCACTCAGCTTACTTGTCTGTATTTGATTGACTAGGAAGCTGGAAGGTCACGCTGACATGAAGAAAGCTTAAGTTTGGTTAAGGTCAGAGTTAGCATTTCAGGGAAACCAAGAGAGTTTATGTTTCAGTTACATGGTTGTGAGTGTATAGTCTAGAGGTCTATTCAAAGCATGGCCTTTATTTTGGATTCTGTTTAACACCCTAATAATAAAAGGAGAATCTAGCCACAATCAAATCTCTTACCTGCATGGTGGATTACTGGTATTCACTTTAAAAATATTTAATTAATGATAATATGTAGAAAATTATGTACACATTACTTGTATTTAGGCACTTCTTTCTATATATTAAAATTTACATTAATAAAAATCTTTCAATTAATTGATCCATCTCAGGATCTATCGATATTATCTGTATCTATGCCGAGTTCCTTGACTCTTGTGACTGCTCTCCTTCTACACAGGGTGGTCTTCAGCTCTGGGTTATTGTTTCAAGCTGATCCACATGGAGTCATGAGTTGTAAGATGTTAACATCCTGTTAACATCAGATACCTGTCCAATAGGGGAGGTGCATTGACTCCCATCAGTAAAATGAGAGATGTGACCTTGGGTTTCACCTTTGCCCTATTCAGGTTTGTCAGCTCTTGCTTGGATTCCGTGAACCATCTTAGCATCATTCTAATAAGTTTCTGTTTTTTTAAAATCACATACAAAAACTTAGAATGTAAAAACAATCTACCCAACTCTCCCCACACAAAATCATAAAGTACCTGTATGCAGTTAATTGTTTAGACTTAAATTGTTCTATGATTTCTATGTCCGGCTATAGTATGTGATTGCTACTTCAGATACTCCTCTTTTAGTGTAAGTAACCATTTAAAAAATTCTAATTATGCACTGACACAAGAAAATTTCCAGAAGTGATTTAGGCACTATTTGTCATTTCACCCTTATTTGGGCAACTGAGTGTGTTATTTATTTTGGTAAAATTATCCTGGATGTCAATAAACTTCTGATAGTAAAACTTAATGAGCCTATGTTTGTTAAACCCAAATGTCCTGGATTTATGTCCTTTATCTGCACAATGTCCATTTTACAAGGGAAATTTAACACATTGTTTATATTGCTCTAGAATACTTAGGTTTGCTATTCGCACTTCCATAAATTATCAGTAAATTTACCTAGTATGATTTGAGAATTTGTTCAAGCTAAACTTTATTAACCACTCTTATTCTGAATAGAAAATATTGATTTTATAATACAGAAGTCACTGTGAGAGCATGCTGAATTGCATAGGGCTAGAGTCTGTTGGTCACTGAAAAGATTCAAGGGTAAATAATGTCCTGAATCATAGTATTTAGTTGAATCATTTAGTTTAGTTTTCAAAGTGTTGCATTATTCAAGAGAAGAATAGATTATGCTACAGAAAATTATAAGTGACATGTTAGATTAAATAGTAATTACATAAATATTCCATCATGGTCAATATAAAGTAATGTTCATTAGCAAACTATTTTTTAAGAATCCGATTAGTCAGAACTGATGACTTAATGAGTTGGAGTTGAGAGCAATTACTGTCTGTCCTATTTTTGATGGATGTTCCAGTGACCAAAGGTTATCCTAAAATTGCATTGCAAGAAAACACAGCAGGAAATTCCACTGTGCTTCTAGTATATTAAAATGACAGGAAAAAATACTTTACTCACAGATGATTTGTCTTAGGAGATAAGGCTCTATCTTTAATATACTTGCACAATATAATAAGGTCTATTAAAAAATAGTGTTTTATTAGAGACACACAGACTATTAATTGGTCATGTAGTCATAAAGACTTTAATACTTTCTATTTTGTTTGAAAATTGTCTCAGCAAATTCAAGTCCTGCTTTCCTTTCCATAGGTTAACAGTAACAAGCACTTTTCCAATCTTGATTAATATGCTGTGATGAAATTCTAAAACATTCCTTTTAATTATTATGCAATTCACTTATAGAAAAATGTTCTTTATATTTAATTAAAATATATATTCTCACAATTTCAAATTTATATATTTTGTTCTGTTCCATTGAACTACATGGGCAAAATGTACCCTTACATTCACATGAGTTCTCTATCTCTTGAAATTATTTTCTCCCATATCACACATCCCCAGTTAATTTGTTGTTTCTTTTATACCTTGATTTTTAGTTATCTTTTTATTCTCATCATTCTTTGCTGAATAGACTTCAGTTTACTGACATTGTTTACTATCTTTTTATTCCTTTACATTTATTTTTTTTTCCATCTCTCTGGAGACATCAGCACTGATTCACATGGAGATGAACTGGGGAGGGAGAGGGACTATTATTTAAGCAACAAGTAATAATTCAGCTAATTTTTTAAAACAAATTCCAAAAAGCTGAGTGTAGGTGACCATGAGAGTATAGAACCTCAGCGAACTGCAGGCAAAAGTGGTATTGGCACCTATTCATGGACCCTGACAGAATATTCACAATAAAAGATTGGAGAAAGCTTCTCAAATAGGAAAGTCTAGAAGAAAAGAATAGACACCATAGTGAAAAAAGTAATACATCTCATTTGTATTCTTCTTGCCTATGGGTCAAAAGTCTTAATTTTCATGGGGAAGAGAAACAAACATTATCACTCCCAGGAATAGAGCAGAGAATAGGAAGAAAATAATCTCTACCCCTGAGTGGAGAAAAGGACAACATATTGAGCACATAGAGATACCCAAGCACCAGGGAGGGTCAGGATTCCTGAAAAAGTCCCTCTTTCGAGACTCAGGACCCTCCAAAGCCTGAGGCTGAACCATGACAACAGACTGCCTCTTTGTCCACCTCCACCAGACTAGAAGCAGAGAGAAACAGGCAACAGCACTGTACTGCAGGAGAGGGGTCAGAGGTTAAAGAAAGACCCTCTCGAGCTGCAGACACAAAGGACTAACCTAACCCTGAGAGTGAAGGGGACAATAAGAAAAATCCTGTGATAAACAGACCCCACCCTATGGGCAAGGTAATGCTAGAAGAATTTGAAGCCAGTGATTCATTGTAGGAAGCCATTATAACAACAGAACTCAAACCCAGCTCAACTCCTGATGAGATGGACTCAAATCCCCACTCTCATACTCTTCAAAAGCATAGCAAAGAAAATACAGGTTCATTTCAAGGAATAAATAGACACACTATCTGTGTTTCAGCCGAACTTTTTCAGAAAGACAAAAAATCAAGGAGAAAGACAAAAAAGAAATTGAATATCAATAGGCAAAAAATTCCATAGGACCTGACTCAGATATGACCAAGATGCTGGAACTGTCAGCCAGGGAATTTAAAATAACTGTGACTGATAAGTTAAGGCACTAGTGGAAAAGGTGCAAAACTTTCTGAACATATGAAGGATTTCACCAGTGAGATGGAAAAAGATAAATGGAAGCGCTAGATTAAGACAAATTGCTAAAAGAAATGAGGAAAACCTTTGACAGTCTCAAGAGTAGGCTTCTATTGGGCTGAAAGCTTTTAATAACCACTTTTATTCCTGATCAAGTCTAAAATCGTTATCACAGTGCTTGGTGTGAGGTGTGTACTCAATAAAGTTCTGTTTACTGAATAGATTTATTAATTTTTAATATATTTATTGCAAGATTTCAAATGATCTTTTAATAACAGATTTATTAAGAAATAATTTGCATACCATAAAGTCACCCATTTAAATTATACACTAAGCTTTTTTTGTTACTTTACAGAGCTGTGCAAATATCACCAAAATGAATTATTCTATTCATTTCTATCACTTTAAAAGATCCTTCATACCCATTTGCAGTCAGCCTGCTATCATCTATCTGTCTATTTATCTATCTGCCTATATACCTATATATCTATGTCTTTACACACTTTCTTACTCTCTCCCTCCCTCTCTCTCTCTCTCCCTTTCTTTCCTTTTCTTTCTTTTTTCTTTCTTTCTTTTCTTTCTTTCTTTCTTTCCTCCCTCCCTTCTTTATTTTACTGTGCACATAGTATGTAAAAGGTACTCAATATCTCACTCTTGACTTATTGTCCTTTTAACATGATCTCCCTGTATTTACTCTTGTTCTATATGTGAATACACACACACACACATATTGATATATTCTAAATATATTATAGATGGGATCAGGTAGTGTTAATCAAGAAACAATGTGTGTATACCTAAGTGTGTGCTATGGAAATAAGTAAACTGATGCAAAATAACTTAAACGACTGCTATTTGGAGAGCCGGGGTAGAGGAAAAGGTGAATCTTAGGAAATATAGCCTGAATCCATTTGAAGACAATTTTATGTAGATCAGAAAACTTCCAAGTTACTTACCAAGAATGAAAAATTAACCATAAACACAAAAAATATTAAGCCAATGAATAGCAGGGCTAAGCGCTAAACAATGTAGTCCTGGCACATGACTTTACTCCAATCAAGGACACTACTTTCCTGAAAAGCTGAGCATTCTGACTTACTTTTAGATGTGACAGATGAAGACAAGACTTTAGGATAAACAAAGCACATTTGTGATCATGTTAACTTTGTAAACCAGCAGCAGATGTACTCTGTAGGGGTGTGCTAAGTCCACCAAAGATAAAACTTGTTGGCAAATTCCCATCTATGCAGCTTCCAACTGCTGTCTCACATCCATCCTTACACAGATGTACATTTGCTGTGAGAGGGGTACATCTTAATAGAACTAGTCATTTTCCTGAATCTACAATAAAAGAAGCAGAAGTGGAATCTCAAAATCTTAGCCTATACTTTGAATAGAGAAGAGACATAAAAATAATCAAATATGGAAACATTTGTTTCTGCTCACGAAGTTTCAATGTAGAGAAAATTGCTTTACAAAATATCTCATGAATCCAGGTTAGTCCTCTTCTTGATACTAATTGTTCAAACTGACAATAAAAACTCATTTAATGCAATCCTCATATCTCAGCTCAAAGGAATAAGATTCTTATACCAGCTGTAAAAACTGAAGTAATCTAAATAAAAGCCACCCACAATATTTATGATAAAGTGTAGGCTGAAATGTATCTGCAGCACTTCAAAATAATCAACAGGAATATGAAGCCTAAAAGAATCTGCAAAGTACAAAAGAGACAAAAATAGCATTAAATATAAAGAGCTTCTTTCTAAAAATATACTTATTCCTGAGAAAATAATAAATTGTCTATAGTATTTTTAGGAGCTCCAAAGTAAATGAAAAGTGCTTGATCGTATGTGATTCAAAATTGAGATGAATAGAAAACAGATGAAAGTAAAATGAAGCTATCCATTAAGACACACTTTAAGAAGATTTAAAATCTATGTCCAAATAAATATTTTCAGTAGTAAAAGAGATATCTGATACCAAGTAACCAAATTATGGACACTTCATTTAATAGAACATCATGATTTTCATGCAGAGTAAAATGAAAAGATAAGCAAACATCCAAAATCTGTCACATTTTTTGAGAAAAAACAAACACCATAAAGTGAGGTCCAAATATAGACAACTGAAAGAACCAACAAATAAGGAAAGACTTACTAGAGCACACAGATCACTCAAGTACTTTGGAAAATACCTCATAAGAGCTGTCATACCCATGGGAATTATATATTAAATGCTATCAAAATGCATGAGAGACACGTAACCAAATGGAGAGACATGTATGTTTCTGGATGGGAAGATTCTTAATGTAAAGAAGTCAGTTTTCTCCAAATAAGCTAACCAAAATAAACAAACCAAAAATATTTTATGAGTAACTCAGTCAGCTTATACTAAAATTCACTGGGAAGATATAATGAGCATGAATAACTGTGAAAACTTTGTAAAACAAAGTGAATGAGTTGTTACCTATGAGGTAACCACAAATCTTTTCTAATTAAAACATTGTTTTGTTCATAAATATTTAAGTAAATCAATATGACACAACATAGGGTCCATAGGATTTTTAATATGTGATGAAATGTCCTTTCATTTTACTGAGAAAATGATATATTCAATAATTGTATCTCAGACAACTGGCTAATAATGTACTCTCTATCTTCAGCAACCAGATATAATTTCTAGATGGATTAAATGCCTATATTTTAAAGGTTTAAGTGTATGAAAATAAAAATTATTGGACAGTGTTTTCATAATCGTCAAGTTGAAGAACTCTTCCTGTTAAAGACATAAAAATCATAGCATATGAAGAAAAAGATTTTCAGAATATATGTAGATACATAAAAAGGCTAAATATCAATAGAAAGACAAAACAATAGACAAAACAATATAATTTTCATAGTATTCCACAAAATATAAAAATACAAATATTCAAGTGTAAAAATATGCTTAAGATTACTAATAATTGAGAAAACACAAATTAAAACATCAATTAAAATAATTTTCTATTGGATTGGCAAATATTAAAATACATTAATAATATCCATTGTTAGTGAAATACATAATGATATACTTTCATGGGGTTGTTGACTGTTAATCACTTTTTTAGAGAATATGGCTACATCTGTCAAAATTATGCTATAAATACCATTAAGATTAGTAATTTTGCTTCTGAAGTATACACTACAGAAGGGCTTGTGTTTATGCTCAAAGATAAGGATGTGAATGAGCAGCATCTGAAAAATGGAAGCAAACTTAGTGCCATCTTTATGGGAGTGCTTAAATAAATTATGTTACACAGTATTATCTATAAATACACACACACATATCTATGTCACATTAAAAAAATATTGTATTGACATGAAAGCTTCCCAAGATATATATTTAAGGGAGAGAGTCAAATCACCAAACTCAACAAATTTGTTTACAAAATGTATTACAAAGTATTTGTTTACATATTATTTATTTATAACAATGTAAGCAGAATCAGAGGTAGAGAGAGCCTCCCAAGTGACAAGGAAGTTCTCTCTTGAACAAACTCTTA
The DNA here is from genome assembly GCF_002837175.3 of Physeter macrocephalus. Taxonomy (NCBI): domain Eukaryota; kingdom Metazoa; phylum Chordata; class Mammalia; order Artiodactyla; family Physeteridae; genus Physeter; species Physeter macrocephalus. Next base: position 78,928,817 of record NC_041232.1, on the reverse strand, counting down.
GCAGTTTTATCTGGAAAGGGGCACAGAAGTAGGAGGCGCATATATCTCTGTAAAGAGAATCAATTGCATTTACTGCATGTAGGTGACTAAACATTGCTTGAAACAACTTTAAAGAAAATGGTTCATGTAATACTTCTGTAAATTAAAAAAAAATGACATATTAAGTACAGTCATCTAGTGAAGTCTATTTTCTTTTCTAGACTATGGAGAGTTTCAGAAAGGTATTTAAGAAACATAATCATAAATATTTGACAAAAAGCTTATCTGCTTAACCTTTCTTCCCTCAGGCAAACAAGGAATGTTTCCCACCTTTTTAAAGTCAGCTGAGTTTCTGTGTTCTAGGAAGGGGGTGGAGGACATTGCTAAACAAGGAATGAATGAATGAATGAATGAATGAACAGCTTTCAATATCTACCTTCTTTTCAGACATTCTGGATTCACTTTCAGCATCTCTATATTCTTTTGTGGACTAAAAACCTCACTTTCCACCCTGTTAACCAAGAACAATTCTGCAGTGCTCTGCATGGTCAGACCTTGTGTTTCATACTCTAAAGATTGGGGTTTTTTATTCACAACTTACATCTCAATCCTGCTAGGTCATCAGCTACTTAATATGTGTCCTATTCAGTTAATCAGCTAGTTTATTGACAATCACCTGAAAATACCTACTTGGATTTAATTTATTTTAAAGATTAAATGAGATCACTTAAGTGGAATTTCCAAACTTTAAATAATAATAAAGTAACATTTATTATGTGTTTACCATCTACTCTGATTCTCACAACAAACAGATAGCTATTGCTATTTTATAGATACAGATACTGGTGCCCACAGGTATTAAACGTGAATGTGGTGTGTGGAGAAACAGATCCCATACATTTGACTCTAAGATCTAATAATGTGGATATAATGTATTCTCATAAATATTCAGACATTGTGGCCAGTGGATAAGATATGTGGAGTTAAGCAAGATTTCTTCTTGCCACACAAATTACATCTCACAGGCAGCAAAAAAAAAAAAAATTCACCTATCAAGAAAAGAAGAAAAAAAATAGAAGAGTAGAAGAATGCAGGAAGAGGAAAATCATTACTATTTCCATAAAATTAGGAATAATGTTATGTTTAATTGTAACTTGCCTTTTGCCTTCTGGTATGAACTTACTCCCTTGAATTGTTATGGGTTAATTATAAATTTTAAAACTTTTAGGCAATATATCCTGTAAACGCTCAACAATTAAAATTTTATTACATAAAGTTCATTAAGCAAATCCTATCGGACTGTAAATTTATTGTCAATTTTAACTTGTTCAAGTGTTTCAATTACAATTCCATTTTGAACTGTAATAAGGTTGCTGATAAATGACAGTGGTTAACAACTGCTATTAAAACTACCCAGGGCAGAACTCCATAAATGTGGAACAATTAGAGTAGCAAATGAGAGTAGCAATATGCTATTACCTTTACATTATTCAGTTGATTTAGTGCAACATTTTAAATGTTCTCTCTGAAAAAAATGTTCCACTTGTTTTCACTGGTTTTGGTCGTTGTTTTTGAACTGATTTTACATCTGTTTTATTTCTACAGCACATAATCAGAGTTAAGATTTTTGGGAGCAAAGACAAAATAATGTGAAGCGAGATTGTGAGACACTGACTTTGCTGTGCCTACCAGGATGTGGAGGTTAAGATTTAAAGTAAACAATTCTTTGCTTTGGGTAATTGCAAACTTCAACAACATGACTAACCATGATTTTGTTTTTGCTCTTGTTTTTGTTTTTTTAATTCCAAATTCCAAACATGTGATTTAGGAAAAGATTTAAGTGCTTAATTGCATTATTTCTTTCTTAAAATTACCTATTAATGTACACTTCATGCTTAAGGGAAAATAAAAATGTCACAGTGTTTTCAATATTTTAGAATTATGATTTGTCATATATTTTGCTCATCCAGGAATTAGGTTAAACATGAATGAACCTACAGAACCCTCAATATTTATAATTAACAAAGAAAATGGTATTTAGCCAATGGCAACACATTCATTTTCTTCGTAAAGATCTCCGTCAATTCATTTATAAATATTTATAACTGGTTCAAAAACTATTCTACATCCTCCACACAGTTATATTCTCTGAGTATCAATCCATTTGAACCACCAGAATGGTTTGAATGAGTCTGATTTTTTTTCAAAGAAATTGCTCACACTTTAATATATGTCTGCTGTATTGAAGAATGACTTAAAATGTAGTCTTTTAGAAGCTTCATTTTTTTAAAAGAGTGATATAAAATTCAAGAAAGGATTTTTGAAACAGGACAGAACATTGGGTGTCAAATAACTATTTAATGGAGAAAATCACCATTCTGCTGAGAAAATTCTTCCATGGTACTTAAGTTTTAAACTAAAAGTTTTAAAAGAATGTTGAATTGGTAATTAAAACTTTAAATATATATATATATATTTATGTACATATGTATATGAATATTTTGTCACAGAGAGTGAGACAGCAATATTGAATTCCTTTTAAGAAGATTTGATAAAAAAATACCTTTTCAGAATTTGAAGCCAATCTATCTGAAACAAAGTTTAAGAATCTTAACAAAATTCTCCAACGCTCTTTAATATAATGGAGAATCTTCCAATACTTGCTAAAGCTAGAATAATTCGTAAAATTACTTAAAACCTAAAAGTTATTTTGTGGGATGAGGTTATAAACCTTTATTTATTTTAAATCATATAGTGGCTTTTAATGTTTTAAATAACTCCAAACTAAGTACTTTTGTTCCTCAACGCATAAACCATCTGACAAGGCTAAAAGCTTTATGGAACTTAAATTGTTTGAGATTTATCATTCTGAGATAAAATCAAAACAGCTTTGGTTTAAACTGTATATAAATTCCTGCTCATCTGAGTGCTTTCTTTACATTAACATTCTATACATGCAGTATCCATGTAACTTCTAAACTTCACATGTAACAATATTATCTATACACATTATACTAATGTTTATTCAATATATTTACACCAATAGAAGAGAAAAAATACAAGTTATTCCCAGCTTAAAAATCAGTAGCATCAGAATATAGATAAAACAATGAAATATTATAAAGAGTATTAGCTAAAGTTCTCCAAAAGATAGCATACCAAATAATAAATTGCTAAATCCAGGTTCAGTAAAATCAAGAATAAAACTCACCAGAGATTTTTGGTATTATTTTGGGGGTTCTAGCCAGTGGAATAAGGTAAGAAAATTAATGTTTAGCAAAATAAATTTAACTGTATCTTATGATTATAAATTTAGAAAAGACTTCTCTGCAAACATGATGAACTAGATATTTTTAATGTGGCTGAAGACTAGCTGCATATACAGAAATCAACAGTTTTAATACATTAGCAAGAATCTTTTTGAATTTCAAATGGAAATTACATTTTAATAAAAATGGAAAAATATGTGTAAAATATCCCTGAATAAATTAAATAGGAAAAGTATAGGATATATATGAAGACAAAGATAGTTATCAAATCTTATTGAATGAATATAAAGTAAGAGGTCCTTAACAGAGAAATCAGTCATGATTTAATTATTTAAATGTCCATATAAACTTATTACAATTCTAATTAGAATATTATAAGATAATTTAAATTAAAATAAAAATGGAAAGTGCTTACTTTAAAGGAGACTAAAGTATAATATGAGTGACTTTATTAAATGATATGGTATTAAGAAAAAAAATGGATGGATTAGTTGAACAGGATAGAGAGTCTAGGAAATGATCCAAATATAGTATATAGCATTGTGTAAGATAAGGTATCATTTCAGTTCGGTACATAAAAAAGTTATTAAATACAGGATGTGGTTAAGAGTAGCTGCTCAAAGAGAAATAAGAAAAATAGCCCTTCACCTTGTAAAAATATAGAAAAATAAGTTTCATGTCAATTGTAGATTAGATATAAACATCTTTAAAATAAGTAGCAAAAAATGTTTAGGAGAATATTTCTATAACATTGTGGGGCTGGGGGTTTCTAAGCTATTCAGAGAACAGAGTTGTCATAAAGGAGAAAAGTAGTTTAACTACAAATTACACATAATATATTTGCATGGAGAAATATACCATAAACAAAGCAAAAGAAAAAATAGATATGTAATACATTAAACTAGTAAATGGTATACATTATTCTTTAGAAATAGTTTGTATAAAATGAAGCAATGACGAGTAGCCCCCACTCTCCACAACTAGAGAAAGCCTGTGGGCAGCAATGAAGACCCAATGCAGTCAAAAATAAATAAATAAATTTTTTTTTTTTTAAAAAAAGGACTAAAATGAAATTTTTTTAAAAAGCCCATGATGACGAAACTCTCAGAAGAGTTGATTTATATAGATAATACCTATACGAATATAGGTTTAACTCCATTAGATAATACTGAGACTTTAATTAAAGTAACAGTGATATTATAGTTTTACTTACCAGCTTGCCAAAATTAAAAAAGAAAACAAAACACAAATTGATAACTAGTCTTGACAAGGATGTGTAAAAACAGAAAATAATCAGGAAATTCTATTTGGGAAAATTTTCCAAAAGAAATAAAAATGCTAGAATATAAAATATAAGCTCAAGAGTGTATATTGAAAACTGATTATATTGAAGGTGACAAAAAACAAACAATTGTTTAAAAATTGAAAAATATTTTTCAATAGAGAAATGACTAAATACACAATGCTATACAATGGAACATCACACAGGACTAACAAAAATTAATTAAGCCTGTACTTTTTGATTCATGAGGTAAACAGGCAGTATTCTAATTTACAAAACGATGGTCATATTTATGTGAATAGAATAATCCTATTTCATCTACACATACTTATACAAAGAGACAATGTTATATTTATCACCTTGCATGCTAAAATAGATTAACATATGAGTAAATATGCTCTCTTTTAGTCTCAATATAAACAAAAAGATACATTACAAAATTGCTTGTTAGGCATACATTTTAATGTAAATAATTCATTCTAATATTTGTTATATAATTTACTGAATTTCAGGATTGTTATCATTACTGTCAATAAATAAATGGAGTCCCTCTCTGAGACCTGAAGTGACATAGAGCAATGCTCAAATCTTTCAGTAACTCCCTCCTTATTAACCATCATGAAGTTCATGGCAGCAGGTACTTTGTAGCTTCTGAACAGCTGCGCCTGCTGTCCATGCATCCCACAAGCCACATATACACATACACAAGAAATCCACGGTTTTCATGTTCTGGTCCTGGAGAGCCTGAACTATTAACCCCCTGAGGATGCCTGGGCCATGGTCCACTCAAGAGCTGCCAGGGGTTCATGCACCCAAGCTGGCATCACTTCCAGCCTATTGCCTGCCTACTGGGCCAACAACAGATGCTACCATTAGGCAACTCATATTCTCCGTAAGGAAAAAATAATTTCTGAATATCAACAATACGGTTTATAATGACAAATCACCTCTCCATTTCTGCTGAGCCAACAGCACAGAAAACTTTTTCTAGTCTTTATAATCATGCCTGGGTCTCTATCAAATAAGTCATGCTAAGACAGGAAGACAACTTTACAAGGTAATCATGCCATCCTGTGACAATGAGTCTCAATAAGTTTAGGTTAAATTTTAAACTTACTATTTAATTTTATCGTTTACTGTATAGCAACGGATGGAGAATTTTGAGTATGTTTCTCCATTACTATCACTTATTCAACAAAAACAAGACAATGTATGTCAGTATAAGATTTTTTCTTTTCTTTCCTAAAATTATGACATAGCACCGAAGCATTTTTGTGATGGTATCTATTTAGCATCTCAATGGTAAGAAATTGGAATTGTTGTCAACACCAGAAATTCCCATCGAGACTCCTGAAATACTAGGTATGCACAAGACAGAGCAGCTAGGCCAGACTTAAGTGGACATGAAAAACCTTGCCTTTTACATTATCTTTATCTCTGTGTGCCATGATGCAGAGTGAACAGGAATCTCTGCCCTAGACCTGATCAAAGGACCCATTATGAAGCTACAAAATAAACTGTTCAGCTGAATGGTATAGTCTCCTTTTTATGTTGCAGGCATTTCTGTTTCTTTTGATGACTAAATTTGTTCTGCTGAATTGTGATTTAATCCTTGATTAGCAGCGTATCAGCAAAAATTAGTGTTTTAATCATGCAACCCCACCCTGATTAAAGGTAACTTCTAATATCAGCAGATGTCACTTAAGTTCATAAGCACATTGAAGGATTATAAATAGCCCTTAAGTCTGATTTTCTCTTTGAAAAATAAAATAAGAAGCTCTGAATAATTCAGTTACATTTAGAGATTATTACTGCACGCCTCAATCTTTGCCGTTATGCATATAAAGAGGAAGAAATCCTCCTGCCTCCAAAGGCTTGATAATTGAATTAAGAAAAAAAGACATAAACTCAAGAAACATAATTACACTACTTTGGGTAAAATAAACAAAAAAGTAGATATTAAAAACACAATATTCACTCATTCAGTGAATCTCTAAAGAGAGACATAGCAAAACTATATAGACAAAATGCATTGATTGTAATTTGGCATCTTTTTTTGTTCTTTAAACAGGTTTATTCTTTTAGTTATGTAAGAAGATGATTAAAGAGGCTAATAAGGTATTCTCAGAAACATTTCTGGAGACAGCCAACTCTCTACGTAAGAATTTTCTCTCCTTTCCAAGTGCGTGGCTAGACCACATCACCCAGGTTTCTTTGCATGTAAGCATTGACATCCTTGTAACTATGTTTTCAACAATGGGAACATCATTACTTCCAGACAAAACCCGCACCCACACTAGCTATCTGTTTTACATTTGGTTGCGTATATATGTCCATGCCACTCTCTCACTTCGTCCCAGCTTACCCTTCCCCCTCCCCGTGTCCTCAAGTCCACTCTCTACATCTGTGTTTTTTTTCCTGTCCTGCCCCTAGGTCCTTCAGACCATTTCTCTTTTGTTTTTTTTTTTAGATTCCATATATATGTGTTAGAAGCTATTTTGTGGAAAATTCTCCCAATCAACAGCCATGTCAAATTTTAAGTAGGGTATTTGGTTTTTGTAGACACCTAGTCAAAACAGAAGCCCTCTCCTGTCAGGACTGTGCGTATAATGCAGCATCTATGAGTATAAAAATACACATTTGTTGATGAAGCTATGCAAAGTAGAATTCATGAAAATCCCCATGTTTTTAGAAAACAAATATCTAGTATTTCTACAAACACTAAGTACTTCTAGATTTAAATATTTTATGAATTTCAACTATCAATAATAAATATGTTTAATCTATTACATTAAAATACTGAATTATTTTTATTCTTGTTATAGGAAATTATACCTTAAAAATAATTCATAAAAGAGGTAATCAAAGAATACGTAGTAAAAAAGGAAGAAAAAATCTTTTACACATGTAGAGCTAATTAAATATGTATATATTCTGAATTTTTTAATGTTTGAGTTATTTGCTTTTATACATTTTTATTTTTTCTTGAATTCTTTTCTACTTTAAACATATACTCACTTTTGTATCTAATTTTATCTCCATATGTTGAACTGTTTTTCTTAAAGAAAGCCCCCGATTTGTATGAGCTTCAGATCCAACAAAATCTGGATTTATCCCTGGATTTATGCCTTTGTTTAGTGATGCTCAAGTTTAACCATATTAATGCTTTAGTTTTTGTTTTTGTTTCTCATATCCAAATATAAATATTACTTCCTGTTCATGTTGAAAGAGATGGAAAGTTCCAGTGAAAGAAAGAAAACTTGTAATTGCCATTTGAAAAATGAATTCTCTTTTCATTTCTCGAGTTTCAGAAATAATAAGAAAAATGTTTGCACTCAGCACATTTCTAACTTTGGACACACAGATATCTTGCAGTAAAGGATATTTTGTTTTCTTCAGGTAAATGTACATGGTCCCAAGTGAATTATTTCATTCCCATTAAGTACTATACAATTTATGGACACTGAAATAGTTCCCATAATAAAAAAAAAATCATGATATCTTTATATCTTTTTTTTTTCTCTTATTCCTTTATTCACAAGTTCTCACTAACTCACTGCTTACATTAACTCTCTATATATGGTCCTGGAGATACAGAGTTGTATTTTCTAGTTAGCTTTTTTCTTTTCTCTCCAAAGATAAAAAGCCCTCAAATCACCATCCCTATTGTTTTAAAAAACAGCTTGAAAGTGTTAACAATAATTCAATACTTATGACTTAGAAATGGGACAATGTGGAAGGGGTGAATATGGAAAAAAATAAAAGATCGAATGATCTTCAGCCAACACAATGTGGAGCTGTGATGCTAAACTGAAACAGCAGATAGATCAGAGAACATTAAATACCGTGATCCCACAGTGTGTTATGATAGAAGAGAAAAATAGCTGTACCTCTCAGAAATGCATTAAAAATAGAGTAGGATTATATCTTCTTTATTCTTATTTTTCTTAAAATATTTTAAGTGTGTAAAAAATAAGTGAAAGGGAGGCAAGAGAAAAAAGATTAGAAATTCCTTTCTGTGCTACTTAGGTTTTATAATCTCAATAAGTATATTTCCATCAAGTGAAATAGAAGAGAATTTTCATAGTAGACTAAGAATGCATTTAAGACAAGTTAAATTCTTACCATCAGTCATAAAACTCATAGGGCTGCCCACACCACCACACACACAAGTTACTTAAAAATGGTAAGTTATTAAAACCTATTCTAATAAGTTCAATTTTAAGATCATTGTGAAAAGGTTCAACATTTTCAGCTACTGATTAAGGAATGAGGCTGAAAATAGTTCACGAGCATTGTTTTTTTTAGCTGTAACATCAAAGACTGGTGATATGAGTAGGATGCTGGCAAAAGTAACAGCACTGACATATTTCTACCCTACAGAGAGAGACAGAGTATGTTAACAGCATGATAGCAATGCTGCTAGTACTTAAAACCTATCTCTGTCTTACCCATGGCTCATTTGTGCTCCCAAGATAACACTGGTAGAGCTGAACTTTTGTTTTCTTAATACTAAACCAGAACAACAGAAGAGGTATGTAAGTTGTGATAATGATGATGGTATTTTTATACATTGAGATGAGCTGACATTTAATTTAGTTTGCTGATAATCAAAAACAGTGTATCTCCCAGGGGACTTCCCTGGCAGTCCAGTGGTTGAGAATCCACCTTCCAATGCAGGGGATGAGGGTTCAATCCCTGGTCGGGGAACTAATATCCCACATACCACGGGGCAACTAAGCCCTCATGCAGCAACTACTGAGCCCACGTGCTCTGGAGACCGAGTGCCACAACTAGAGAAAAGCCCATGCACCACAATGAAAGATCCTATGTACCGCAACTAAGACCCAATGCAGCCAAAAATAAATAAATATTAAAAACAAAAACAAAAAACAAGAGTGTATCTTCTTAAGCCTGAAAAACATGTCTTCTTTCTCTTATTTAATATATTACAATTATGGACTAGCTCACTCTATGACACCAGTCCACATTAGTGGGTTAGAAGATGTATGTAATTTCTGATGGCTCTAAAATCTCTAAAACTTAATAAATCCATTTGCAAGGTGGATGTTTATATAGCTCTCAATTAACTATATTAATGGCATTAAAGTATTGAATTGATGAAATCCACTGCGAAACCATCATAGCTCATTTAGCTATTAGTTTCAACCACCTCCTATACCTGAACTTCACAAGAAACCATAAGAAAATACAGATAATAATATTATTGCGCAGTAGAGCACCCCACTTCCTTTCCCAAACTATTAGTAAACAGTAGCAGAAACTGAAGGTGAACAAACCATGCAAAAGACTGTTGATGAATCATGAAGACAATGAATTTTGAGTAGTAAACATTTTTCTACAGATTGTATCAAGTATAGAGTCTATTTAAACTGTGACTAGGAATGAACATGATCTTTCAACACAGACAAGATAAATCAGTGATGTCTTTTAAAATTAATGCCTTTGGATACTGTTCATTTATTTCAAGGATCCCTAATCCAGAATCAGTGTACCTCCTGATAGAATATGCAAGCATGTGTGTGTGCACACATGGCCGCCATTTCTCACTCTATGAACCAGTCCACATTAGTGGGTTAGAAGATGTATGTAATTTCTGATGGCTCTAAAATCTCTAAAACTTAATAAATCCATTTGCAAGGTGGATGTTTATATAGCTCTCAATTAACTATATTAATGGCATTAAAGTATTGAATTGATGAAATCCACTGCGAAACCATCATAGCTCATTTAGCTATTAGTTTCAACCACCTCCTATACCTGAACTTCACAAGAAACCATAAGAAAATACAGATAATAATATTATTGCGCAGTAGAGCACCCCACTTCCTTTCCCAAACTATTAGTAAACAGTAGCAGAAACTGAAGGTGAACAAACAATGCAAAAGACTGTTGATGAATCATGAAGACAATGAATTTTGAGTAGTAAACATTTTTCTACAGATTGTATCAAGTATAGAGTCTATTTAAACTGTGACTAGGAATGAACATGATCTTTCAACACAGACAAGATAAATCAGTGATGTCTTTTAAAATTAATGCCTTTGGATACTGTTCATTTATTTCAAGGATCCCTAATCCAGAATCAGTGTACCTCCTGATAGAATATGCAAGCATGTGTGTGTGCACACATGGCCGCCATTTATTAATGGGGATTTGTGGTTCAGGAAGATTTGAGAATCCATGATGGTGCTATTCAAGACGTGTGAAAAGTGGTTGACTTCAGACCTTGTTCCATGTTTAAGAACCACGTAACACAATGTTGCACTGTACCACATTCAAACGCTGCCTCTGAAAAATATAATTTTCACTTGCCTGACTTCAGATTACTTAAGAGCATGAACTTTAGGGACAGCCTAGAATTTGAATTCCTGTTCTGCTGGATGCATTAGAGTATGCCTTTTAAAATCTCTGAACCTTAGTCTCATCATCTGTGAAAAAGTAAATAATATGTACATTAAAGGTTTTCCATGAGGAACAGATTTAGACATTAATGTAAAAGGAATGTACTTGGCACATAATAAGCATGTCATAAAAATGAGTTTTCCTTATTCCCTTCCAACAATAAAACCCACTTTTAAATAAAAAAGTACTCCATCACTAAGTGTATTGAGTGAACATGAGGAGATTATTAAGAAAAGTTTTTGATGAAATATCCTGAAGAATTGCAAGACTTTTGGAATAAGTCTACAAAGCAACACCCTTAGCCCTCATAAATTATCAAGTTTATAAGAAGACACTTGGTTGTTTGTCCTGAGGCGACACAACACTGGAGCCAACCCAGTTCTTTGGTGGGGCTAATGGCGGACTCTGGGAGGGCTAATGCCAAGGAGTACTTACCAGAACTTCTGCTGCTAGTGTCCTTGTCCTCACGGTGAGCCACAGCCACCTCCCGTCTCTGCAGGAGACGCTCCAACACTAGCAGGATGTGGATCAAAAAAGATCTTGTAGGCTGCAGACTCTTTGGTGTAGCTAATGGCAGACTCTGGGAGGGCTCATGCCAAGGGGTACTTCCCAGAACTTCTGCTGCCAGTGTCCTTGTCCCTGCAGTGAGCCACAGTCACCTCCTGCCTCTGAAGGAGGCCCTCCAACACTAGCAGAGAGCAGACAGCAGAAGCAAGAAGAACTACAATCCTGCAGCCTGTGGAACAAACACCACGTTCACAGAACGACAGACAAGATGAAAAAGCAGAGGGCTGTGTACCAGATGAAGGAACAAGATAAAACCACAGGAAATGGGCTTCCCTGGTGGTGCAGTGGTTGAGAGTCTGCCTGCCGATGCAGGGGACGTGAGTTCGTGCCCCAGTCCGGGAAGATCCCACGTGCCATGAAGTGGCTAGGCCCGTGAGCCATGGCCGCTGAGCCTGCGTGTCCGAAGCCTGTGCTCCGCAACGGGAAAGGCCACAACAGTGAGAGGCTGCGTACCACAAAAAAAAAAAAACAAACAAACAAAAAACCCAACAACCCGATTAAAAAATGGGGCAGAAGAACTGAACAGATATTTTTCCAGAGGAAATGCAGATTTTTCATATGCAGGCCAAGAGGCATATGAAAAGATGATCAACATCACTAATCATCAGGGAAATGCAAATGAAAACCACAATGAGATATCACCTAACACCTGTCAGAATGGCTATCATCAAAAAGAACACAATTAACAAATGTTGGTGAGTATGTGGAGAAAAGGGAACCCGCATACAGTGCTGGTGGGAATGTAAATTGATGCAGCCACTGTGGAAAACCTTCCAGAAAAAGAATTCAGAATAATGATAGTGAAGATGATCCAGGACCTCGGAAAAGGAATGGAGGCAAAGCTCGAGAAGATGCAAGAAATTATTAACAAAGATCTAGAGAAACTAAAGAACAAACAGAGATGAACAACACAATAACTGAAAAGAAATATACACTAGAAGGGATCAACAGCAGAATAACTGAGGAAGAAGAATGGATAAGTGACCTGAAGATAGAATGGTGGAATTCATTGCTGTGGAACAGAATAAAGAAAAAAGAATGAAAAGAAATGAAGGCAGCATAAGAGACCTCTGGGACAACATTAAATGCAACAACATTAGCATTATAGGGGTACAGCCAAGATTACTCTACCCAGCAAGGATCTCATTCGGATTCGATGGAGAAATCAAAAGCTTTACAGAAAAGAAAGGGCTAACAGAATTCAGCACCACCAAACCAGCTCTACAACAAATGCTAAAGGAACTTCTCTAAATGAGAAACACAAGAGAATTAAAGGACCTACAAAAACAAACCCAAAACAATTAAGAAAATGGTCATAGGAACATACATATCAATAATTACCTTAAACGTGAATGGATTAAATGCTCCAACCAAAAGACACAGGCTTGTTGAATGGATAAAAAATCAAGACCCATATATATGCTGTCTATAAGAGACCCATTTCAGACCTAGGGACACAGTCATACTGAAAGTGAGGGGATGGAAAAAGATATTCCATGCAAAAGGAAATCAAAATAAAGCTGGAGTAGCAATATTCATATCAGAAAAAATAGACTTTAATATAAAGAATGTTACAAGAGAAAAGGAAGAACACTACATAATGATCAAGGGATCAAACCAAGAAGAAGATATAACAATTATAAATATATATGCACCCAACATAGGTGCACATCAATACATAAGGCAATTGCTAACAGCTATAAAAGAGGAAACCGACAGTAACACAATAATAGTGGGGGCTTTAACACCTCACTTAAACCAATGGATAGATCATCCAAACAGAAAATTAATTAGGACACACAATCTTTAAATGACACAACAGACCAGATAGATTTAACTAATATTTATAAGGCATTCCATCCCAAAAGAGCAGATTACACTTTCTTCTCAAGTGCGCATGGAACATTCTCCGGGATAGATCACATCCTGGATCACAAATCAAGCCTCAGTAAATTTAAGAAAAATGAAATCATATCAAACATCTTTTCTGACCACAACGCTATGAGATCAGAAATCAATGATAGGGAAAAAAACGTAAAAAACACAAACACATGGAGGCTAAACAATACGTTACTAAATAACCAAGAGATCACTGAAGAAATCAAAGATGAAATGAAAAAAATACCTAGAGGCAAATGACAATGAAAACACGACGATTCAAAACCTATGGGATACAGCAAAAGCAGTTCTAAGAAGGAAGTTTAGAGCTATACAAGCCTAACTCAAGAAACAAGAAAAAGCTCAAATAAACAATCTAACCTACACCTAAAGGAACTAGAGAAAGAAGAACAAACAAACCCAAAGTTAGCAGAAGGAAAGAAATCATAAATATCAGAGCAGAAATAAATGAAATAGAAACAAAGAAAATAGCAAAGATCAATAAACTAAAATCTGGTTCTTTGAGAAGATAAACAAAATTGATAAACCATTAACCAGACTCATCAAGAAAAAGAGGGAGAGGACTCAAATCGATAAAATTAGAAATGAAAAAGGAGAAGTTACAACAGACACCGCAGAAATACAAAGCATCCTAAGAGACTACTACAGACAACTCTATGCCAATAATATGGGCAACCTGGAAGAAATGGAGAAATTCTTAGATAGGTATAACCTTCCAAGACTGAACCAGGAAGAAATAGAAAATATGAACAGACCAATCACAAGTCATGAAATGGAAATTGTGATTTAAAATCTTCCCACAAACAAAAGTCCAGGACCAGATGGCTTCACAGGTGAATTCTATCAAACCTTTAGAATCACAAGTCATGAAATGGAAATTGTGATGTAAAATCTTCCCACAAACAAAAGTCCAGGACCAGATGGCTTCACAGGTGAATTCTATCAAACCTTTAGAGAAGAGTTAACACCAATCCTTCTCAAACTCTTCCAAAAACCTGCGGAGGAAGGAACACTCCCAAACTCATTCTATCAGGCCACCATTACCCTGATACCAAAATCAGACAAAGATACTACAAAAAGAAAACTACAGACCAATATCACTGATGACTATAGATGCAAAAATCCTCAACAAAATACTAGCAAACAGAATCAACAATACATTAAAAGGATCATACACCATGATCAAGTGGGATTTATCCCAGGGATGCAAGGATTCTTCAATACACGTAAATCAATCAATGTGATACACCACATAAACAAATTGAAGAAGAAAAACCATATGATCATCTCAATAGATGCAGAAAAAGCTTTTGACAAAATGCAATACCCATTTATGATAAAAACTCTCCAGAAACGGGGCACAGAGGGAACCTAACTCAACATAATAAAGGCCATATATGACAAACCCACAGCCAACATCATTCTCAATGGTGAAAAACTAAAAGCATTTCCTCTAAGATCAGGA
>NC_041232.1:78913721-78913845 GCF_002837175.3 Physeter macrocephalus | reverse complement strand
ACCAATATCACTGATGACTATAGATGCAAAAATCCTCAACAAAATAGTAGCAAACAGAATCTAACAACACACTGAAAGGATCATACACCATGATTAAGTGGGATTTATCCCAGGGATGCAAGGA
>NC_041232.1:78912523-78913710 GCF_002837175.3 Physeter macrocephalus | reverse complement strand
TAAAACTGTCACTGTTTGCAGATGACAAGATACTAAGAGAATCCTAAAGATGCCACCAAAAAACTAGTAGAACTAATCAATGAATTTGGTAAAGTAGCAGGATACCAAATTAATGCACAGAAATCTCTTGCATTCCTATACAGTAATGATGAAAAATCTGAAAGAGAAATTAAGGAAACACTCCCATTTACCATTGCAACAAAAAGAATAAAATACCTAGGAATATAACTACCTAAGGAGAAAAAAACACCTGTATGCAGAAAACTATAAGACCCTGTTGAAAGAAATTAAAGATACCAACAGATGGAGAGATACACCATGTTCTTAGATTGGAAGAATCAACATTGTGAAAGTGACTGTACTACCCAAAGCAATCTACAGATTCAATGCAATCCCTTTCAAATTACCAATGGCATTTTTTACAGAACTAGAACAAAAAATCTTAAAATTTGTATGGAGACACAAAAGACCCTGAATAGCCAAAGCAGTCTTGAGGGAAAAAAATTGAGCTGGAGGAATCAGGGCCCCTGACTTCAGGCTATATTACAAAGCTTCAGTAATCAAGACAATATGTTACTGGCACAAAAACAGAAATATAGATCAATGCATCAGGATAGAGAGCCCAGAGATAAACCCATGCACTTATGGTCAACTAATCTATGACAAAGGAGGCAAGGATATACAATGGAGAAAAGACAGCCTCTTCAATAAATGGTGCTGGGAAAACTGGGCAGCTACATGTAAAAGAGTGAAATTAGAACACTCCCTAACACCATACAAAAAATAACCTCAAAATGAATTAAAGACCTAAATGTAAGACTGGACACTATAAAACCTTAGAGGGAAACATAGGAGGAACACTCTTTGACATAAATCACAGCAAGATCTTTTTTGATTCACCTCCTAAAGTAATGGAAATAAAAACAAAAATAAACAAATGGGACCTAATGAAACTTAAAAGCTTTTGCACAGCAAAGGAAACTACAAAGAAGATGAAAAGACAACCCTCAGAATGGGAGAAAATATTTGCAAACGAATCAACAGACAATGGATTAATCTCCAAAATATATAAACAGCTCATGTAGCTCAATTTTAAAAAAAACAAACAACCCAATCAAAAAATTGGCAGAAGACCTAAATAGACATTTCTCCAAAGAGGACATACAGATGGCCAAGAGGCACATGGA
>NC_041232.1:78905394-78912478 GCF_002837175.3 Physeter macrocephalus | reverse complement strand
ATACAATGGAATATTACTCAGCCATAAAACAGCACAAAATTGGATCATTTGTATAGACGTGGATGAATCTAGAGACTGTCATACAGAGTGAAGTAAGTCAGAAAGAGAAAAACAAATATCGTTTATTAACTCATATATGTGGAACCTAAAAATGGTACAGATGAACCGGTTTTCAGTGAACAAATTGAGACACAGATGTAGAGAACAAACGTATGGACACCAAAGTGGAAAAGCAGAGGCCGGGGAATGGTGGTGTGATGAATTGGGAGATTGGGATTGACATGTATACACTGACATGTATAATATGGATGACTAATAAGAACCTGCTGTATAATAAAATAAAATTCAAAAATTCAAAAAAATATAAAAAATACAAGGAGCCCTGTACAAGTTTGTCAAAATTCCTCAATCTATAGCATTAAAAGGGTGAAATTTCTTGTATGTAAATTAAACCTGTATAAATATAACTTGAAAAAATCTGAAAAAGAAATAAAATCTCTCTTACCTTAAAAAAAAAAAAGAAGACACTCATTTTCTTGTATATGTTTAGTTGGGTTAGAGATTGTCTGGTTCAGAGGAATATTATGGTGATACCACAGCAGGCAATCAGGTAGGCATTCATTCCTTGGTGCACAAGGATGACAATAAAGGAGTCTAGTTTCTCCCTCTGTGTCATCGAGGGATACAGGGCACATCTGTCCTGTCCTCACTCACACTTTAAGCCCTATAAGTGCAGAACAGCTGGACTATGAGTGGATTAGGTTGGTTGAACACATTATATATTTTTACACGAAAGCATTATTATCACATCTCACAACGTTATTTGCAGAATTTACTTATTCAATCTTAGGTACATGTACTACATAATAAGCCAATGAGCTATCACAATGTAGAGGAAAACTGAGGTGCAGATTTATCAAATTTTTAGAAAGTCTCTGAATTAAATTTGACAACAGTATGTTGTTGCCTTTGGAAGGTAAAGCAAAAGGAAAGCCTACACTTCAGCAGAACCATTCTCAGACATAGTCAGAGGAATCTGAGTCTGAAACATACAGAAAAGAAAGAAACAGAGATCAGGTAGCAGCCAAAATATAATTAGGGCCAGCTTGGGAAATATTTTCCATGCAACGCTTCTACTGATTTTGAGGTCTACTCTTTTGGTTGTGATTTTTAAGATTTTCTTTGAGTTTCTTTTTTTTCCTAAATCATTCTACTTTGGTTTAAAAAAATGTGGTAGAAAGAGTAAGTGAAATGAAAAATGAGAAACATTCTGCCATGCTCTCTGCACTGTAATTTGTTCTGGGATTTCGGTTTCCTTAAAAATGCTCCTTTAGTCAAGGATTCATTCATTCTTCTCAGCTAACTTTAAGTAATTTTCTGCATTTCATGGAGACAGATCTGAGTGTAAGCACTTCTTCCCACTGACTGCAGTGTGTGTGCCTGCCGACTCAGTCAGTGACCGCCCCGCCCACAACTGCTGAAATCTCGAATAAAAGAAAGACACTCAGGATAATAAATTAGCACGTTTAAAGCACAGGTCTACTCCAAAGTACTGTGCTCTATTATTGTCAACTAATTAAATTGGGAGGGGGCTATTAAAAATCTATTATTTTCAAAATGTATGATTAGATAAAAATCTTCAAAGCCATTTCCCATGGTGTGGCCCAAGATTCTTGAACTCCAGAGATAGTTTAGAGTTAAAACTGGATACAAATAAGTAATAAGATGCATTTTATGGTGTTAGTCTCTGCATAGTCTTTTTTCTGGTGGGTGATCTCCTATATATGAGGTTCAGCTTTTATCTTAAAATTGAACTCCAGCTAAGTGTTTAAAAAGGATGAAAAAAAATGTTGATCTCATTCTTGGATCACCTAAGATTTGAAACAAGTGCGTAACCATCACAGAGAAATACCACAAATCATAACTCAGATAAGATGGCAGGGGTAGCTGTGGCATCCTTTTGAATCTTCACAAATAAGTCCTTGCACAAATGTAGAGAGAGCAATTTGAACAACAAAACTATATAGTACCTAACCCACACCCATTACATACCACAAAATGACATCACCAGCTATCTTCCCAGACTCCAAACTGTGAGGTGTGTGTGTTTGGAGGGGAGAGGTAGGTAGTGTCAAACCACTAAAAGAAGAAAGGCCACATCATTTTGGCAACTATGTTAGAGGAACTGGATAGCAGACAAATGGATTCATGAACTAGAAAACCAAGAAAAAAATAAGCAAAGCAATACCCCAAATTGAGGTGATCCTAACAGTCTGAAAGCACAGCTGGACATTCTGGAAACAGCAGGTAAAACTGGGAGAGGATTTCACTACACATTTTGCTGGGAGTAAAGAGAACCTTGGAAAGGTTGAATGGTATGGGGTGTGATCTGAGCCCTGTGAATTTTGCATATTCAAAGTTCAAGCTTCCTTCCAAGTCAAAGCCTGAAATTAAAAATAAACAAACAACAACAACCAAACAGAGACGTTACATGCCAGGAAAGTGATTGCTCACACAAAAGGGAAGTGAAAAGCAGGAGAGGAACATCTCAGAAAGCAGAAGTGCATTTAACGATGAATTGACTGCTTTCACCAATCCCACATTTCAGCTCAGCGTTCTAGCTATGTTAGAGTTGACAACATGAGAAATGCTTTTTTCTTGACCAGGATTTGCCTGGATATCATAAGTTGGAAAAAGCTGTCTTGCTCTTTGCCTTTTTTTCTAAACTAACATTATTATTTTGAGATCATTGTAAATTCACACAGTTATAACAAATAACACAGAGATTCCTTGTACCCTTTATCCAGTTTTCTCAAAGACAATACCTTGCAAATCTATAGTATGATATCACAGAGAGGAAAATGACATTAATATAGTCAAAGAACAGTTGCCTTTTAATTGTGACATCCACTTCTAACCTACGCCATCCTCTTCTTAACTCAGAGCCACCACTAATTTGTTCTACATTCTGTAAGTTTGTCAATTCAAGGATGTTGCATGAACAGGATCATATAGAGTGTAACCTTTGGGATTATCTCTTCTGCACCCAGGAAAAATACCTATAGTTCTTCAAGTTGCTGTGTGTATCAGTAGTTCATTACTTCTTTTTTTTTTTTTTTTTTTTTTTGTGATACTCGGGCCTCTCACTGCTGTGGCCTCTCCCGTTGCAGAGCACAGGCTCCGGACGCACAGGCTCAGTGGCCATGGCTCACGGGACTAGCAGCTCCGCGGCATATGGGATCTTCCCGGACCAGGGCACGAACCCGTGTCCCCTGCATTGGCAGGCGGGCTCTCAACCACTGCGCCACCAGGGAAGCCCATTACTTCTTTTTTTAACATCTTTATTGGAGTATAATTGCTTTACAATGCTGCGTTAGTTTCTGCTTTATAACAAAGTGAATCAGCTATACATATAATACATCCCCATATCTCCTCCCTCTTGTGTCTCCCTCCCTCTCTCCCTCCCTATGCCACCCCTCTAGGTGGTCACAAAGCACCAAGCTGATCTCTCTGTGCTGTGCAGCTGCTTCCCACTAGCTATATCTATTTTACATTTGGTAGTGTATATATGTCCATGCCACTCTCTCACTTCGTCGCAGCTTACTCTTCCCCCTCCCCATGTCCTCAAGTCCGTTCTCTACTTTTGTGTCTTTATTCCTGTCCTGCCCCTACCTCGGAAGTAACCATTTATTAAATGGTAAAGCAGGAAAGAACAAGGATATGGGCTAGATTGAATGAGATTCTGTAAGTATGAATTGTACTCTGTTTAAACGATAAGCTATGTTGAAATGTTATTCCGTGTCTTCTCTGTTTAACAGATCAGACAGACTCAAGATCACAACACCAGAGTGTAGCAGAGAAAATGACTGCAGTTATGAAGGTGGGGTTACCTGAATGAAAAACATCTTACTGGGCTTCTGTCCATGTCTTGTCCCCAGGCGGTTGACTCGCGTGTCAAGTGAGAGCAGAGTCACTGGGTCCTAATAGTGCAGGGGCAGGATCCTGGGATTACACTATAAATTTCTCTTTGGTTTCTGCCTTGCAGTGAATTCTCTTGATTCCCAGAAGAAGGTAAGTCACTAGAAATCTCAGAAACCCAGTGGATACTCCATATTGATGTACTCTGACTCAGATTGTTAACACAAACTTTTCAGACTTATAAAGCACTGATGCATAAACCAGCATGGCTAATCATGACCTTGTAGCACAAATTCAGCAGTAAAGCAGAGTCAGACTGTCTCGGTTCAAGCTTCAGCCTGCCAACTTACTAGCAAGTTACTTAAAGACTGTCTTGATTTACAAACTAGTTAACAATAGAAATAATAGCACCTACCTTAGGCAATGCTCTGCAGGGGCAGGATCCTGGGATTACACTATAAATTTCTCTTTGGTTTCTGCCTTTCAGTGAATTCTCTTGATTCCCAGAAGAAGGTAAGTCACTAGAAATCTCAGAAACCCAGTGGATACTCCATATTGATGTACTCTGACTCAGATTGTTAACACAAACTTTTCAGACTTATAAAGCACTGATGCATAAACCAGCATGGCTAATCATGACCTTGTAGCACAAATTCAGCAGTAAAGCAGAGTCAGACTGTCTCGGTTCAAGCTTCAGCCTGCCAACTTACTAGCAAGTTACTTAAAGACTCTGTCTTGATTTACAAACTAGTTAACAATAGAAATAATAGCACCTACCTTAGGCAATGCTGCGTCAATAAACTAATATGTGTAAAACACTAATTACAGTGTTTGGCACACAGTAAACATAAACTACACAAACTGATGATTTAGGGTTTCAGAAATCAGTGTAAATTATTAGCAGAAATAATATAGTAACACCTGGAAAATTAGAATTAAGTAGTTTCGTTCATCTTTTTTCTGTAGTCAATTTCACTGGCAAAATTTTGAAAATTATCATGTTTTTGTTTGCTGAATAATGACTTATAAAACAAGTTACATTTCATATCTTTCAGATTTTTAAAAAATAAAGTCATGTGAACCAGCTGAGCTAACTTCCTCTGATAAGAAATCTTTAAAAATTGGGAGAAAATACTATCAGTTTTATTTCTACAATATCTGGAAATACTGACATCCTTCTTTCCCTATAATTAGAGACAAAAATACTAGTTTATGTAAAAACTCTACCTTAAGAAACCCTATTCTATTTACATACTGCTGTGCATTTAAAACCTCTAAGCCTGGGATTTCTATAGACAGGCAGGCTTTGTGCTACTGGGTCACATCATGGAATGACTTCCATGAGGATGAACTGGAAAATACTATTAAATCTATTCTCTATGTTGCATGCTAGTTGTTTATATTCCTATTTATGTTAACTACTGAATAAAACATAAATAGTTCATTGCACAGTATGGGTTTCGTCATTCTCAACAAACCTTTGTAGCTCTTAAATATTCCTTAGTTAATGAAGCCTTCATGTATTGCTACATATATATGTAGGACATCAATTAATGATCACATTCAAAATTCTTGCACCTGAGTAATCAAAGGTTTTCTTTTTGGTCACCTCACTTCTGTACACTCTCCAGTGTTGGAGATCCCCACCTTTTAGACACTCCTTCCTTGAAGGATATAAAGAGAATATGAAGATGTCAAAGTTTTGCTTACACAGCCTTCTTTATCATGACATTGCCAGCCTGAGATGTGGGTTCAGAAACCCCTGCCTGTCTCGGCCAAACACCTTTCTGTGAGGAGGGGGATAGGGCGGGACCTGCTCTGCCCTCAAGGTGGCAGCAGTGGCGGCTCCTGCTGGAGCAATTCTCTGAGGGGCACCCAGTCCCCAGGCGGCCCGAGCCCTCAGAGCTGCCAGTCAGCCGCTGAGACTGGACCATTTGGTTACAGCAGCATCAAGGGCCCTGCTCTGGGATGTGACATTAGACCTTGCTTCTCATTCTGTTCCCCTGAGCCTTAGCTCTCCTACCCTCCCAGATACTGTGAATTATGCAAAATCCTAATAATAAATCCCATTTCTCCCCTCAATTAGTGAGACGTGGCTTGGGATGCTGCCCGTCAAGGACACGCACTAACCCACTAGCTGAGCACGTGCCTCCCGAATGCAGCTGCTCTCAGCTGGCCAGGTGATTCATGGCACTCACTCATCCCGACTTGTTTCAACAGTTAGTACGCTTTTCTATATTTTAGTATCTATGAAAGCTACCCACCAATCTTGTCTCGGACCTCATTCTGCTAGGAGCCTTATTATTATTAATTAAGCTTTCTGGTACTCTGGAGATATATAGTCAGGTTATTCTTTTTCATAGTCTCCGACCTCCTGTGGAGATTGTGTGCATCAGTCCCCCCAGAATGAATCAAACCGAGGACACTTAAAAGACTGAAGGACACGAGAACATCTCTGCATGTCCAGGAAGTAATCCTTCTGGAGTCAGCCTGCCTGTTGATGGCTTCTTCCAAACCTCATCAGAACTATCTCCTGTCTCCCTCTGCTCTGTTCTACACAAATATGGAGATTTTTCTGACTGTTCTGCTGAAGATCATAATTACCATGTTATCATGACATTGGATACGGGTCCATGATGAGAAGTGATGAAATATATCCTCTCACATTAGAATATACTGAGCCTGAAGCCACGTGTGGGATCAAGACCTGCTGCCCTATGTGTCTGCACTAGAAGGCCCTTCTAAGCATTCAGCACAATGATTGAAAATAGAACCAAATCACATCATACAATTTTAGAACACTGTGAGCAATGAAAAGAATTTGAAATCTTCCCCAGAGAAGAAAAAAAAGATTAATGAAAAGTTTAAAGAATCAGAATGGAGATCGAGGCAAGATGGCGGAAGAGTAAGACACGGAGATCACCTTCCTCCTCACAGATACATCAGAAATACAGCTACACGTGGAACTTCTCCTATAGAACACCCACCGAACGCTGGCAGAAGACCTCACACCTCACAAAAGGCAAGAAACTCCCCACGTACCTAGGTAGGGCAAAAGAAAAAAGAATAAACAGAGACAAAGAATAGGGACGGGACCTGCACCAGTGGGAGGGAGCCGTGAAGGAGGAAAGGTTCCCACACACTAGAAGCCCCTGCGCGGGCGGAG
>NC_041232.1:78904199-78905249 GCF_002837175.3 Physeter macrocephalus | reverse complement strand
CAGAGGATCAGTGCCGACCAGCACTCACCAGCCCGAGAGGCTTGTCGGCTCACCCGCCGGGGCGGGCGGGGGCTGGGAGCTGAGCCTCGGGCTTCGGTCAGATCGCAGGGAGAGGACTGGGGTTGGCGGCGTGAACACAGCCTGCAGGGGTCTAGTGCGCCATGGCTGGCCGGGAGGGAGTCCGGTTGAAGTCTGGAGCTGCCGAAGAGACAGGAGGCTTTTTCTTGGCGCGCCTTGGGCCGGTGCAGCGTCACGCCGGCCTCTGCCGCCGTCGCAAGCTCGCCCCGCATCCGTGCCCCTCCCTCCCCCCGGCCTGTGCCAGAATGACCCGTTTTTTGTTTTTTAATAGAAATTTTTCTTCTTAATAATTATTTTTCTTCCTTCCTTTCTTGCTTTCTTCCTTCATTTCTCCCTTCCTTCCTTTCTTCCTTCCTCCCTTCCTTTCTTTCTTCCTTCCTTCCTTCCCTCCCTCCTTCCTTCCTTCCCCCGAGTATCACATTAATAAGTTGTACTGGTTTATTGTGAAGAGTAAAAGAAATATTGCTTATTACAGTGACAGTCACTATAGACAATAATAGATGGTATCTATTATTACATACATTATTATTACTATTGATTATTGAGTCAATAATCAATTCCCTACTATAGTTCACCTGCCAGGAAAAAGGCTTTTAAGCTTAAACTACTAAAGAACACACTTTTCTCTCACCTCTTTCCTTGTCCCCTCTGCCCCCTTTGCTACTAACACCCCTCGTCTGCAACACCGTAGTTGGTATCCTCCTCACCCTACTTTATTTTTCACCATCCATTATACTTCTCATCATCTGACATCTGATATGTTTATGGTCTACAATGCTAGCTCCATGAAGGAAGGGGCTTTGGCTATTTGGGGTGGACTTCCATATCCCTAATGTCTAGAGTGGTGCCTGGTGCATAGAATATGCTCAACCATATTTTTTTAAACTAATTTTTATTGGAGTATAGTTGCTTTACAACGTTGTGTTTCTACTGTACAGCAAAATGAATCAGCTCTACATATACATATATCCC
>NC_041232.1:78894865-78899586 GCF_002837175.3 Physeter macrocephalus | reverse complement strand
GTATAACTGATTCACTTTGTTGTAAAGGAGAAACTAACACACTATTGTAAAACAGTTATACTCCAATAAAGAAGTTAAAAAAAAAAAAAGAATCAGAATGGACTCAATCTTCTAAATAGTAACACTGGAAGACAGAAATCCAAGAGCAAATTATTTCCAGCCAAAGTTTTTCAACGAGCCAGTTAAGGTCAGAGTTAACACAGAGGATCTGTGAGACGTTTCTTACAAAAAAAGAAATAGAGTATTTAATACATGTGAACAAATGAAGAGATTTTCGTAAGTGAAAATATATCTTGAATTAGCAATAAATAAATAGAAAACTAAACATGCAAACATACTACAACCATAGCAAAACAAGACAATAATTAGTTCCAGTCAAAACACATGGTTGTGCAGGAAAGGAAAAGAAGCAGTGATTACTACATGGCTCAACAAAAGAGCATTTACATAATTATATTAATACAAACACTGAATCCTGATATAACAACATTTAAGATCCAGTGAGAGATGTTATTTACCACTAAGCATTGGTACTGCCAATCCAGTTATTCAGGGCTGTGTCCACTCTGATTGGCCAGAACAAAGACTGTACCTGTGATTAAGTATTTTGACCATCAGTTCTGAATATGCAGCATAGGAAGATATGGCACAGACCTGGGAATGGACAGGCATGGGAGGAGGGTCGTAGTGAAGGAGAGCTAATCCTCATCTTTCAAATTAGTTAGTAAGCATTCTCTGCAAGTGGGAAGTTGAGGTACTTGAATATAAGCATACTATTTTTAAAATATGTCCAGAAAAATGAAAAAACATATGAGAAAGGAGACGCAGGGAAACTGTTATTTTTGATATTAAAAAAAAGTTTATAGTAAAAAATCAAGTTTTTAACTCTTTAAAATACATGCTAATATAATTTTGATATTAAGATAAACTCTAAAGGTTTCATGTCTTGAATGTCCATATTATTAGACTGCAGTATTACTATGTGTTGGATTAGATCTCAAATTTTAAATAGAGAATAATTTGGTTTGGAGTCTTCCCTTTAAAACAAAGCCTCAAGATGTAAGGACAAAATCAAATAAGCAATAAAAAACAAAAAAGCCACAACCACAGTTACCAATGTTTGCTCATTTGTATACTTGTTCTTTCCCATCTCTTTTTCATGCACACATACACATCCATACACACGCACACACACACAGATCTGAAAGGTATATAAAAGGAAGCAAGGGATTAAACTGATATGAAATTCCATACTATAGGATGGCATTCACTTTACATTGGAGGGTTGCATATTTGATGCCAATATTTTTATTAATACTTGCTACTTTAAAAGACATAGCTAAATAGTTACACACATCATGTTGCCCACGAGATTTTGAAATAAGAGAAAGAAAAAAGAAAGAAAGAAGAAAGAAAGGAAGGAAGGAAGGAAGGAAGGAAGGAAGGAAAAGAAGAAAGAAAGAAAGGAAGGAAGGAAGAAAGGAAAGAAAAGAAAGGAAAGAGGACAAGCCGAAGGGACCTGCATTTTGCTTCCTAGTAAAGTTCAGTGAAGGTGGAAAAATTTCAGAGAAAAAGCCCCCTGAGTATTGTACCCAGGTAGACAGCATCTTCCACAATTTCATATTGGATCCAAGTAGACAGGACCTTCCAGGGTCACCGAACTCCCCCAACCTCCATGGCCCAGGAGCAGCCGATGATCTGTGTGTGCACAAAAGGAGCAGGGAAGCACAGAAGGAGCTACCACCCTGGAAGCGGGCGTGCAGACAGGGCTCAAAAGGAGTTTGTGGGGTCTGTGGGAAGCAGGCATGGAGCAGTCCTGACCAGGTGTTGGGTGAACAGAGGCTGGATGACCTCTACACCATATGTCTACACCCTCTGTGCCTGCTGTATAGCACAGGTGCTTGAGCAGCCTCAGGACTTAACTGAAACCCTAAGAAAATGGAAACTAAGATAACATTACTGCTTATCCAGAAAAAGGGATTTAGTGTATAAATTAATATGTTCAGGGAAACTAGTTTTATTTGTATCTGTGACATGACTACTGAATATGTATATGTATTCGTATACATACATATACCATATCACACATACACTAAATATGTATTATGTGTGTATACATATACACACATATACACATAATACATATATCTATTTGAGTGAAGATATATTATGTATATGTGTGTATACATAGGTATATAAATATGTCTACACATTTTTATAGACTGAATGTTTGCACATGTACCCCTCAATGTGATGATTTGGGGAGGTGACTAGGTCATAAGGATGGAGTCCTTGTGAATGGGATTAGTGCCTTTCTAAAAGAGACCTCTGAGAGTCTCTTGATTTTTCCACCACATGTGGAGACAAGGAGAAGACGGCCATCTATGCACCATATGCCAACTCCTGGATCTTAAACTTCCCAACCTCCAGAACTGTGAGAAATAAATATTTGTTGCTTAAGCCACCCAGTTTATGGAATTTTTGTAATAGCAACCTGAATGAACTAAGACATATATATTCCATATAATTTTCATTTTTAATTATGTATTCAAAAATTAAATGTTGAAAAATGTGAGATCAATTAATTAATTAATTTCCAAGGGACTATTAACACAAATGAAAAATAAATAGTGATAATTATATTGCACAATCAGAAAACAGATGAGTCATAGAAATGTGTCCCTATTTAAGCAGAAAATATACGAAATTGCTAAAATAACACTAAAAATGTCCAGGAAAAAAATCCTATAATAAATTTGCATAAATTTTTGAAAAGATATTTTAAAGTGACTTCAAGAACATACTCTCTTTTAGAACAGTCTGCAATCACTAAAATAATAGAATTATATATAGACCCTAAAATATCTTTCTAAAATCTCAGCATTAAGAGAAAGAATGCAAAAATAAGCATCAAGTCCAATCCCTTCTTTTCATATATTTTTTCTTGGAATTATAATAATTTGTTTGCATCACAAGTATTAACTTGCATCAATTCTGCCTTAATCTGGTCACTGTCTATTTGCCAAATGATCCTGAGCTCAATGGTTTTCACCGTGACCCTCACTAAAATGTCCCTGCTCACCTGTGTGTACCTAAGATCCCTTCGGCACAAACTTGAATCAATCACAACTCACCACTTTGGACCCCAGGGTTCTTATAAGTGCTTGAATCCATGTTTAAGTCACATGTATCATCTAATCAATAAGACACTATCAAGGTAAAAGAATGTGACAGAGTCCTCCGAAGCGCAGGACCAGAGTCAGAGCCAAAGCTTTTCAGAGCTTGCTTTATAGGCTTCCAACAGTCTTCTGATTGAAGAGAAGAGTATAGCCTCTGTGAGACTACAAGGATGCAAAACTAGAGAATTCTGAGTATTTAAGAATACTCGTTGCCATATTCATCTGACTCTTAGAACTTTTTCCACAGAATTCTAAAACTTCATGTTTGATGAGACCATTTAATATGGGAGAGGTGTTTTTTTTTTCGCAGAAGTTACTAAAGTTTCCATCATTCATTCTGTATTTTTTTAATCCACTCATACTTCAATCTCTTAGATGATGACTTTGTATCTTGCCTTCTCTATTTAAATACCTAATACCTTCTCATCTAAGCTTATTCTCACATATAACTGGGTCTTGCTTCACTGAGCAAATAAGAGCAATCAGAAGAGAACATCCATAGGCTCTTAACATCACAATACCCACCTCCCAGGCTCGCCGTCCATGAATCCTGCCATCAAACATGTTAATCCACATGCATTTTCCGCCACTGTCTACAATTAAGCTTGAACTCTAGATACCATATTCCCTCCCACTTTTCCAAGCATATAATTCTGGATTCTCATGCATTGTCACATTTTCTCAGCCAACTGAATGCTTATCTTTAGCAACAAACATCACTCTCTCTAATTTCTCTCCCCCTACTTTCTCTTTAATCCACTTTAACCCATTTTGCCCCCACCATTCCACCAACACTTATGAAAACATCTCTGTGATGTTCACGTTGCTAAATCAAACGGTATATTTGGCGTCTTCATCGTAGTTGACTTACAAGTAGCATTTGAAGGCATGGTCCCTCAGTCCCCTCAGATACCCTTTTACAACTTGCATTCCAAAGTACCAATACTCTGATATTTTTGTTACCGTATCTCCATTGATCCTTCTAAGTCTTTTTGGCTTATTCCCCCTTTAATCCTATCCCTCAAACATTGGAATGTCCCAGACCTACTTTCCCATATAGCCTTATTCTATTGGTCATCTTATTCATTCTCATGGCCTTAATTTATATGCCAACAACTCCCGAATTTATATGCAGTGCCTGGGTCTCTCCCTGGCTGACACATGCAGGAGTGCACTCAGCATCTCTACTAGGATGTATAATCATCAGCTCAAAATTTTAACCACTGAATTAATCACCCCATTCCTCTGTCTCTCCAGTTAATAGTATTTCTATACCAGATGCTTAGACCAAAAAGGTAATTGTATTCTCTTGTCTATATCATCAAACTATAACAATAATTCATCTTTTTATCCTCTCCTTTACTACCACACTAGACAAGGTTATGAACATCTTGTCTATTTTATTTTAATAGTTTTCTAGCTAATATCCCTGCTTCCTTTCTTCCCTTCTTACAGTCTACTCTTTTTTTTTTTTTTTTTTTTTTTTTTTTTTGTGGTATGCAGGCCTCACACTGTTGTGCCCTCCCCCGCTGCGGCGCACAG
>NC_041232.1:78882143-78894798 GCF_002837175.3 Physeter macrocephalus | reverse complement strand
TGGCCTCTCCCGTTGCGGAGCACAGGCTCCGGACGCGCAGGCTCAGCAGCCATGGCTCACGGGCCCAGCCGCTCCGCGGCACGTGGGGTCCTCCCAAACCGGGGCGCGAACCCGGTTCCCCTGCATCGGCAGGCGGACGCGCAACCACTGCGCCACCAGGGAAGCCCACAGTCTACTCTTAATACAGAAACTAGAGTGACCTTTTTATAACATGTCAGACTACGTCACTTCTCTGCTTAAAACCCTCCGTGGTTTTTCATCTCATTAAGAGTAAGAGCCAAGTCTCCATATGGCACATAAAGCCCTGAGTTCCTGAACCTTCGTAATCCCTTGACTCACCAGCTACTACGCACCCCTTGCTCACTCTCCAGCTGCACAGACTTCTTTGCTCCTTTGAACCGGGATGCATACGCCTCCCAGATAATCTGCACACCTGTTCCCTCATTTTCTTTAGGTCTTTGCCCACATGCCACCACTGCAATGAAATCTAATACACCAACCTATTTATAGCAGAAAAACTGAACCTCTGCCCTTCCTGTATTCCTGCTTTGCAGTTCTCAGTAGAAACGATCATCACTTGAAATGTATCATAATTACATATTTACTTTATGAGCCACTCTCTCACCTCAATAGACAGCGAGCTTCATGAGGTCACGGAACATTTATTGCATGAAAGAATAAAAAGCAGTTGTTAGAATGATGGTGCATTTTACAGTTAAGAGCACTTCAGAATAGAAGGAAATATAATAATTATTATGTCTCAAGTGTAGACTTTAGAGATTATTTTTGAACAATTTAGGAACTTGATCGAAAATATTCACATTATAGTACAAATGGTTCTTCTTTTAAATAACTGCCTCTAATCTCAGCTAAGCCCTCAATGACATTCAAAAATATATCTTAGGACCCTGGTCACATCTCCATTCTTTTCCCCAGAGCAGCTATTCTTAATACTAGTCCTGTTAATTCACTTCTATTTTCTAAGTCACCTCACTCTCAGTAGGTGATCTTGGCTTGTACTTCAAAAAGAAAACAGTCATTAAAACTGAACACAGCCTGGCAGCCTGAGGCTCTGCCTCGTCAGGAAGTTGTTTTGAGTTGGTAAAGTCAGCAGGGTGGGAGGGAAGCATGGATAAGAGACAGAGTCTTTTTTTCCTTCTAGTTATACTTAATGGAAGTATAACACCTGTCATCCCCACAATTTCCGACAATCATTTCTTCCTTCACACTATCCGTATTGCTTCACAGGTATTTATTATACACTTTGGATTATCCTCCAATTATGTCTTTTCTATTTTGTTGTTCAAATTTTCCAGGTTTGGCCATCGGTCATGTGGCCCTGTGACCTATGACCTTTCATTTTCTCCTGTGCCCTGTTGACATTAGGATAGATTTTGTTAGCACTTTCTTCCTTTTTGGCACTACAAGATGCTCCAGGTTTATCTTGTATATTCCTACCCCAGTCCTAGAATCAGCCATATCTTGAAGGAGTCCTAATTCCTTTTCAGGGAGAGAGCTACCATAAACCAAGATCTGGGTGATCCCAGCTGACAGAGCAAGGAAATATATGTGTGTACTAACCTGTGTACATAATATTACCTATAAATGTGTCTATATGTAACCATCTGTGTGTGTATTAAGCAAAACATGACATCACACTGCTGTATCCAGCTGTAATCCACAACCATACGGGTCATTGTGGCCTCCTCCCTGGCTTACCTGTTATCTCCCACTCCAACACTGAGAATTCTGGTTTCTACCATCCTTCATCTGTTTACACAATTGTTCAATTTCAGAATACATGTATAGAAGTTTAAGAATTCTATCCATGCCCCAGTGGGAAACAACTTTGCCAAGTGGAATTATTATGTAACCTCCAAAAATGCCTCTATGACTCAGTTTTCTCCTCTATAAAATGGAATAACAACTGTATCTACCTTATAGGATAATTACAAGTGTTAAAAGGTAAATATATATAAAGTACTCAGTTTGGTGCCTGTCACATATCAAGTGTCCTGTAGTTATT
The DNA here is from genome assembly GCF_002837175.3 of Physeter macrocephalus. Taxonomy (NCBI): domain Eukaryota; kingdom Metazoa; phylum Chordata; class Mammalia; order Artiodactyla; family Physeteridae; genus Physeter; species Physeter macrocephalus. Next base: position 78,892,772 of record NC_041232.1, on the reverse strand, counting down.
GGCATTTGTTGTTTTGTTACTATTAAGTATTAATAGCACGTGTGTCTTCTAGCTCTGACTCTGCTGCATTTTACCATATTAAAACTTTTTTAAGATACAGGTATCTTGGACTTCCCTGGTGGCACAGTGGTTAAGAATCTGCCTGCCAATGCAGGGGACACAGGTTCGAGCCCTGGCCCGGGAAGATCCCACATGCCGTGGAGCAACTAAGCCCGTGTGCCACAACTACTGAGCCCACGTGCCACAACTACTGAAGCCTGTACGCCTAGAGACCGTGCTCTGCAACAAGAGAAGCCAGCGCAATGAGAAGCCCGTGCACCGCAACGGTAGCCATCGCTCACCGCAACTAGAGAAAGCCTGCACACAGCAACGAAGACCCAACACAGTAAAAAATAAATATATATTAATTAATTAATTTTTAAAAAGATACAGGTATCTTTATTGTTAAAAATGTGGACAATATACAATGGTCTTTCAAAGTTGATGTAAAAGAAAACAAGAGCTTACTTACATAAGAAAACTGTATATTCTATAGGTCAATTATAAAGTTGTGTGTCCATACCTATACATTTTAAGATATTTTAGTAATTGATAAAATTGCTATATTGGGGGGATAATTCAGCCCTATTTTTTAGAACAGTTGTATTCCTTTAAATAAAATCAATGTGTCAATGTCCAGTCAACTAAACATGCCAGGTATGGTTGAGTCAATATTCCTTTCCTTTGACCTAGTTTTCCTCTAGCTTTCCTATTTATTTTATTCATGCTATAGATATAACATTAAAGATGAGATATTGTAGGAAGGAACACTTACATCCTCTCTTGTTATTTCTTTCTGGAGGATGGTTCTTTCTTAAGCCTTCCTAAGCTCATCTCAGCCTTTATTCCTCCCCTGGATGTAACATATGTTACCTGGTTGTTTCTTCAAAGTCAATAGTCCCCTTCTTGGGTGAGTGGAGTTAATTCCTCCATAGTCCTGAGCTCCCAGGGGGATTGTCTGATCTGTTTCTGCATCTCATCCCACAAGGACCAAGATGTAAGTGGGTAAGATTTAACAGCTTTGTAAACTTTCTTCCCCGTGGCTTGTCTTTACCTGACTCTTCTGGTGGGTAGGAGAGAGCAAGGACACTCTGACCAACACACACAGGGCTCATGTTCAGCAGGTATGGCCCATGTGGCCTTGCAGCTGTTAAGCTTGGATGCTACTATTCTAAATGTTCTAAGCCTTAGCCGCGTAGTTGTTAAGTATTTCAAGTATCAGTAGAGTGATTATTTTCATTCTCTATTTACTGACTATTTAGTGTGTTTGTTTCTTATTCAGCCATTAATTCATACCTCAGAGAAATGTGCTATTTGTTGGCTCCACTGAAAAACCTCAGGGCTGCCAGGCTACACTAATCTGGGGATTGCCATTCATATTGTCTTCGATGATAAATGCACCCCCTGAGCACAAGTATGCAACATACCAACAAAACATGTTAAATGAAAAATTACCTGTTTTTTAGTATAAATGAGTACACTGAATTGCTCTTTAGAGATTTAAGAATTCTTTCATAAATCCACAGTGAATTCTGAACACTTATGTCCATTCTTTTTGCCCATATTTTTGTCTTAAGAAAAATTATGTTACATAGAAATAAACAACTGAAGGTGCTCAAACACACTCACACACACACAGACACACACACACGCAATATAGCTCTTCAAACCACAATTATTCACCTCAAGACAGTAGGTATTAAAAATACTGGGATATGGTAAATCAGGTCTCCTGTTCTGTTCCCTGAGTTTTGTAGGATCTTGACTTGTTGACATTTGAGAAAGGAAAGGAAATCGTTGTATCTGCATCTTGCTTCCTATTAAGCTTGTATCTGCTCTCCATCGCTAACACCACGCTCCCAACTGACAAAGACAAGGGGCTTGCGCTCTTAACAGATGGTCTTTTCATAATCACCCTACCCCAATTGTTTTTAACTGGTTTTGTTTGTCTTCAAAGCTGTCTTATACACCTGTTTTAGTTCAGTATAATCTTTACAAAAATATCAGGAGTAGTGAAGTCAGAAAGCATATGGCATGAATTTTCCCAGGTTCTATACACTATAGAGAAGACTCTTGCTATAGAAACACACACACACGTACAGTGCACAGTCTCTGTTCTCAGGAAATCCATTGTCTAGTTATAATTACTGACCACACAGCACAACATGCTTAAAAGCTCTATTAGATGGAGGAAGCAGAAAAAGAATCAAGAATTAATTCTCTCTAATGGAGTATCACCTAGTTCTGCTTTGCTCGTTGTTGCATGTCAACTTTGCAGATCCATATGACCAGAGTAAAGGTGACAAGCCTGTACTCCTAAAGGAAGTTTAAAAAGTAATTGACTCATAAAAGTGATTCAAGAACCAATATATGAAATTTATATTAGAAATATATACGTGTGTATATATACATACATACACACACACACACACACATACGTGTGTATTCATGGCTGTATTCAATCAGCCTATCAGTTCTTACCAGATTATTCCTCACACTCCTAGTTGATTGATACCAACAAACCATTAGATAGATAGATAGAAAGTAGGTAGGTAGATAGCTAGCTAGCTAGCTAGATCATAGATAGATGAAGCAAAACAAACAAGTAGAAACCCTGAAAGATTCCACAAAGAGGGAAAAAAAGAAACCTCCATAATGTCTTATGTTTGTGATATAAAAGATTGTAATTACACTTCAGCTAAGAGGCTATAAAAGAAAACTGATCACTAACTGGAATCATGTGGTAAATTATAACTGTACTTAAGGTTAAATAACAGCCCTCATCTTGCTGTGGTCAACGGTGCAGGGCCTCACAGGGGACCTGAGAATCAGATTGCAGTCAACCTTCCCATCCTGAACCAAACAGAAGGTGGAGAATAAAGTGGTACCTTACAGGCCCTGAGAACAGACACATGCTTCTTCCTAGGCAGTGTCTGGCTTTCCCTGAGCAGTGCTCCTACAACTGGAATGTGATCACCTGAGGATCTTATGATGCAGGTTCTTATTCACCTTTGTCTAGGGAAAAGTCAGATAACTTCATTCCAGCAAAATCCTGGGAGATGCTGAGGCCAGTTGTCTGTAGGAAAGTTTGAGGCTCTGGGAAATTTCTGTCTCAGGTGGGAAGGGTAGGTTTGTAAATAAACAAATTGGCTCCACGCCCCTGTAGCTGGAGCCTTTGCAAGAGAAACAGTGAGGGGACAAACTGTCTCCATTCCAAGTGTATCCACATCCAGATAAAATTCTTTACTGAAGAAGCAACCAAATGCCCAAAATGAAGTATAGCGTAAAATGAAAAAAAGTTAAAATTTTTCATTAACTTCGTAATTTTCAAGAAAAAATAGCGACCTCTCACTTTTGAAAATGCCTTGCAAGATCCCTCTCTTAGGGTTCTCATTCTTTTGTCCCCTCTGTCTCTCCCTTCCCCTCCCCCTACTGTCTTTCTCTACATTTCCTTACTTTGAATTTCCTTCATTTACCCACTCTGGGTCACACAAATTCCAAGAGCTCAGTTTATTTTTGCAATTTTTCAGTAAATTTGAAATTATTTCCAAACAAACAGCTTTTATATATGTATATATGCTTAGATTTACTTTTGGAGAGTAAAATCAGTTTTACATATCAAACTGATTGTGCTATTTACCGTTGGCAATATTTCCTGTGGGGAGCAAGTGATTTACTTAAGATTTTAATTAGTATTGCTCTTATAAAAGTAGTTTTGCCCTAATTTCCTTCTTCCCTGGGACATGTTGACAGTTACTAGTGTTGATGTTTTTGGAAGTAGGTTGATTTCTTAAAGTTATGCTTTACTCATGTTTATAAGATACAGTTTTTATAAAATATGTATTTTGCCTATTATTGATCTTTTCAATCCTTGTTACTTTTTATGTGGTAAATAAGAAAACAATTCATTTCACTTTCTTTTTCTTTTGCTACTTTCAATGTAAAAATAAGCCAACTAAAAATTTTAAATGTCAAATCATCCATTGACAGTAATTTTAACTTAAATGCCATCTTAAATTTCTTCATATTCTTTTGGGTTTGGAATTAAAAATAGATTCTGGCTTAATAATCCAGTTTTTCTAAAATTCCTCAATTCAACAACATTTAAAATAATCTTGGTTCTAATTATTATAAAAGCCCAAGCTAGTATTGATGCTTTGTTAGCAATAAAGTTGAATATAAAATATTTTTTCCAAAAGAAGTGTAAAAGCAAATCACTTTGAAGGGAGAAATTTGAAAGGATTGTTAATAGCTTTATAAACACCTCCAAAATGTTAGAAGTACTGCAAAGAGAGTTTAATAGTTGGGCTGGGAAAGAGAAAAACAGAGGGGATGTTACAATGCAAAAGGGAATTGTTAAATTTCTTTCCATGGCTGTCGGTGCAAATGCTCCTTGAAAATAAGCAAATCAATCTACAGATGTGCGCCGTACGCTATGCCACAAAAATGGAGATAGATCAGAAGCTAGAATCAATTGTCTACAGACGTTTGTAGTTTTGTTCATTTATATAGGATTTTTTTTAAATATGCACTTAAAAATGTCAGATTAACTCTGTTATATAATTTAGTTCCAGTGGCAAGTACATATTCGTTTATTTGCTTAAATGGTATCGACTGACAGTTATAATCATACTTTTTCATGTAAATTTGTACTAGGAAGTTCATGAAAACAAATTATTTTAGTCACATATTAGTAAAATGAGTGATTTGAATTCTTCAGTTTTACATAGGCTTTTAATTCATTCGTTTGCTTGTTTGTTTTCGAGAACTATGACTCCAAGTTGGAAATAAGTTCATATTGTTATTTTAATTAAATATAGATGAAGGATATTAAGTAGATTTATATGTTGATTCACAGTCATGGAACTGAAGTAGGTTTAAATGGTCATTAGTCACAAAGATTTTCCAAAATTGTATTAGAAATTCTAGTTTATATCCTGATTTCATGGCAATGGATTGTATAATGACCATATTCATTAATTTATAATGAGTTTTTATTATATGTAGATTTTTTTACATATTATATTTAATCCTGATAAGAACTATAAGAGGAAGGTATTTCTTGATACAGGTATCTTTATTGTTAAAAATGTGGACAATATACAATGGTCTTTCAAAGTTGATGTAAAAGAAAACGAGCTTACTTACATAAGAAAACTGTATATTCTATAGGTCAACTATAAAGTTGTGTGTCCATACCTATACATTTTAAGATATCTTAGTAATTGATAAAATTGCTATATTGGGGGGATAATTCAGCCCTATTTTTTAGAACAGTTGTATTCCTTTAAATAAAAGCAATGTGACAATGTCCAGACAACTAAACATGCCAGGTATGGTTGAGTCAATATTCCTTTCCAACAAGAGCTTACTTACATAAGAAAACTGTATATTCTATAGGTCAATTATAAAGTTGTGTGTCCATACCTATACATTTTAAGATATTTTAGTAATTGATAAAATTGCTATATTGGGGGGATAATTCAGCCCTATTTTTTAGAACAGTTGTATTCCTTTAAATAAAATCAATGTGTCAATGTCCAGTCAACTAAACATGCCAGGTATGGTTGAGTCAATATTCCTTTCCTTTGACCTAGTTTTCCTCTAGCTTTCCTATTTATTTTATTCATGCTATAGATATAACATTAAAGATGAGATATTGTAGGAAGGAACACTTACATCCTCTCTTGTTATTTCTTTCTGGAGGATGGTTCTTTCTTAAGCCTTCCTAAGCTCATCTCAGCCTTTATTCCTCCCCTGGATGTAACATATGTTACCTGGTTGTTTCTTCAAAGTCAATAGTCCCCTTCTTGGGTGAGTGGAGTTAATTCCTCCATAGTCCTGAGCTCCCAGGGGGATTGTCTGATCTGTTTCTGCATCTCATCCCACAAGGACCAAGATGTAAGTGGGTAAGATTTAACAGCTTTGTAAACTTTCTTCCCCGTGGCTTGTCTTTACCTGACTCTTCTGGTGGGTAGGAGAGAGCAAGGACACTCTGACCAACACACACAGGGCTCATGTTCAGCAGGTATGGCCCATGTGGCCTTGCAGCTGTTAAGCTTGGATGCTACTATTCTAAATGTTCTAAGCCTTAGCCGCGTAGTTGTTAAGTATTTCAAGTATCAGTAGAGTGATTATTTTCATTCTCTATTTACTGACTATTTAGTGTGTTTGTTTCTTATTCAGCCATTAATTCATACCTCAGAGAAATGTGCTATTTGTTGGCTCCACTGAAAAACCTCAGGGCTGCCAGGCTACACTAATCTGGGGATTGCCATTCATATTGTCTTCGATGATAAATGCACCCCCTGAGCACAAGTATGCAACATACCAACAAAACATGTTAAATGAAAAATTACCTGTTTTTTAGTATAAATGAGTACACTGAATTGCTCTTTAGAGATTTAAGAATTCTTTCATAAATCCACAGTGAATTCTGAACACTTATGTCCATTCTTTTTGCCCATATTTTTGTCTTAAGAAAAATTATGTTACATAGAAATAAACAACTGAAGGTGCTCAAACACACTCACACACACACAGACACACACACACGCAATATAGCTCTTCAAACCACAATTATTCACCTCAAGACAGTAGGTATTAAAAATACTGGGATATGGTAAATCAGGTCTCCTGTTCTGTTCCCTGAGTTTTGTAGGATCTTGACTTGTTGACATTTGAGAAAGGAAAGGAAATCGTTGTATCTGCATCTTGCTTCCTATTAAGCTTGTATCTGCTCTCCATCGCTAACACCACGCTCCCAACTGACAAAGACAAGGGGCTTGCGCTCTTAACAGATGGTCTTTTCATAATCACCCTACCCCAATTGTTTTTAACTGGTTTTGTTTGTCTTCAAAGCTGTCTTATACACCTGTTTTAGTTCAGTATAATCTTTACAAAAATATCAGGAGTAGTGAAGTCAGAAAGCATATGGCATGAATTTTCCCAGGTTCTATACACTATAGAGAAGACTCTTGCTATAGAAACACACACACACACGTACAGTGCACAGTCTCTGTTCTCAGGAAATCCATTGTCTAGTTATAATTACTGACCACACAGCACAACATGCTTAAAAGCTCTATTAGATGGAGGAAGCAGAAAAAGAATCAAAAATTAATTCTCTCTAATGGAATATCACCTAGTTCTGCTTTGCTCGTTGTTGCATGTCAACTTTGCAGATCCATATGACCAGAGTAAAGGTGACAAGCCTGTACTCCTAAAGGAAGTTTAAAAAGTAATTGACTCATAAAAGTGATTCAAGAACCAATATATGAAATTTATATTAGAAATATATATGTGTGTATATATACATACATACACACACACACACACATACGTGTGTATTCATGGCTGTATTCAATCAGCCTATCAGTTCTTACCAGATTATTCCTCACACTCCTAGTTGATTGATACCAACAAACCATTAGATAGATAGATAGAAAGTAGGTAGGTAGATAGCTAGCTAGCTAGCTAGATCATAGATAGATGAAGCAAAACAAACAAGTAGAAACCCTGAAAGATTCCACAAAGAGGGAAAAAAGAAACCTCCATAATGTCTTATGTTTGTGATATAAAAGATTGTAATTACACTTCAGCTAAGAGGCTATAAAAGAAAACTGATCACTAACTGGAATCATGTGGTAAATTATAACTGTACTTAAGGTTAAATAACAGCCCTCATCTTGCTGTGGTCAACGGTGCAGGGCCTCACAGGGGACCTGAGAATCAGATTGCAGTCAACCTTCCCATCCTGAACCAAACAGAAGGTGGAGAATAAAGTGGTACCTTACAGGCCCTGAGAACAGACACATGCTTCTTCCTAGGCAGTGTCTGGCTTTCCCTGAGCAGTGCTCCTACAACTGGAATGTGATCACCTGAGGATCTTATGATGCAGGTTCTTATTCACCTTTGTCTAGGGAAAAGTCAGATAACTTCATTCCAGCAAAATCCTGGGAGATGCTGAGGCCAGTTGTCTGTAGGAAAGTTTGAGGCTCTGGGAAATTTCTGTCTCAGGTGGGAAGGGTAGGTTTGTAAATAAACAAATTGGCTCCACGCCCCTGTAGCTGGAGCCTTTGCAAGAGAAACAGTGAGGGGACAAACTGTCTCCATTCCAAGTGTATCCACATCCAGATAAAATTCTTTACTGAAGAAGCAACCAAATGCCCAAAATGAAGTATAGCGTAAAATGAAAAAAAGTTAAAATTTTTCATTAACTTCGTAATTTTCAAGAAAAAATAGCGACCTCTCACTTTTGAAAATGCCTTGCAAGATCCCTCTCTTAGGGTTCTCATTCTTTTGTCCCCTCTGTCTCTCCCTTCCCCTCCCCCTACTGTCTTTCTCTACATTTCCTTACTTTGAATTTCCTTCATTTACCCACTCTGGGTCACACAAATTCCAAGAGCTCAGTTTATTTTTGCAATTTTTCAGTAAATTTGAAATTATTTCCAAACAAACAGCTTTTATATATGTATATATGCTTAGATTTACTTTTGGAGAGTAAAATCAGTTTTACATATCAAACTGATTGTGCTATTTACCGTTGGCAATATTTCCTGTGGGGAGCAAGTGATTTACTTAAGATTTTAATTAGTATTGCTCTTATAAAAGTAGTTTTGCCCTAATTTCCTTCTTCCCTGGGACATGTTGACAGTTACTAGTGTTGATGTTTTTGGAAGTAGGTTGATTTCTTAAAGTTATGCTTTACTCATGTTTATAAGATACAGTTTTTATAAAATATGTATTTTGCCTATTATTGATCTTTTCAATCCTTGTTACTTTTTATGTGGTAAATAAGAAAACAATTCATTTCACTTTCTTTTTCTTTTGCTACTTTCAATGTAAAAATAAGCCAACTAAAAATTTTAAATGTCAAATCATCCATTGACAGTAATTTTAACTTAAATGCCATCTTAAATTTCTTCATATTCTTTTGGGTTTGGAATTAAAAATAGATTCTGGCTTAATAATCCAGTTTTTCTAAAATTCCTCAATTCAACAACATTTAAAATAATCTTGGTTCTAATTATTATAAAAGCCCAAGCTAGTATTGATGCTTTGTTAGCAATAAAGTTGAATATAAAATATTTTTTCCAAAAGAAGTGTAAAAGCAAATCACTTTGAAGGGAGAAATTTGAAAGGATTGTTAATAGCTTTATAAACACCTCCAAAATGTTAGAAGTACTGCAAAGAGAGTTTAATAGTTGGGCTGGGAAAGAGAAAAACAGAGGGGATGTTACAATGCAAAAGGGAATTGTTAAATTTCTTTCCATGGCTGTCGGTGCAAATGCTCCTTGAAAATAAGCAAATCAATCTACAGATGTGCGCCGTACGCTATGCCACAAAAATGGAGATAGATCAGAAGCTAGAATCAATTGTCTACAGACGTTTGTAGTTTTGTTCATTTATATAGGATTTTTTTTAAATATGCACTTAAAAATGTCAGATTAACTCTGTTATATAATTTAGTTCCAGTGGCAAGTACATATTCGTTTATTTGCTTAAATGGTATCGACTGACAGTTATAATCATACTTTTTCATGTAAATTTGTACTAGGAAGTTCATGAAAACAAATTATTTTAGTCACATATTAGTAAAATGAGTGATTTGAATTCTTCAGTTTTACATAGGCTTTTAATTCATTCGTTTGCTTGTTTGTTTTCGAGAACTATGACTCCAAGTTGGAAATAAGTTCATATTGTTATTTTAATTAAATATAGATGAAGGATATTAAGTAGATTTATATGTTGATTCACAGTCATGGAACTGAAGTAGGTTTAAATGGTCATTAGTCACAAAGATTTTCCAAAATTGTATTAGAAATTCTAGTTTATATCCTGATTTCATGGCAATGGATTGTATAATGACCATATTCATTAATTTATAATGAGTTTTTATTATATGTAGATTTTTTTACATATTATATTTAATCCTGATAAGAACTATAAGAGGAAGGTATTTCTTTTCATCCCAATATATTCTCATCTTTTAAAAAAATTCTGTGCACAAACTCAACGGAAATATTTTTAGCTCTTCTTATGTATACTTCAAGCTCCCACACTTGTACTCATTTCTCAGATTGAGATATTATCTCCTACTCAAATTCTAATCTCCTGATTATCTTTTTTCATCCTTTGAAGTCTCAACTTTAATATACGTTTTTTATGAAAATATTCCTTTTCCTCAATAAACTAGTTCACTTGCCACTGCGCTAAGCTTGCACATTACTTTCTACATTTCCCTCATACTGCTTATTTGGAATCTGAATCTTCCTCCAAGCCTAATTCTACGAAGCCACGGGTGTTAACTCTTCCGCTTATTCATGTACCACAGGGTTTATTATGCTGTCTCGTGCATAACATGACTCACTAAGAATATTCTGTGTGTCAGTCGTAGGATTCCCATTTACACTGAAAAAAACTAAAGCTCAAGGCAAAAAGTGAGCAAGAGAAGTCCTACCGTCAATAAGGAGCAGAACTGGGATTCCAAGCAAAACTGTTTTCATTTCGATCTCATGTTGTCTTCAACAACACAGCTCCCCTTGGCGTAGCCGCATGGTTAGTTTATGAACACAGAAGTACCCTCTG
>NC_041232.1:78862902-78879455 GCF_002837175.3 Physeter macrocephalus | reverse complement strand
AATATATACGTGTGTATATATACATACATACACACACACACACACACATACGTGTGTATTCATGGCTGTATTCAATCAGCCTATCAGTTCTTACCAGATTATTCCTCACACTCCTAGTTGATTGATACCAACAAACCATTAGATAGATAGATAGAAAGTAGGTAGGTAGATAGCTAGCTAGCTAGCTAGATCATAGATAGATGAAGCAAAACAAACAAGTAGAAACCCTGAAAGATTCCACAAAGAGGGAAAAAAAGAAACCTCCATAATGTCTTATGTTTGTGATATAAAAGATTGTAATTACACTTCAGCTAAGAGGCTATAAAAGAAAACTGATCACTAACTGGAATCATGTGGTAAATTATAACTGTACTTAAGGTTAAATAACAGCCCTCATCTTGCTGTGGTCAACGGTGCAGGGCCTCACAGGGGACCTGAGAATCAGATTGCAGTCAACCTTCCCATCCTGAACCAAACAGAAGGTGGAGAATAAAGTGGTACCTTACAGGCCCTGAGAACAGACACATGCTTCTTCCTAGGCAGTGTCTGGCTTTCCCTGAGCAGTGCTCCTACAACTGGAATGTGATCACCTGAGGATCTTATGATGCAGGTTCTTATTCACCTTTGTCTAGGGAAAAGTCAGATAACTTCATTCCAGCAAAATCCTGGGAGATGCTGAGGCCAGTTGTCTGTAGGAAAGTTTGAGGCTCTGGGAAATTTCTGTCTCAGGTGGGAAGGGTAGGTTTGTAAATAAACAAATTGGCTCCACGCCCCTGTAGCTGGAGCCTTTGCAAGAGAAACAGTGAGGGGACAAACTGTCTCCATTCCAAGTGTATCCACATCCAGATAAAATTCTTTACTGAAGAAGCAACCAAATGCCCAAAATGAAGTATAGCGTAAAATGAAAAAAAGTTAAAATTTTTCATTAACTTCGTAATTTTCAAGAAAAAATAGCGACCTCTCACTTTTGAAAATGCCTTGCAAGATCCCTCTCTTAGGGTTCTCATTCTTTTGTCCCCTCTGTCTCTCCCTTCCCCTCCCCCTACTGTCTTTCTCTACATTTCCTTACTTTGAATTTCCTTCATTTACCCACTCTGGGTCACACAAATTCCAAGAGCTCAGTTTATTTTTGCAATTTTTCAGTAAATTTGAAATTATTTCCAAACAAACAGCTTTTATATATGTATATATGCTTAGATTTACTTTTGGAGAGTAAAATCAGTTTTACATATCAAACTGATTGTGCTATTTACCGTTGGCAATATTTCCTGTGGGGAGCAAGTGATTTACTTAAGATTTTAATTAGTATTGCTCTTATAAAAGTAGTTTTGCCCTAATTTCCTTCTTCCCTGGGACATGTTGACAGTTACTAGTGTTGATGTTTTTGGAAGTAGGTTAATTTCTTAAAGTTATGCTTTACTCATGTTTATAAGATACAGTTTTTATAAAATATGTATTTTGCCTATTATTGATCTTTTCAATCCTTGTTACTTTTTATGTGGTAAATAAGAAAACAATTCATTTCACTTTCTTTTTCTTTTGCTACTTTCAATGTAAAAATAAGCCAACTAAAAATTTTAAATGTCAAATCATCCATTGACAGTAATTTTAACTTAAATGCCATCTTAAATTTCTTCATATTCTTTTGGGTTTGGAATTAAAAATAGATTCTGGCTTAATAATCCAGTTTTTCTAAAATTCCTCAATTCAACAACATTTAAAATAATCTTGGTTCTAATTATTATAAAAGCCCAAGCTAGTATTGATGCTTTGTTAGCAATAAAGTTGAATATAAAATATTTTTTCCAAAAGAAGTGTAAAAGCAAATCACTTTGAAGGGAGAAATTTGAAAGGATTGTTAATAGCTTTATAAACACCTCCAAAATGTTAGAAGCACTGCAAAGAGAGTTTAATAGTTGGGCTGGGAAAGAGAAAAACAGAGGGGATGTTACAATGCAAAAGGGAATTGTTAAATTTCTTTCCATGGCTGTCAGTGCAAATGCTCCTTGAAAATAAGCAAATCAATCTACAGATGTGCGCCGTACGCTATGCCACAAAAATGGAGATAGATCAGAAGCTAGAATCAATTGTCTACAGACGTTTGTAGTTTTGTTCATTTATATAGGATTTTTTAAAAATATGCACTTAAAAATGTCAGATTAACTCTGTTATATAATTTAGTTCCAGTGGCAAGTACATATTCGTTTATTTGCTTAAATGGTATCGACTGACAGTTATAATCATACTTTTTCATGTAAATTTGTTCTAGGAAGTTCATGAAAACAAATTATTTTAGTCACATATTAGTAAAATGAGTGATTTGAATTCTTCAGTTTTACATAGGCTTTTAATTCATTCGTTTGCTTGTTTGTTTTCGAGAACTATGACTCCAAGTTGGAAATAAGTTCATATTGTTATTTTAATTAAATATAGATGAAGGATATTAAGTAGATTTATATGTTGATTCACAGTCATGGAACTGAAGTAGGTTTAAATGGTCATTAGTCACAAAGATTTTCCAAAATTGTATTAGAAATTCTAGTTTATATCCTGATTTCATGGCAATGGATTGTATAATGACCATATTCATTAATTTATAATGAGTTTTTATTATATGTAGATTTTTTTACATATTATATTTAATCCTGATAAGAACTATAAGAGGAAGGTATTTCTTTTCATCCCAATATATTCTCATCTTTTAAAAAAATTCTGTGCACAAACTCAACGGAAATATTTTTAGCTCTTCTTATGTATACTTCAAGCTCCCACACTTGTACTCATTTCTCAGATTGAGATATTATCTCCTACTCAAATTCTAATCTCCTGATTATCTTTTTTCATCCTTTGAAGTCTCAGCTTTAATATACGTTTTTTATGAAAATATTCCTTTTCCTCAATAAACTAGTTCACTTGCCACTGCGCTAAGCTTGCACATTACTTTCTACATTTCCCTCATACTGCTTATTTGGAATCTGAATCTTCCTCCAAGCCTAATTCTACGAAGCCACGGGTGTTAACTCTTCCGCTTATTCATGTACCACAGGGTTTATTATGCTGTCTCGTGCATAACATGACTCACTAAGAATATTCTGTGTGTCAGTCGTAGGATTCCCATTTACACTGAAAAAAACTAAAGCTCAAGGCAAAAAGTGAGCAAGAGAAGTCCTACCGTCAATAAGGAGCAGAACTGGGATTCCAAGCAAAACTGTTTTCATTTCGATCTCATGTTGTCTTCAACAACACAGCTCCCCTTGGCGTAGCCGCATGGTTAGTTTATGAACACAGAAGTACCCTCTGACCTAAAGTTCTGCAAAGAGATAATTTAGAAGAATATTAGCATCTGATGCATTCAGACTCTAATATCCAGGGTTAGGCATATGCTGTTTATTGGTAATAATGGAAAGGACAGGAGATTACGAGAGTTAATTTGATGTTGGATTGGATGTGAACACCCAACAGGAACATTTTGGAATATATAGTATGGTTTCCATTTGATAAGTAAAATGTAATAATAGTCAAATCAATATAGAATAAAGAAATAATGAGACAAAGTGTGTTAAACATATATTAAAATACTCTTGCCATACATTAAAATATGCTTTATGGACTTTGTACCTTGTAGGTACTATATTCGCTACCCCGCTGCTTTTCCAAGGTAATTCCTGCATTTTTACATCCAGAAACAAATACTGCGAAAACTCCAGATTTTTACCCTTTGCAATAGTAATTTCTTTACCAGACCACAGTAACAAAACATATATGGAATTACTTTCAAGCCTATCTATCTATTTTCTAATTTATCTATTTTCCTCTTTGTTTAAGCAGGTCTCAACCAATTATAATATAGTCTGCATTTACATTTTAAAAATGGTCATAGAAAAGTGCTGATTTAAAGAACTTTATCATCTTCCTCCATCAGCTGCTTTACTAAGACTGATTGCATATTTGCCTGATAAACTTTGATCTTCCACATAGAATTTTAATACAAGGGCCTAATGAAATTGAAGTGCTTTAGAGGTCTTTTGACTCCCTTTCCTTGGAAACTAGGAAAGATACTGACCCAACCTTCATGCGCTCTGTGGTTTGTCATTTATTAAAGTTCCGAATCTCAAGGCCTATGAGTACTATAAACTCAAAGAAGTTGTTTTCAATTACTGTTAGGATGATATTGATGATGATGATCAAGGAGAATTAAACACATACCTCCTCTAGCGACTGCATAAAATCATAAATACACAAACCTCTTTGAGCGCATCTTACTAGCTGTAGGGCAGAAAGCAATATGACATTGTACCACTGGGACAGAGCACACTTGTCCAGGCTACTTTCCTCATGTTGGGCTCTACCATCGGGTCTCTTCTTAAAGGACATAAAATAAACTTTTTGGCACTTAAAAAGTCAACAGAAATGCACTATTCAAACACTTATTGCCCAACTAGGATTTAATGTAGCTCTCAAATCCTAATCCCAAGGACCCTTAGTTAGATTCAGCATTATTTCCTGCCCCACTCCATTCACATCCATACCCCTACCATCCACAACATCTCTCCTTATGCAATATTTAAAGGAGAGAGGGAAAAAGCAGAGGACTGCAGATCTGATCTTTGAGTTGAGAAGAGCAGTGTAGTTTGAAAAATCTTCCCCAAATGAGCTTCTAATTCACTTGGAGGATAATGTGCAGGTGGTGAGATAGGATTGGCCAGCCCCATTCCATCTCAGAATAAAAATCTTGGTTATATTTGTGAATATAGTACAGTTCAATAATGGTTGAAATACATGTATGATCTCATTAACACCCATTACTTCCTTGTTTCCATGAAACTGTACAGGTTTTATAGTGATTTGCAGTTTT
Source organism: Physeter macrocephalus (assembly GCF_002837175.3). Lineage (NCBI taxonomy): Eukaryota > Metazoa > Chordata > Mammalia > Artiodactyla > Physeteridae > Physeter > Physeter macrocephalus. The sequence continues at coordinate 78,874,600 of NC_041232.1, read as the reverse complement.
TAAGCAAAACATAGATTGACAAACTATTTTTAAAAAAAAAAGTCAAATATTGAAATCTTCTGTTTTCTTTTTTGTGTACAAAGTTCAAATTCTAAAATATAGTGGATCAAAAGCAGAAATTTTTTTTCACAACTCATTACAGATTCATAACTTTTACTGCTTCAAGAAAAAAATTAAAGACAAGGGTAATATAAGTTTCTGTATCCCTATAGCCTTGAATTCATTTCTCTCTTTTTCCTCCCAGAACATATCTAGTGATAGTGACACTGAATTCCCAGGGGAAAATATCTTAATTTTTTAGATGGAAGCCCTTTAGGCATGCTTAATAAAGAGGCAGCTTTAAAATTTTGTTTCTATTCTTTAATTAATTGCCTCAACAATCCAACTCAGTTTTATAATAGTAATGTAGATATTTTTAGTTAGCCATCTTTATTTCTTCTGCCTACTGATATGTATTTCTAATATGGTTTCTTTATTTTTATTTTATAAATCAAGCTTTAAGTTACACACTAACTCATTACACTCCTTCATTTTTCAGAAATTCTATCATAAAAGTATAAATGAGGCAGGAGACAGATGGGCCCTCAGGGCAAACCGTTTGAGTTCGTTCCTTGTGGACCGAAACTCCGAGACAGGAATAAATAACAGGACAATTGAGAGAGGAGGTGGGCCTTGCCCAGTAGAAGATAAGAGGCCACATATTCCTCATTCTTGAAGTCAGGAGACCTCCCTGATTGCACATGCACAGAAAGGCTTGTTGGAGGTCAAAAGGGGAGTGATGCCAGCAAACGCTCACTTACCCAGAGGCCTCTTCAGTGGAATCCATCTTGGCTAAGAGATGCGCACGCACACATGGGAAGATCCTGAAATACACCAAATGTGGGCTCTGAACCAGGCAAAGAAAAATGATTGGACAAAGGAAACACGTAAGAACTGCCCCATATAAGTGATTTAAACTGCTGCGAGGGCACGACTCTCTCTCTGAGCCTGCCCGTGTGTCTATCCACACGTAACCGTACTCCTTTTTTCTCTTAATAAATACATTACCTGTTTCACTACTTTCTGTCTTTGCGGAAATTCTTTTTCTGCAAAGCCGGAGAGCCAGGGCCTTGTCACTGACCACTCGTCTAGTGTCCAGGATTCGGTGCTCTCACTGCCACGACCCGACCTCAGTCACTGCCCGGGAACCGAAACTCTGCTTCAAGCCGCTGCAGGCCGAGGCCACCCAAGATCATAAATATCCTGTTCTGGGGCTTCCCTGGTGGCGCAGTGGTTGAGAGTCCGCCTGCCGAAGCGGGGGACACGGGTTCGTGCCCCGGTCCGGGAAGCTCCCACATGCCGCGGAGCGTCTGGGCCCGTGAGCCATGGCCGCTGCGCCTGCGCGTCCGGAGCCTGTGCTCCGCAACGGAAGAGGCCACAACAGTGAGAGGCCCGCCTACTGGAAAAAAAAAAAAAAAAAAAATCCTGTCCTATTACATTTGAGAACTTTCTAAGTAAACTAATTGTACATCTCATAATTAATATAAAAGGTGAACCAATCATTAACAAAAAAATACTGCATTTGAGGTGGAAATAATTATAGCCCAACTCTGCAATCTTTTTTGTGAGAAAACTAGTGTAAAACAGAAAATGTTGTTGAGTTAGTCTTTGTTAGACCAGAGCTATAGTTCGGTCTTTTTGTCTCCAAATACAATCTCCCTAGCATTAATTTAAACAGAACAATAAATTCAAATTTAGCTGAAATGCTGATTTCTCCTTTATCTAGCTAGATAATTATGGCTTTCTTTGTCTTCCTATATCGAAAATCGTGTTTCTCATATTTCTTTGTAAGAACAATCTAATGCAAATAACTCTGGTGCATCCTAAAAATGTCCAATATATTATCATTTATCCAGCAGACGATATAAATAGCAGATAAACATTAAATTTTCTAGTCTTTCCTACCAAACTACATCAGCCAGCAATTACTTCAGATCTTAAATATCCTGATCTTCATTTATTTACCAGAGTCTGTCTCCTAAGCACCTTGGTATGTGAGATGAATGCAAATCGCACCAGGACTAATGATCACACTCTCTTCTTTTCTGCTGTCTGAAGATGATTTGATACACACTGCTATTAGACTGGCTCCTGAACAGCGTGTCTGAATGATGTGACCTGTCAATTTTCCTAGCAGAGCTGGCTAGAGGGTATGATGAGCTGATCTCAAAGAAGCAAAAGACTTTGTTTTGATCACTGGAAGAAGGAGATCTCCAACTGGCTTTATTGTAATCTTACCCCTGCAACTGGCAAATCCAGACATTACAGAGAATTATTGTTCAGCAAAGCAGAGGAAGAACAAGTAATATGATTTTTATCTTTTTATATTTTTCTTCAGAGCACCAGTAAAGTTGAAGGTTGTGATTTAGTGGAATTTGTTAATTTTCCACATGCCATTCCAAAGCAGTACTATTTTTTTTGCAGAACCTTCAGCTTTGTTGACAATTGAGGACACTCTTTTGTTTTCAACAACTGAGCTTACTTGCAGTCACCATATTAGTGAAATCAGGAGTTGGTTTCACAGATCTTATTTTTCCATCCAAATCAACAAAGCACTAAAAGCAGTGTATTAACAACAGAACTAGACTGAAGGCTTGGAGAGAACTGGGATTTTATGACACTGCCATTAACTGTTAGGTGACCTTAAACAAGTCATTTCTGCTCTTGGGAGCTTTGTTTTCTTATTTTTAAAATGAGAATGGGCAAGGAAACTCATTTTGCCTGGGTGGTTTTGACTATGACTCAGCAGAATTTCTTGGGGATCTTGTTAACAGTACAGGCTCCAAGGAAAACCCATGGGGAGTCTAACATTGAAACTAGGAAGTAAGGTGAGAGAATGTATGTATTTAGTGTGCTTCCAAAGTGATTCTGATGAAGTGAGTCTGTAGATGGGCATTTGAGAACTACTAGAGTGATAATCCCCACGATCCCTTTAAGTTCTAGATGAAATTCTTTTGTAAGATAGATCGTGCAGATTAGAAATACCTACTACACATTTGAAAGGTTACTGATGCTAGGAACCACTCCTAGACATTGTGTTATAATTGGTCTGGGGTAGAGCCTGGGTAAAGAGTATGCTTTAAATGTTCCCCCAAGTGACTCTAATGCATAGTCAAGGAGGAGGCCCAATCCTTCAATGGGTTTTCCTAGATTTTATCTCCAGCTTATTGAGGGCTTATTACACGCCCATTTTCTGCCACTTTGTACACACTTTCTGGACAACTAGTGCTACCTGCATTGCACACAAGAGGAAACTGAGGCTTACAGAGGTTGAGTAACTTGTCCAAGGTCAAACGGCTGCTGTGAGGAAGAGAGAAAATTTGTAGCTTTGATCATTTGCCCCCTTGTTCCCTCCAACATAACACACTGCCTTTCATTGGTTTATGGAATGGCTATAATATGCTGACATCAGAATTAGGCTAACTAATCAAATTTGGCCAGATTCCCAGTTTTACTAATTCCTAGAATGATTAAAAGAGTTTATTTATGGGAAACAAATCTACTACACTCCATCAGTCAGCGGACTCAGTTTCATGCACTATCTTGGGTCAAATTCAACTGACATAATTATGGAAATAAATCTCAGCACATTTATTTAGTGCCCCCTACCCATGACCCATAGCCAAATTTAGTACTAGTACAACATCCTTGGGTTTGAAATCAATCTTTGTGTCCCAAAGCAATTAAGAAATTGCCAGAATTTTTTGGAATAAATCATGCTGATTCTGTTTTAAGAAGCACCCTAGTTAGACATTTTAATTAACTCTAACTATAGGCCAATAAGGCACTTGTAGAAAAGCCAACAATTAGGTTCTTAAAAATGCTAATTTTCTTTTCCCAGAAGAAACATTTCTAGTCCAAAGTGTTATAATGTGACCAGGTGGTAAAGTTGTAATGTCTCTGAGCTATTTCTTACATTTCCTCAGGGAGTTAACCAATAAGTGGGGTAAAAATTTCACATGTGGAGAATTGGAAATATTGCCCAAGACTTATTACATAGTCACTGAAAATACTCTAAGAAATTTGTTAAATATACTCTCAGGATACTTATTCTGCAGGTATTCAGTTTACTTTTTCAGTTTTATGATCAGTGTCAGACCATAGGTTTAGAATATTTTACTTTTAAGATACAGATGGTAAATATCTCTGGTCATGGGATTATTGGTCTCTGATGGAGTTTACACATCAGCAAGACATTATTCATAAATCTTTGACTGAATTTAAGGATATGTTGACTACTTTGAATTTTTTTACTTGTTTATTTGTTAAAATTTGTAAATATTAGCTTCAACCTCTATTTCCTGGCTTCTCGCTCACATTTGGTTGGTTCTCCTGTACTGAATTTCTGACCTTGATCTACTGTTGTATCTTCCTTCACAGCAGACTCTGTTGATCCACCAGTAACTTTTTCAGTGTCTGATCTCAGCTTGCTTTTAGTTATTCTAACTCCAGGTAGGTGCTAAAAGAAACAACAGAAACACTCTGTTCAACATTACTTATAAGAACCATGAAGGCGGCTTGTATCTGAGTGACCTAGAGCAGAGGTGTTCATACTTTAATGAATTGGTCCACCATCCATGATTCCTACAAAAGGTCCCCCAATCCATCTCCAAAACAGGCTTTCACAAGCCTTGGTAATCCTAATATTGACTGTGTCTTATGACTATATGACCATGGGGATTCTACTCAAGATTTGAGACGCATTTTATTGAAAACTTCCCTTCACCCCTATTTCGTTGTGTTTTGAACAGGCATCATCCCATCATCTTTATTGCATTCCAGCTGACTGTACCCTTGCTTCAGAGCGCTAATTTGCTGCCCAGAGAATTAATGCAGAATGCCAAATATCAACCTACTGTGTATCTTTAATGGTATTCAAGAAATTGGGGTTATATCTGGAGCATTAGTTCTGCAAAATAACCTTGTTTACTGACTGGACAGACATAAATAGAGTAAAATAAACTTGTGGTTACTTTACTGGTCAAAGTACACTGTCCTTTAAAACACAGATAATGTTATCACTGTCTTTGAGGTTAATTAGCATTTTTCATTTGTTTTGCTAGTCTACTGGAACATAAAGGAAAAGTTCTATTACAAATGTGGGGTTTTTTTAACATCTTTATTGGAGTATAATTGCTTTACAATGGTGTGTTAGTTTCTGCTATATAACAAAGTGAATCAGCTATATGTATACATATATCCCCATATCTCCTCCCTCTTGTGTCTCCCTCCCACCCTCCCTATCCCACCCCTCTAGGTGGACACAAAGCACCCAGCTGATCTCCCTGTGCTATGCGGCTGCTTCCCACTAGCTATCTATTTTACATGTGGTAGTGTACATATGTCCATGCCACTCTCTCACTTCGTCCCAGCTTACCCTTCCCTCTCCCCATGTCTGCATTCTCTACGTCTGCGTCTTTATTCCTGTCCTGCCCCGAGGTTCTTCAGAACCATATAAATGTGTTTTTGTTCAGAGTAGCTGCATGCTACACATAAATAATTTTAAATATTTTATTCTCAAATCTAAGGAAAAAACAGAAGTGTTTACCAGAGTATTTTGCTTGATTATAAGCAATCTACACATAACACTACATTATACTGTATACACTAATAAAAGCTGAATAAGACATCGCTAGTTGACTAGTTTTAAGAATTTATGATGTAGCCTTCAAGACTATTATGTCAGAATGACACCCTCTGTGAATGAAAAATAAAACACATAATTAGTTTGACTCTTGTGGCTATTGATCAAATTGATATTTGTAATTCAGCTGTTCAGTGTGGTAAAACAGTGATTCTTTGGGCTTGTGTAATAATGCAGCATACTTAGTAAAGTATAAAATTAGGCAAAAACAGTTGTTTATGTATTCATCTTCCCATTCGAGGAATGAAATTCTGTGACAATTGTCATTTGCTGCCCACTTTATTCACTTTGGCATATCTAAAAGATTCTTTAAGTTGGGATTTTATAAAGAAAACACAAAAGAGAACTGAAATCATGCTGTACATTAATACACATAACTATATCTAAACTATGTATATTCTATTATTCAATTAACTTATAAAATTATAATTATAAAATTATATACAAGTTAAGAAAATTTTATATATATGTATAGAAAGATAGATAGATAGTCTAAATGGTTCAGTTACATGGGTCTTGTAATACAAACAACATTTAGATAACAGATAACCAGGAAGCAGGCTCTCACTAGAGAATCTGCCAGCACCTTGGATCTTGAACTTCCAGCCTCCAGGTGTGTAAGAAATTAACTTATGTTGTTTACAAGCCACCCAGTCTATGCTCTTTTGTTATAGCAGCCAGAACAGACTAAGACACCACACCAACACCAACAAAGGCAAACAGCACACACACCAGAGCAGCTAGAGCTATGTTCATTGCCAGAAACTCATGGACAGTCCAGTCACTCAGTGGACTAGGGTAATTAATTGCCTTAAGCACTGGCTGGAGTTGCTTCCTCTAAGGAGCTGCAGAATGCCATCTTGTGCTCTGGGAACAAGGCTGTGGGAGTTTAGCCTCAATCAAACCAACCCTTACCCCTCAGTGTGGAAAATTCATTTTCTTTTTAAATCATCTCGACAACGTAACGAGATAGGTGCTATCCTTGCAATTATTTTTACAGAGGTATTAACAGATGCTTAAGGCGTTGAAATATGTTTACAAGGTATTTCAGACATTCAAATAGAAACGTGAATCTTGAACCCCGTTCTCTGGTAATATGACCCATGCACTAAGCTTCTATAATTTTGGTAGAGACTACATTTCTATCTTAGCAAACATGCAGGAAACAAAAGTGCTTGAATCATTTATAACTGGTTTCATTTTTGTTTGCATGAATGTAACTGAATCTTTCTCTTACCTTTTCTTTCATAATATAGCTAGATAATTATAGGTATAACTAAAATATATAGATATATAGACATAGCTCATCTATACATATAACACATATAAAATATGTTGTTTCTGGGACAGATGCATAAACAGTAATTTGGTGATGTACACCTTACACCCCACCCTGAATTAACCACTTCTAGAGTAAAAATAACTCTATGAGGTTATAAAAGAGTTGCTTCTAGTCTGTCATTATCTTCATCAGCTTGGCATTCTCTGGGACCCTTAGTGTTACTCTCAGCTATTTCTTCACAATGCATACAAATTTTGCCATCATTTCTATGACAAAGCTTTTCTCTCAGGTGAGTTTCTCATAGACGACCTCTCTCTCTCTCTTCCTCAATCTGTGCATGTTTTCTTTATTCTCTCTCTTTCTTTTTCTTTCTTTCTTCCCCTTGATAAAATTGTGAATGGCATGGAGAAGATTTGAGAGGGAGGAGGTCAAAACTCACTGGAAAGCAATTCTTACTTTCTACGTGAAAATCTTTAGTGAGAAAAACTCTCCTGGCTGAGCCAAGAAATGGTTTCATATGAAAAAGCAAAACAAAGCAAAATAACAAAAACCCTACCAATCTCTTGATTACTTCATGATTTTGGTGTTCTCCTCTTATTGCTGCTTCTATCCTAGGCTGTGGCATGGATTTTAAATAGCCAAAGTAAAGATTTCAATCACATTCAGTTAAGTTTACCTGTTTTTTTCATACTTTCAGAAAGTGGTTTTTTTTTTTTTTTAATGTTTATTTATTTGTCTGCACCATGTCTTAGTTGTGGCACACAGGATCTTTAGTTGTGGCATGTGGGATCTAGTTCCCTGACCAGGGAGTCTTAGCCAATGGACCACCAGGGAAGTCCCAGAAAGTGGGGTTTTGTTTTGGTTGGTTGGTTTGTATGTTTTCTTCATCAATTCCAGGTTGCCGTTTCCATAAATGTCAGCTTGGTTGACATCAAAACCAAGCGGCTCGGGCTTCCCTGGTGGCGCAGTTGTTGAGAGTCCGCCTGCCGATGCAGGGGACACGGGTTCGTGCTCCGGTCCGGGAAGATCCCACGTCCCGCGGAGCGGCCGGGCCCGTGAGCCATGGCCGCTGAGCCTGCGCGTCCGGAGCCTGTGCTCCGCAACGGGAGAGGCCACAGCAGAGGGAGGCCCGCGTACCGCAAAACAAAAAAACAAAAACAAAAGCAAGAGGCTCCTACTAGATTACACACGAAGCCACACATGCTGCCATGCCAGGCTTGGTAGAGAAAAATTTGTTCCATATTTTCTTTCTGCATGTTGGGTTTTACTGACACTCCTTCCTGCGAGCATAGTTAGCAAAGATTAGCTCAAGCAAACAAGGAAAAGAAAAGATGGTTATAGCCCTCCTCCTTCCTCTGCTTGTGAGATGAAAAACTACAGCTGTCCACTTCTGCTCATTTACATCATGTTTTTGATAGTAGGGCGCCTACACACACTATGCACTTCACCCCATCTTTCATGGCCAGTAAACAACTATTCCCCACATTCTTTCCCCTCATTGCCTGAAACGTCCAGGGACATTTACAAAGCATTTCGAGTTCATTTTGTGACAAACATCCCTCCTCACTCCAACTCATTCCTGAGTACACTTGTCTCCTAGGCTGATACCATCTGACTCTGTTCCACTCGCTCCCTTAGCCTGTTCCAGATCCACATAATTAATAAGTTAAATCTCACTGCATATTAAAGTGATCTCTCTCTAAACATCTTAACACTTTGACTGTTGACAACAAGATCGTACACGTAATCCAAGAAAGTTCTTTCATTTTACAGATGAAGAAACTACAGGACAACTACACAGAGCAATCTGAAGCCAGGTGACAATGGGACCAGATCCTTCTTAGAAACCTGAATTTTAAGGCTGCAAGTGTCGTCACTGAAAAGTAGTTGATTACACAGGCACCTTTCATTCCATGTGTTTTGATTTATTTTAAAGGACCTGCATTCGATTTTCACATTGATACCATTCTCTTCAAAAATGACTCAGAATATTGCATTTGCTCCTGTTAATGCTGAGTCTCTGCAAAATACATCATCGTTCAGTTGAAATCAGCGTTTTGACAATGCCCTTCCCATTCTGACTGTCACTATGACTTAGCTGGGTAATTCCAAACCACAGTCCTTATCTATTTGTTCAGCTTTTCCTTTCTTCTTATCCGTCTTGTCAGAAGAATGAGATTTTTTTTTTTTTGCATAAATCTCTTTTCTGTTTCACCTGATTGCAACTTACACTTCATATCTGATCCCCATCAGCCTTCTAATCAGTGTGTCCTTTTCTGTCAACAGTGGGATTATGTATCATCCAGAACAATAATTTTATATTTCATCAGCTTTTCTATTTTGTTTAGTGCATTTACTCAAAGTATTCTACTTTATTTTTTTCTTTCTTTCTTTTTTTTTTAATTAATTTTTATTGGAGTATAGTTGCTAAAGTATCCTACTTTAAAAAAATTGTATGCATAGCATTGCTGATTTTTCATATAAATTATTTGATAATACAATGCTGTTTATGTTATCAAATCTTGTAGTCTATGACTATACAATGATTTGTTCAGTATTTTGATATTTCAAATCTACAAACTCCCTTCCTAAACATCTTACATTTATATAATAGTTATCTTTTCCAGAGGACATTCACCTACATTATTTTATTTGTTCATCACAACACCCCACGAGTTAAGCAGATAGGCAGATCGTGTTGGAATAATGCTTTATAAATGTGAAAGTTCTGACTCAGAGACGTTATAAGTGACAAAGTCACAGTTAGCCAACAAAAAGCCAAAAGGATCCATAAAAAAGAACAAAATTTTGCCATTTGCAGCAATATGGATGGACTTGGAGGGCATTATGCTAAGTGAAACATGTCAAAGACAAATACTGTATGATATCACTTATATGTGGAATCTAAAAAATACAGCAAACTAGTATATACAGCAAAAAAGAAGCAGCCTCACAGATACAGAGAACAAAACTTGTGGTTACCTCTGAGGGGGAAGGGGAGATTTTTTTGTGAAAAAATACAAAAAATAAAATTTTACAAAAATAAGCTAACTTTATATACTTCACATTACTTATATTGAAGCTGTTTTTAATTAATAAATATAGACTTATTGTTATTATTAATCATATTATTACTGATTACATTGGTTATATTTTATTAATCTTGTACTATTTATCAATTTCATAACACTAGGCATATAAGTTGTCTCCAATTTTTGTGTTTATAATGAATACTGCTTTTCATTTTCATATATAATATTCTCTACTTGTCAAAAAACTTCTTTCAATTAAATTTTTCCTTATATATCATTGTAATCTATTCTTTCCTATGGTTACATTCCACAACAGGCAAGAAAGACCTACTTCCTCCTGTACCAGTATTCCCAATGTAAAGTTATATTTTTTACCTGAGTGGTGGACACATTTTTGTAGTAATAGCAGAAGTAAGAGTCTTTCCTCTGCAAAGATACATTCATGTGTAAAACACAGTTCTCAATATTTTTAAAATTTAGAGAGTTCCCTGCTGGTCTAGTGGTTAGGATTCTGGACTTTCACTGCCATGGCCCAGGTTCAGTCCCTGGTCAGGGAACTGAGATCCTGCAAGCCACACGGTGCAGCCAATAAAAAATAAATAAATAAATAAACTAATTTTAAATTTCTATCAAATATAATTTGAAAGTGTTGATTTGTTCTTAAAACATTGAAAATATTCATAAAGTTTGTTTCTTTCATCTCTTTCTCTTTGTCTATAGTGACTTTCTTCCTTTATTCTAAATTCCCCCAAAACCCTACTTGTATTGACTATTGGCTTTACAGTCACTCCCATCTCACCTTCAGTATCTACTCTGGATGTGTCTCATTTCTCTCCAGGCACAGCCAAGGCCCAGGAAATGTGATGGTAAAGGTAAGATTCTTTTTAAACAGTAGGGAGCAAAAGAGAATGAGAAATTCACATGTTAAAACGTTTATTTCTCTTCCATAACATTTAAAATATCTTCATAAAGATAACATGCCATGGAGGTTGGAAAATGTGAGTTTTTTTTCCAAAGATATAGAGAAACCTGATGTAGACGTTTGAGATGGATACTAGGATAAAACTGTATACAAAGTGTACAATGCCTTGAATACACTAAAATAAAACCTAACAACCAATCAGGGCAATTTTGTAGTTGAGGAAACGTCTCTCTGTAGTTATAGAACTGGAAAGTGTTGGAGATCAAAAATCATGCATTTCATAAACAATTTGGGTCCTTAATTAGTAGAAAGAGAGGAAGGGAGGGAGAGAAGGAGAGAGGGAGGGAAAAGCAATGCAGAAGAAAACATGGAGAAAGTCATTGAAAATTATTTATATCTCCCATATTCTCCTCTCTACCCCTGAGTCTTTCTAAGAAATACTTTCCACATGTAACCTGTTAAAAAGTTAGTGATTAAGCAGTAAAGTATCTTTATATAAATCTGAGATTTCTTGAATTCAATTCCTATTTGAGTATCTCTTAAAAGTACAAAACGTTGGACAAAATCCTTTAAAGAGTTAAAAACTGTAGAACTGTACATTTCTGCTTCTGGTAGAGTTGGAAAGACAAGACATAAGTCTAAACAGGTTATAGGGCTTCCCTGGTGGCACAGTGGTTGAGAGTCCGCCTGCCGAGGCAGGGGACGCGGGTTCGTGCCCCGGTCCGGGAGGATCCCACATGCGGCGGAGCGGCTAGGCCCGTGAGCCATGGCCGCTGAGC
>NC_041232.1:78852806-78862677 GCF_002837175.3 Physeter macrocephalus | reverse complement strand
AGGCCCGCGTACAGCAAAAAAAAAAAAAAAAAAAAAAAAAAAAAAAAAAAACAGGTTATAAATAATAATAAAAATCTATTTGAAATTTGGCTTTCCTGCAATCGTATCTACCTTGAATTCAGCTAAAAATTGGGAGGTAAATATCTACAGAGATCTTTCACAGGAAAGCAAATGATATGTTCCAACTGTTAAGAACTAAATCTCAAGGACTTTTACACTGTATATATTCTGAGCCTACTTATAGATATTTTAGGCAAACATTTCATAATCACAGTTATACAATCAAGTTCTTAGTGAATTAGTGGTGATTACAGACACTGCTATAAGAGGCCAAACTACCAATAAAAATCTGTAATGGAAACAACAAATAAAATTACGAAGCAGACAAATATTTCTCAGTACTCACTGTAGTTTTCCCATTAGTAACTTCTCAGAGCAACTTTGTAGTATAACACTAGTGATATATATCACTAGTGATATAAGCCACCAAGAAAACTAATAAATTACCATTTTTTAAATTTCAAAAGTCACAGAAATATATTGTCTATTTTAGAAATTTTTTTATCTGCAATGGTTAAAATAAGTTTAAGACAAAAAGGAGTAAATCTCCAGTTAGCCAGAAAGCTTAGCTTAACAGAATAAATTATTTCCCAAAGGTTTTGAAAAGCAGAGCTTTAATTCAATAGAAAGAAATCTGAATAACAATAAAGTAGTAATATGCCACAAGGTAAAATATGATTAAACCTTTGAATGAAATATACAGGAAATTGCTCTTGGAGCTCAGAAAAGCCTCAGTGTGATGGGAAGTTGACACTTCTGAGTTTTCAACTAGGTATTGGAGGATAGAAGAGATTTGGATAGGCAAACAAAAAAGGGAAAACTCAATAGGAGATTGAAATTGCTGATGCCTTATCAAGAATTTTAATAAATGTGTTGCATATCAAGAGGCAAGGAGTAAAGAGAAGAAGCTGATGCGAAGAGTATTCATATGTGGGAATGACGAAATATAAGAGGAAGATTATATTTATCTTTGGGGGAAGATTTTTTGTCTTTTGTATTTCAACACTTGGGAATAAGAAGTTATTAAATGTTTGTTTTGTAGGGAAATTATACAACAAAAATGGTACTGGAAGAGTTGAATGTGGCATCACTATTTGGGATAGAGAGAAATTTAATTGCGATGAAGTATAGAGAAAAAAGAATGTCAATGAAAAAAACCATTAATAAAGATATTAATAAGAATCCAGACTTAACATCTCCAGTGGGAAGGGAAGGAACCCTTTTCAACACACGGGGTGTTCAGAGGTGACCCCATTTATTTCGTGATAAGGCCCCTTAGGGAAGGGAAGGCAGGTAACTTGTCCAAGGTCACACCCCTAGTTAATGCTGAAACCAAAGTCCTGGTTCTCAGCCCAGGGATATTTTCTATTATAATAACTATTTAAATTATGTTTCTTTAATTTTTTTCTAAAAAGCATTAGCCTTCAGAAACTGGGCTAGAAGCCAAGAATTAGAGATTTCATTTCCCCATCTACCCAGAATGGTTCTCTTATTGTCAATTAACCTGACTGTGCCTTTCCCCTACACCTCTTAAATTAAGTTCCTAAGAACATTTCTGCCAGATAAATATCTGTTGAGGAGAAATGCTGTTCTTCTAAGGATGAGGCCGTGTAAATGTGATTTGCAAATATAGCCTGTTGTAAAATACACAGAAGTCAGCCAATTATCTTCGTGTCGTAATGGATTTTGGCATAAGTATCATGAAAGGAGATGTGCATTACTCACAAAAAATGTGGTTTTCATGTATATAATTTCAATTTAATGTCTAAGGAAACTTAGGTTTCCACTGAGCCAGCAATAAATTTTCACTTAAAAAAATTTAGAAGAGGAATATATATAATTAAAAAGAACAAAAAAGGGACTGTCTCCAGACCATTTCCAACCTTTTATTACCCAGTAACAATTACCTTTTCTTTTCTTTCTTTTTGTGCTTCTCTGTTCATTTAGCTTAGTGCTGAGTCAGCAGAGACCTTTTTATGAAGCTCAAATGAGTCTGTTTTCTTCCCTGAGTTATCTTTAACCTGCTGTTTGACAACAACAAGCCATTTTATTCTTTTTAGCAATTTGGTAGGGATTTTATTTTGATGAGGTTTTATTTGCATAAGATAACACATCCTTCTTGAGATGTTATTTTTCATTTCCCTTCTGTTTTTTTTTGTTTTTTTTTTTTTTTTTTTTTTGCGGTACGCGGGCCTCTCACCGCTGTGGCGTCTCCCGTTGCGGAGCACAGGCTCCGGACGCGCAGGCTCAGCGGCCATGGCTCACGGGCCCCGGCGCTTCCCCGCCCACGGGCCCAGCCGCTTCACCGCATGTGGGATCTTCCCGGATCGGGGCACAAACCCGCGTCCCCTGCATCGGCAGGCGGATTCTCATCCACTGCGCCACCAGGGAAGCCCTCCCTTCTGTTTAACCTCAGTTATTTCCAAGATCTTTTCCCAGGGTTCCCTGTTGGATTAGATCTCCTTTTGTGTTTCTACTTTCATTTGGTAATACTGTTAGGTTTTGTGACTGATTTTTACCCCCAAATTCCCAAAATCACCCATGCAAAGTGGATATTTCCTTTGTATCCTGAAGATAATCCTCACATAGAGTACAACACCGACCATCTAAAAAAAAAGGGGGTCAGCAAGATGAACTTCAAAGGCCTTTTCTCTGTTCTTTTAAAGCCATGTTTTTCCCCCAGGTGCTGTGTTTCTTTAATGGAGTTTTCAATTTACTTTATGCTTCTGTCTTTTTTGTGATCTGGAAACAGGGAGTATGAAATAAACAAAAGCAGCGATTCCTATTAGAGCAGCACATGGAAACACTGCTGGTATTATTGAACCCTGCTATGGTTTTATGTCTTAGCCTTTATTATTTTTGCCACATTTGTGGGTTTGGCACTTAATTATCTCGAAAAGTTCAATACAAGGAAAGAGATGACTTGACAGGTAGACAGAGCAGAGCGATGGAGAATCTCAGAGCAGGTGGAATTAAAGAGACAAGCCAGCAAACGAATAGTAGTGACTGGGTAATCTGTCAGCAGATAACAGGGCCTGGGCAGATGTCTGGGGAACTGAAACTAGGAGGCAAGATCTGTAGTCCTGCAGAATAGGCTACTGATAACAGACATTTAGGCACTCACACAGTAGCTAATCACAGATAAGAACAAACAAAGCTGGACAAGAATCCAGGCACCAGAAGTAGAATATTAGTTAGGATGTGTCTTCAGAATCTGAAGCTCACCATTCCTAGGTGTGGAATTTGGGTCCAATATTTTTGATGATTCACAACCATGGGAACGTGACAAAGAAATCCTCAGTGTGAAACTCTTCATCATTTTCTCTTTTCCTGAGGTCAGGACTGCCCTAGGGTCTGGGGACAGTCTAAGTCTTCGGATGGCTTGAAAGGCCCCAAATGTAGTCAGAAAAGGGTGGAGAAGTGACCACTAGGGAATAGCTTGAGAAAAGTATTCAATGTAAATACAAAGTTAGAGAGACAAAACAGAGAAGGATAAACCACGAAACAAAATCAGACTCTAAGCAAGCCCCCATAGTCAAATTAAAATATGGAAAACATTAAATATGAGACAACCATTCTAGAGTTTCTCTGGTGAAAAATTACAACCACTTGCAATTAGTCTCTATGTTGCAAAGACTATATTTTGTTGGATAAAACATACCATTCCTTTTAATCCAGCAGTGCTTCAAAAGTAGCTTGTCGTATGTGGAGCACAGCGGTCAGTGCCGGGGTGAGCAATCTCCCCTATGGTCATCTTTGCCTGAGTCCCCCCTCCCCTTACTTCAAACAGAATAATGACAGACTTCTCAAAAGTGGATCCCTGGGCTCCCCCAAGTCCATGTCCAGGGTGTGTGGTCCTCCAGCCCTAACAGATTACCTCGAGAGAAACTGTGAGGACTGAGGCAAACTGGTTTAGGCTGTGGGCATTCCCATGAAGCATAGGTTTAACATCGAGATACACCTACTGGCTCTATGAGCTTGACACTTGCAGCCTCAAGTTCCCAAGCAATAAACTGAGAAGTGTATAATGAGAGGACACAAGAAAAGTGCCTGGAGCACATTAGACACAAAATCAAGTGTGATTCTCCTTACTCTATGTCAGTATAAAATACATTGAAGGATTAAATACACGTGTTCTCCCTTCAAAAGACAAATGTGACTGCTTCTGAAACTGGAGAGCAGCCTAGAAAATCCCAAACAGTAACTCTGCCCAGCTTGACTCTAAAATATGCTCCCAAAATAATACCCATCGACAGCCCCTCCGTTTGGTACATCTTGTTGCTAACAGGACTTCCTTATTGTTCTCTCAATGACAGGGGCTCCTAAAGGGGACAAAGTGACCATGATATCAGTGGGAGTACCTGGCAGTCTCCATTCATACTCATGCATTCATTCACATATTCAAAATTTTGTTGAGTAATTATGGTTAGTCTGGTGCTATACTAGCCTCTGAGGCAACAATGGTAATAAAAACAGAGTTCTAACTCCTCCAAGTCAAGTGAGGAAGACCGACATCATCTGCCTATAGAGACGTAAGTATTGCTTAATTTTCTTACATAGCAGTCAAGAGGAAAGCAGAATAGTCCTCTACATCAGCTCTGGCCTGTCATTAATGTCACAGAGCCCTCTGTCCCCATCTATGTCATCTTTACCATGTAATTGTTATGCTTATTGCCTTGAGATAGCTTTTCCATTTTCAGTTTCATTTGCACATTTCAGATAAGAAGACGAAAAGGAATAATAAAGCAAGGAAGTTAAACTGGGAAAGAAAAACTTTCTGAAAAAAATGCCCAACATATAGATTTAATTCTCAGCGGTCAAAAGGTGTCACCAGGCTACCATCCTGCAAAGGAAGCTGGGGAAACAGTGTTTCAGTGGGCACATCACTACCCCAGAGCATACCCAGTTTTCTCACTAAGGCAAAATGGATACTGACTAAGCATCTAGCAATCTCCGTCACATCATACATCACCTTTGTGGAGATAAGGACCTATCCAAAACAGTTGGTCTAACCTGATTAAAAGACTCTGTGTATCAACTAACTCTTGATAAAGAATGGTTAGAAGTGGAGATTCTGGAATCTGACTCATGGGTTTAAACCCTAGCTCTGCCACTTGCTATCTCTGTGACTTAGGACAAGGTATTTAATCAGACTACACCTTAACTTCCTCATTTTTAGAGATAATAAGAGTTCTTATCTCATGGCACTGATATGAGGCTTGGTTAGGTGGCTATAGATTGAGCATTAAGATACCAAATGGCACTGTAGGCATTTACTGTATTAGCTGTATTTTATATTAATCAAGCAATCATTTTGTCCTGCTTTGGTTTCCCACATCTATTTCCCTACTGAACAGAAGTGAATGGACCATTGATGAGATTAATTCCTGTAGGCATGGCAGCTGTGTCTCCATGGTACTTGAATCCATTTGTTCTTCTGGCATATATCTGTTTTGTGTGAATAGGGTAACAGTGCATTTAAGAAAACCAAATAAATCTGTGCCACATAAAATTTCTGAACTTGCAGAGCTGAAAACTAAGATCTTTTTTAGCAGGGTGAAAACAACCTGTAAGGTGGGCCCCGCAAATGGCAATGATAATAACGTGCATATTGCTCCTCTCTTTTTCAACTCTGAGAATTTCATATTCTTTTTTTTACCTTATTATTAAAAACACTTATTAGGTCTTGGGAAACACTCTCTTTGAAAGGCTCTGTAAGCCCAAGGACCCACCATAAGCAGGTTGGAGGGCCAGCTCTGTGATTCTGAGTCTGCTCTGTCACTGACCCTCAGCTGGGCAATCTACACTCCATTCCTGGGTCATTAACTTTCTGTACAGCTGCAGAATACCCCACGGAATGCTTAGCGGCCAGGCACTTTGCCCTGATCAAACTCATAGCTATTTCTTTACTGCATCACAGTTGTACAATACTAAACCTATGTGTCTACTTAAGCTCAAATTACTACTGGCAAGTGAGTTAGTCACTGGGAACAACAGAGACACATGTGTGTAATTTTTTTTGAGACTGGCCTGAGCTTTGGGATACTTGAGTTACTTAAGGGCCCTTTGGTTTGAAAAATCTCAGTTATTAGTTCCTAAGCAAAGATCATTATGTGCAAACTGCAAATGATGTATCTTATAGAACTTGAGTGTGATTTACTAATTATCAGGGAGGCCCTACACTATTTCTCACTGCTCTTTTAATAGATTGGAGTTGTTTGACATTTCTCAAGGGGTATTATTGGTACATGGATGGGGTAATTCTTCATCATTTAGAATACCTTGTCTCCACCCACTAAGTCCCATTTGCCCTTATAACAGGTAGCTATTGCTATAAAATAAACAGCTATAAAATGCAATAAAGTAAAATAATAAATACTCATTTCTCAGGCATTTGAAGGCTGTCGGGGGTAGCTCTGTTCATCTCTGGTGGGCTTGCTTATCTGTCTGATGGTCTCAAAGTCCCTACTCCAGGTGATCTTGCCTGGGGCAGCTCTGTTCCCCGTGCATCTCATCCTCTTCCCGGAACCAGAGGGTTAGACTAGGCACGTCCTTCACTTGAAAATGGCAGAAGTACTAAAGTAATCAAAAACTTACAAGTTCTTCAGGCCCAGGCTGTTAGGAGCTGGCACATCAAAATGTCTGCTTCACTCTTATGGTCCAAAGCAATTACATCATTGAGCCCAAATTCCAGGGATGGAAGAGGAAATACAAAGTTAACTATCAGAGCCTTTATATGAGTTTCCTTTGGCTGCTGTAACAAAGTGCCACAAACGTAGGCTTAAAACAACACATATTCATTCTTTTTCAATACTGGAGAGTCAGAAGTCCAAAATCGATTTCAACGGGCCAAAATCAAAGTATGGGCTGGGCCGTTCTTCTCTGAAGGTAGAGGAGAATCTGTTTTCCTCTCTTTTCCAGATCCTAGAGCTGCGTTCATTGCATTTTGTGGGTCATGGCTCCTTCCTTCCTTCCTCTTCATAGGGAGCATTGATCCTAGCATCTCGCGTTGGTGATACATGTCTTCTCCTGTGTCAAATCTCCCTTCGCCTCTCTCTCATAAAGACATCTGTGATTATGTCAAAGGCCCACTAGAATAATGCCGTGTAACCACCCAGAGTAACAGTCACAGGTTCCAGGGATGAACACCTGGACATCTCTGGGGGCCATTATTCAGCTCCTGGAGCCTTGGACATAGAGAGGGCTGAAGCACTGGGGCCAGTACTGCAATCTCTCACACACCCACTCACTGGGATCCCCAAACTTCCTCACACATTTCTAAATGTTTCTGGAACAAAGAACCACCCTCAGGAGAGAGTCTTGTTTAGTATTTAGTACTTTAAGAATGGGAAGGAAAAAAAGAAAAGAAAAAAAAAAGAAAAATTCTGCAAAGTCTTAGATGTAGGTACTAAATATTCCAGCAGGCAAAATTCAAATTGTCAAGGAAGAGATGGCATAGTGATATAATCCAGAGATGTGTGGGTCCCTTGCCCACTCAGAACTCATGAGACTGAATATAGTAATAAACCTGCAAATCAGTTTTCATTCATCAAATATATCTTATGGATATCTTCTAAACGCTGGAAATAGAGCAGTGAAGAAAATGGACAGAAATACCAGACCTCATGGGTTCATATTTGTATATTTCGATTGGAAGCAGCAGAGCAGAGCCCAGGAGCAGAAAGAGGGCAGGTGGTGGAGGGGCTGAACAAGAGGAAGCATCTGGGTCAGAGAGGGTGCTTTGGCCAGCGCTGTACGCCTTCTAGACAGTTCTGAAGAGACAGGTTCTTATCCTGCATGAGCCAGGAGCTCACTGGAGGGCTTGTAGCAGAAGCTCATCATAATGTGACTTCTTCCAGAGCAAGAACAGCACTCGGGGGTGTCGGAGAGCAGGGTGCAGGCAAGGCTGGTTACTAAACTCAGGCAACAAGCCAGAGGGAGGCAAGAACTGACAGGGGCTTAGGCTGGAGTGGCAGCGGTAGAGGTGGGCAAAGAGGAATGGCGCTGTGTTCAAGCTCCATGTTAATACTTTTGTACTAAGAAGTAAACCTTCAAAACCCTACAAGCGTATGAACATTATGAAAGTGATCCTTCAGGTCACTTCCTCTCATCCCACCTCCTCAAATCCTACTCTGCTCCCAGAGGGAAGCACAGTTAATTAGTTGCCTCCATGTGTATATGAGACTATGGGACATGAG
Organism: Physeter macrocephalus; assembly: GCF_002837175.3. Lineage (NCBI taxonomy): Eukaryota > Metazoa > Chordata > Mammalia > Artiodactyla > Physeteridae > Physeter > Physeter macrocephalus. The sequence continues at coordinate 78,854,419 of NC_041232.1, read as the reverse complement.
TGAAAACACACACACACACACACTCACACGTAATATATAAACATGCGTGTGTATATACTTGTGTATGTTTAGCAGAAATGTGATCACGCTGTACATATTTTTCCACAACTTGCATTTTTTACTCCCTATTTTTTTAAGGTCTTTACTAACAACAACTGCTGTTATTTAACTGTCTGGGTTCAAAACTGGCTTTTCTAGTTACTAGTTTTGCAATTTTAGCTTAATTATTTAACTTCTATAGACCCCAATATTCCTATCAACAAAAAATACAATAGCTGAGCCATGTCATCCCAACTCACCACCACACATGCAGGACCTCGCTTTACAACACACACACACACACACACACACACACACACACACGTACACACACACAGATACACACAGGCACACACACAGACACACATATACACACACATACACCACACACTCACAGAGACACACACACACACACTCACACAATTTTGGGGAAAAGAGTGTACAAGGAGAGACCTAAGACAACAAAGTTCACTAAAAAAGCACAGAAGAACAGAAATTCTCAGCAGAGAATAAAAAAAAATACAGGAGCTAGAAGACATTTTAACAATCACCTTTTCATTCTGTTATCTGAAAAAATGACGCCAATGTTAAATGCTTTATCTGGGATCACAGCTAGACATGCTAAGTACTAAATTTAAAAAAAAAAAACCTAGGAAAGGTATTTTTATTGCCTAAAAAAATACACCTCTCCCACATTGTCTGAAATTGCACCTACTCTTTAATTAAAAAATATTGTTTTCCTCAATTCTCAAGTTGCCAAATCGCTATTTGTTAACCTGGGGGAAAGGACTTACGTTGTTTGGAGTGGAAAGAATGAGAAGGAGAGTGAGCAACTATTTAAAAACGAAGCTTGACTGTGGAGAACAGACCAGGATGGGGTTGCAGTCAGCCGACTATGGAGGGAAAACCAAGAGTCTGTGGTTTGGACCTTGTAGAGTAAAAGGTGAGAGAAGGGGCAAAAGGAAAGGAAACTCGTGTTAAAGATCAGGTTCACAGGGCTTCCCTGGTGGCCCAGTGGTTGAGAATCCGCCTGCCAATGCAGGGGACACGGGTTCGTGCCCTGATCCGGGAAGATCCCACATGCCGCGGAGCGGCTGGGCCCGTGAGCCATGGCCGCTGAGCCTGCGCGTCCAGAGCACAGGGGAGAGGCCACAACAGTGAGAAGCCGGCGTACCGCAAAAAAAAAAAAGATCAGCTTCACTAATTTAAAAATTTGATCTAGATCTAGAAATTTTTCCCCCCAACATAAGATTATAATTTTACCTCTTCTTTATCCCTTTTTGCATGTTGCTATCTATTTTATAGAGCTTGTTTAGCATATATGATATGTGTGTGTGTGTGATGTCTGTGTGTATGTGTGTGTGTATGTGTGTGTGTGATGTCTGTGTGTGTGTGTCTGCGTGTGTATGTGTGTATGTATGTGTGTGTCTGTGTGTGTATGTGTGTGTGTATGTGTGTGTGTGATGTCTGGGTGTGTGTGATGTCTGTGTGTGTGTATGTGTGTGTGTGATGTGTGTGTATGTGTGTGTGTGTATCTCTCTGTGTGTGTGTATGTATGTGTGTATGTATGTGTG
>NC_041232.1:78787964-78852548 GCF_002837175.3 Physeter macrocephalus | reverse complement strand
CTCCCGTTGCGGAGCACAGGCTCCGGACGCGCAGGCTCAGCGGCCATGGCTCACGGGCCCAGCCGCTCCGCGGCATGTGGGATCCTCCCAGACCGGGTCGCGAACCCGTGTCCCCTGCATCGGCAGGCGGACGCGCAACCACTGTGCCACCAGGGAAGCCCTTGTGATAGACTTTTTAATGTTTAAGGAATTGCCTTATTATCCCCATCTAGCTATTTTTTAAAATCAAGAATGAATGTTAATTCCTATCAAGTTCTTTTAAACACCTATCAAGTGATAGTTTTTTAATACTTTGATTTTATACTCATTTTCCATAAATAAAGGTAATTTGCTCATAATTTATAATTCTTTTAGCATAATGTTAGATTCAGTTTGGTAGAGGTTGTGTGTGTGTGTGTGTGTGTGTGTGTGTACGCATACCTATTCTCTGTTGTCTCATTAGCCTCCTTAATTTCATTTCTGATTCTGAGGTTCTGGATTAAGGCAATGTCCTAGCCCTGAAATATTTATTAATAAGTCAGAAAGACAAAGCAATAGAAGTGGCAGAACTTTTTCATTAGCTTCAAGGAAAACACAGATAATAACTTAGCCCTAACCTGAGATGTCCTAAGCTCTTTAAATGGACAAAGTAGTGGAGAACTAAAATTTCTGAGCATCTGTTTAGGCTCACAAATTCATTGCGGCTCTAAACAGACGTATAAAACTTTCTCCAGCATAGAAATACAACAAGCATGTAAGGAAATAATGTGAAAAATTTCACAAGAGGCACAAGCCTGCCTGGAGCAGTAAATTCACTCCAGCCCGGCCGCCCCATAGCCCGCCGACTGCTTTCATTCTCCATCCAACAGCATTAGGAAAAATTTGCCTTCTTTTTTTTAAACCATAAGATAGGACTTTAGCTCGGAATGGCTTTGAAAAAGTGTTTTGATGCAAGTTTGACAAAGCACACCTACCCCAGAGGAAATGCTGCTGGATATCTTATTTTGATCTTTAACTTTAGGCCATTTGTATTAGAGAAAAGAAAGTTCTTGGTAAGCCTGGGTTTTTTTTTCAGCCCTGCTCTATTAAACACAGTTAATGCTGATTTATTGTTGGTGGGAACACAGCTGGGAATGAGAGATGAAGATGAATCAGATTTCAGTAAAGGATCTGGAGACTGGACCAGGGTAGAGATTAAGGGTGTGTGTATAAGAAGTGAAAATCAGATCTTTTCAGACTCCCGTTTCAATTCATTCAGTGGCCTCTTGCTGTTCTTAGGGTTGTTCTTCCTTTGCCCTTCATACGTCCACAAAACTCAACGTGAGCTGAGACCTGCCATCTTCATCAGCTTTCTGAATACCAGTCACGCCAGCCTCCTTTAAATTACTCCAAAGCACTAATGGTCTTAGGGCCTCAGCCGGTTACCGGAATGCATTTCCTCCCATCCTCACCTAGTTGATTCCTAATCATCCTTCAAAACATATCTCCCCAAGACCTTGAAGAATCTCCTGAACCAGAGGTCCTTACCACCATCCTGCATTTCCTGTGGCAGTAATATGTGAATTGAATTTGAGTTGATAATGTATCATGTAACTTTTTTGTTAAACGCCATACTCACCCACAAGAATGTATTGCTACAAGGGCAAGGACTGTGTTTTTCTTGCTCACTGGTGGATCCTGGCTCCTATTATACAACTTCATTACGTGAGGGCAATGGATAAATGGCTGGTCAAGTGAATGAATGAAACGGTGGAACAAACAACAGAAAGTAACAAAATTGTAGGTAATGAGGGTGCATCTCAAATAAAAATCAACTATCCTATCACAGGATAGGGGATACTATTTTCACAGCAAAAACTGTTAAGCTGACCTAAGGTTTGAGAAAGCTAGAACTCACTGCATGCCTGGATCAGTGTACTGTGCCAACGACAACTGAGCCAAGATACTAGTCCTATTCCAATTGTGAACAGATCTTATATCTCAAAAGCATGTTGTAGGGGAGGAAAAAGGGTCCCTTCTTTTCTCCTAGGTTCTTTGGCTGGTCTTCTAATTAAATTGACATAAGACAGATTAACAAGAGAAAAACAAATTTAGTTTTGTACTTTTGGGAGCCCCATAGAGTATGAAGCAGTCAGGAAATAGAGGCTTATATCTGCCATCCTGAGCTAAGGAGAAGGGGTAGGGGTCTGGAGCTCCAAAGGAGAAGAAGACAGTCCACAGGAAGCTGAGAAGAGCAAGCGTTTGGTTATCAGCTCTCTGGCAGACCATGCAGATAAGTCTTTCTGGTATGAGAAGTTATCTCTGATAATAGCTCTCTTCCCGGTACAGGCCCCCTATCTAAATTCTTTTAAGCAAGTAAGGGAGAGGTAAAAAGCTTTTCTCCCTGAGTCTGCTGGACCTTAATTTCCTTCAGCTCAAAACAAGCCACATACCATACTGGCACATTTTGAGGTGACCTATTCTGTTCCATTTCAATGTTCAATTCTGAGCCTCAGAATTAAAGAAAACATTAAACTACTGAAGAAAAGCAGAGGGTGATGAGACATGTCAAAGAGTAATAGGTGGAAGCATTTCAGTAGATATCTGAATAGCTATCTGAATCTCTGAAGAGCTATAATGATAAAGGGATTTAAATTTAGTCTTTATAACTACAGATGAAAAAATAGGGACAAAATTTTGTTCAAAGAAGAAAAGATATTAAAAAATAAACAATCAAAATTGTCTATTACCTTCTGGGATATTGAGTTCCTGTTGTAAGAAACCTGAAAGCACAGGTTGGATGGCTGAGCTTGGGTCAAAAATTAAGGATGGACACGGTCCTGGAAAAGATGAGCTCTGAGGGTGTGTTTATTTATTTCTGACAGTTACTTTAATTTGACATGAGAAATGTCAGTAATTCTTATAATGCCTAAGATCATGATAAAGGATCGTGATAAAACATCATGTTAAATCATTGTAAGTGTAAATAATTTGCACTCCCCTCTCCCTGCCATAAACTACTAGGAATAAAGCAAATTTGTATTTTTTAAAAAATCATTGTTAAAATTAGGTTGCAGAGATGAGGTATCTGAGCTCCATCCCAGAGCTTGTACTATATTTGAATTAATGTCATTTCAAATTTGTCATTAAAAAAAAAAAAAGGTGTCTGTACCAGTTCTGCTTGAAGAACCTTCTGGAAATTTTACTATTACAGGAACATTATTTTGAACTAAGCCAACTGATTCCATATGCTCCATCATTAGCATCTGTCAATGTCTGGAAATTATTGTTGGAGTACCTAGATTTCTTGACAAAATTTCCAAGATGCATCTGGGTCTGAAATACCTGATTGGCTGATTATTAATCTCTCAATGGAGTATTAATAGATATATCAGTGAATTTCTACTTTTCACAAATTAAATTATGTGTGTGTGTTTCTGTAAATGTGTGTTTGTACATAACAAAATAATAGAGGTCAAGTTTAAGACAAATCTGGGATGAATGAGAAATTTCCAAGTTTAAAAAACTTTTAATCACAACATGTCATCTTTACTGTCTTATATGCTCAGTTCTCCTGAGATCTCTGTTCCTGATTTTCAAAAGTGAGCTGCTCCAGCTGAAGGAACATGAGCTTTGTTGTAGTTCATCGTAAATGTTTATCAACAGCTATAAAGTTCCATTACCTCCAAAGGTTTTTATAATGGATTACAATAGGATTGTGGAGAACATCCCACTCTGACATATCACATATTAGTGGATGGACCCACTATCTAATCTGCTGGTATGATCTGAATAGATGTTAATTCTGGCCTTTTTGTCTTCAAGAATCTATACAAACCTTTAAAATTAAGTCTATCTGCCAAATTATTCTGTCCAAAATGAAGCATGGTTAAATTTAAAATTCATATGGATTTTTTCTCATTTGTTGCAGTAATTATTTTTCACACTAATTTTTTTTTTTCCTGAATCCATTCAATCCATTTCTATAAATTCATTCTTTGGCATACTGTCATTATAAGGACAATTGCCATCACCATTAACCACAGACTACCATCATCATTATCTAATTATCTCAGATCCTCATTTGACATGTTTATGATCATCTGCATAACATCCTACATCCTATGTCCTAATCTAGAATTGTTTTATGAAGATAAAGTTGTGTGTGTTTTCCCTAGGATTTTTGAACAGCTGTATGCTGTTTCCCCTTGGACTCCTTCCCTGTATGCTATTGATGAAGAGAAAGAGTAAGTTTGTAAGTTTCCTTCTCCCCTTCTAGCTTTTGGTCAAGACCCTCCTTTAATAAAAGAAAGGTTAACAGGAGAAAAACAATCAGAATTTTAATGACATACGTACCTCTTGTAAACATGAGAGATACTCAGGAAAACTGAATAACTCCTTGACATGGTCCAAGCCACCACCTTAAATACCATCTCCAGCTAAAAACAAAAGATGTTGCAGGGGACGGGAGTGAGAAGAAGCGAGTTTGGGGAGGTTATCAGGCAAAGCTCAGTAAACAAGGGTGTGGTTGTTATGCAGATGTAAGCCTTGGTCTTCTCCACTGATGAGTTTCTAGAAGTTTAGCCCTCTTTCTCGGTACAGAGAGCAGGGAGACACCCTTACAAATGGAGATTTCCCTTACAAACATAAATATCTCTGAAAAGAGGGCAACTTCTGTTTGGTTTTCAGGGCTTTTCCTAGGTCTACTTTTTCTTAAAAATAACCAGCTCAAAATAATCTTTATGCCAAAAAAGCATATTTTGGGATGGTATATTCTGTTCCTCTTCACTATTTTCTGTCTGTGATGTATAGTTAGCTCCAAGAGGCGCCTGGTTTTTCCTGGCATATCTAGCTTTAGGTGACTAGTAAACAATTTAACTTAAAATGTCAGAATTTTAAGGGACCAGATATGGGACTATAACAACGAAAATGAGGACAAACTTCCAAAGTATGAATTATAGAAAGTACGGACAAGGATCAGGCATGCATTCGATTAGTTGCTTCGGAATGTTTACGTAGAGGACTTGACAATGATGCCTGACATCTGAGAAGGTTCCCCATAGCAGGTGTAAGACTCTCCATACTGAAAGCAAATGGCAAAGGCTATGGACTTTGGAAAAAAAAACCTCCCTGCCCACGTATTCCTGCAGACTATTTGATATTCTCACAACCTTATGGTGGCTTCAAAAGAATATTGGTTCTTTCATCAAGTAAAAAAGAATGGCTTAGAACAGTGGCTTTCAAACTGTGTTCTATCAAGCCTTAAGATTTCAAATTTACATTTAACTGTTTCAGATGAGTATCTGTGTTTACTAGGAGAGATGCTTGGCTTAGAGCAGCTCTGCTTTCATATGTTTCTTATACTAGGTATTAATACAGGATTTAATCAGGGAGGGAAGCTAGCTTTTCCTCATTTGAAAGCTACTGCTTTAGAGACAACTTTTTAAAAGATTTTTCTAAAAATTTAGTCTGGCTTTGATCTAACATTATGATGCACTTGAATAGAGGTATATTTTGTTTTTGTTTTATTCCACTTTCTAAGAGTGTTTTATTTCATTAACATTGCTTTAAAATTACTTTTCAAATAAAACATTTCAAGAATATGCATCAAGGGCTTCCCTGGTGGCGCAGTGGTTGAGAGTCCGCCTGCCGATGCAGGGGACACGGGTTCGCTCCCCGGTCCGGGAGGATCCCACGTGCCGCGGAGCGGCTGGGCCCGTGAGCCATGGCCGCTGAGCCTGCGCATCCGGAGCCTGTGCTCCGCAATGGGAGGCCACAACAGTGAGAGGCCCGCGTACCAAAAAAAAAAAAAAAAAAAAAAAAAAGAATATGCATCAAGATGATTTTTATATGGCTGTAGGATGTAGTTGATAACTCCAAATTTGAAAGTTTTCTATATTAATATTGTTGCTGCTGCGGGGCAGTAGAATATGCCACCCCCAAATATGCCTCTTTGGCATAAGGGTTATTTTGAGTTAAGGCACTGAAAAAACAGCAGAAGCAGGAAGGGCATTCTAATTTCCCCTTCTCTTCCTGATAACAGGAGATAAAAAGTCCCGTGTGAAAAATACCCTGCCTGTACCAGAGGGAAAGAAACACTCTTCTATAGGGATTCAAAGCCGAAAATATTTTATACAAATAAACCTTGTTAGAATAATGCTCATCTTTCTTTAGCCTCATGGTATATTTTAGTTATTTTTCACAATCACCTCTCTTTGTTCAACCCAGTATAAAAATATTTAGGTTTTGCCATGTCTTTGGGATATCGTGTCATTACTTGGGCTCCCATTCCATGTAAAACATATATAAATTTATATGCTTTTCTCCTGTTGATCAGTCTTATGTCAGTTTAATTCTCAGCCACAGCCAAAAAATCCCTAAGAAGATAGAGATAAGAATTTGCCTCCCCTACACTGCCATACTTTATGCTGAAGAAATTTAAGAACATAATCATTCATTGTTTTAATGTGTTGGTGTAAATCTTGTATTATTTTCTGAAAAAAATATGGATCCCAGCTGCAGGCAGATTCTCATCTAATCTTCACTCAGAGGTAATGCAGCCTTAGATTCTGGCAAGAGGTTTATTTCACTTCCTTTCTGGCAAGCAGTTTGTTTCACTTCCTTCCATAAGAGGACACCAGCTTTCTCCCCTACCTGGTTGACTTCCTTAATGTTCCCATGATCAACACCTTAGCATTCCTATACCTTGTCTTTTGCCAGAGAATGAAATCTCTACTCTGCTACACACATTTTACAAAAAGTCCTGGTTGGAGTGAGAATAAAATTGAGTTGGAGCAGTGCCTGAAAAATATGCAAGTTCCTATCCTGAGCCAGATTATGCAAATGGATCAAAGAAGAAAACAAGAGAAAAAAATAGCCAAGAGGTGAAATCAAGTAAATGGAAAGAGAATTGCTTCTCACTATCTCTCCTGTCCACACTGGTGAAATTCAAAATGGAGCAGAAGTGAAGAGGGTAAAATGAGAAGACCTCGGGGTAAGAATACCTGTGTGTATCATGGGATGAGAACAAGGAATTAGTGTTTCTTGAGCAGTTTAACAGTGAATATTGTATTATGTTCAGTAAATACTTCATCTGATTGTGTTTGTCCTGCTGCAGGTCTTAGCTGTACTTGGTAAAGCCCCACCATCTATGAGTATGTTAATGGGTTACGATTGGTGTGATATGGAAAGATGTCAGGAAATTTAAAGAGACATGGTAACAGATGCCTCTTAGCGAAGGACAGGTAGTAAGAACAGCGTAAGAAGTATAGGGTGATGGGTGTAATAATAATAATGGAGGTTCCGACAAGTGGCCAAGGCACGTTTCTCAAGAACAAGGCAATTTTCTCTTAAGGTTCAGACAAATCATCTTTCAAGTTAAACTAATAAGTTATCTTAACTGAGCTTGCAACAGAAAAATAAAATACTCAGGAAACCTTTCACAAGGTCCAGGTGTCCAGTTTCTGAGAGAATAATTAATGATAAGCATAACCCCCTTGAAGGATGTATTCACTTAGCAATTATGTGATGAACACCTATCATTATCAGGCACTGTTCCAAATATTGGGGATACTGCAGAGAACAAAAGTGACAAAAGCTCCTTTTAATGGGGAATTTATATTCTAGTGGGATGAACCAGACAATTAAATACATTGTATGATAGACGGTTGACAGGGAACAGAATGTGCCACCCCAAAGTGTGTCTCTTTGACATAAGGATTATCTTGAGTTGGTTATTTTTAAGAAACAGACACAGGAGAAGAGTAGAAGTTATGCTTTTGTAAGAGGCATTTTACATTTATAAGAGAAATTGTCGTTTGTGAGGTGTCTCCCTCTCTGTACTGGGAAGAAGAGGATGACTAAATTTCTGGAAACTTACCAATGAAGAAGGCAAGGACTTAAATCTGCCTAATAACCTTACCCTTGTTTACTGTGCTTTGCTGGATTACCTTCCATAGCTGCACTCCCGCCAACATCTTCTTTTGTCTTTACCTGGAGATGGAATCTAAGGTGGCGGCTTGGGCCATTTGGGGGAGTTAGTTTTCTGGCTATCTCTCATGTAGACAGGAGGCATACATGTTATTAAACTTCTGACTGTTTTTCCCCTGTTAATCTGTCTTTTATTGGGGGAGGGGGGCAAAGCACAGTAAAGGAAGGTGTGGTTGTTATGCAGATATAATAAGCCTTGGTCTTCTCCATTGATAAGAGATTCTAGAAATTTAGTTCTCCAACAAACAGGGACTCTTTATACTGATACATGAAGTCTGGTTATCAATCTATATAGATAGTTGATTCAAGGACAAAACAAGTCATCTGTCCCTGACCCAGTACTAAAACCCTTTTATCAGAATTAAAGGATGAGAAGGAAGCACCACATCCTTGATCTGTGGGGAAGGAGACTTATTACTAATCCTACTACACCTGTTCCTGCCTCAAAGTCAGACTCATCTTGGAAGAAGGGATATCATGAGTCTAGAGGTGGGAGGTTAGTGAGCTAACTGTGAGAACCAAGTGAAAGTAGAGACCTGAACAGTTTGGGGAGGAAGTAGGGGAGCCATGGCATCAGGGACTCAGACCTAGAAGACGAGATTACTGTGAAATCAAGTTGTCCAATTGTTGGTTATCTGGAAGTGATAAGAATTCTTCCCTATTTTGAGATAGCCTTTGAAAATGTGTTTAAGTATTATCAAATATTTACCAGAGCATACTTGAAACCATGTGACTCAGATTGGGACTTGAACCCATGGTCTTTTAACTGAGATCACACCGCTGGTCTCAGGATTTAATGAAGGTCAGGTTCCTGATGTCTCATCGCAGAAAAAAATCCAGTGAGAGACAAAGTAATAGGTAAGAATTGGATTTATTTGGAGAGAAACACACTCCACAGACAGTGGGCCGTTTCAGAAGGCGAGAGCAGCACCAGGGTATGGGGTTGTTAGTTTTATAGGGGTGAGTAATTTCATAGGCTAATGAGTGGGAGAAGTATTCCAGCTATTTTGGGGAAGGAGTGGGGATTTCCAGGAGTTGGGCCACCGCCCACTTTTTGACCTTTATGGTCATCCTTGGAACCGTCATGGCGCCTGTGGGTGTGTCGCTTAGCTTGCTGATGTGTTACAATGAGTGTATACTGAGGCTCAAGGTCTAGTGGAAGTCAACTCGTCCACCATCTTGGACCTATTTTGTTCTAATCAGTTTATGCTGTGTCCTCGGGCTATGTCATTCTTTTAAAAGTTGTGCCCTGCCCCCTTTCCTCCTGTTTCATATTGAATATATAATATTTACCAGAGTATTTTTTAATAATTAATACATGATATACTGTATAATTTATATAGCATATATATAATGATATCTATAGGTATTTGTTCTAATAAGCCATTAAAAATAAATGAATGTTCTTTTTCTTTCATAATTACATTTCATTTACAGTCTCATCTGTAAAACTGAAGACCAGAATGTACTTGCTTATACAGCAAGTCAGCCAATTTTATGAATCGTATTCTAGATGTATTTTAGAATATGTGGCCCAGGGTGCACATGTATGTATGTGTATGAGTGTGTCTGTGTGTGTGCATGCGCGTGCGTTTGCAGTTTTGTAGCGCTTGCCATGTATTATTGTACTAAGCTTATCTCATTTTATTTCCATGCTGACTCTCCCAAAATAGATGCTCAATAAATATTTATTGAATGATTGAATGACCCCTGAGCTAGTCAAAATTGTCTCCATTTTATAGATGAGGAATCAGAAATTCAGTGGATTTAATTAATTCGTCCAATTTTACAGAATAGTAACAGATTGAGGTGGGACTCTGACCTTGGAATTCCAACACTGAAACTCAATTTCTTTATAACTTTGCTCTACTATTTCCACATAGGTTGAGAATTGGATTCTTTATTCTCATTCCACATGCCAAATGACATATTATAGAATTCCACCAACCAGGGCATCTTTTTAAGTAATGCCTTCTTCTCTTGTGTATGAGTTATAATGACATATTTCAGATTCAAAATGACCAATAACCTCACCAGGTTTGTGAGGATGTGGGAAGTAAGAGCATTGTGATTGCTCTGCATTTTGTCTCATCTATTCTTCTTACCTCATCACATTGTTTTATAGATGGATTAAAACTTTATTTCATATGAAGCATAAATTTTGCACACAGCTTTTCTCTGTGAGATTGTCAGCCCTTCTACAATTTTGAAATGATATCTCGAACAATTTAAAAACAAAAAACTCTATTTTTTTTTCATTTTACGTTCATATTTAGGAAGTCAAGAGGGCATTTTGTTGGTAGAGACATTGAATTCTACCTGACTATACACCAATGTGCATTGCTTGAATTTTATCTGCTGCACAGAATCTGGAGACCCTATTGACAACTAAGAAGAACAAATGTTTCCCTCAGGTTGGCTAAACTATAGTAATCCTAGCTCTAGGCCCTGACCTCCCTTTTCTTAGAGCCTTTACAAAGAGTAAAAATTCTTTCTTTGCCTCTTTGAGATGTAAATATTTTTTAATGGCTAACAGTTTTGCAAACTAGGAATGTCTTCCTCAAGGACCTGGGAATTATCTTACTAAATGTCATCATCAAGGAAGATGCTCTCCCAGTCTCCCAGGCCATCTCCCAGTCTGCATAGGAAGGTGGGAGCTTAAAGTGATGTTTACCAATTAGCAAACACAGATAGTCTAATCACAAGCAAACACATTTGCAAACTCAGGAATAACTCAATGTACTTGACACACCCCCTTGTTCAACCTCTCTCCAGCTCATACTACCCTCTCTCATCTATGCTTTTGCTTCTTCTTGTTTTAAGTACTCATGATTAAACTGGGCCTGTACAGATATTCCAGGATAATGTTTACATCTCAGGGTCAGATGATTAGCAGTCTTAATTTCATCTACAGCCTTAATTCCCTTTTGCCATGTAACACACCATATTCATATATTCTGAAGGTTACAAAGTGGACATCTTTGGGGGGCCATTCTTTTGCCAACCACCACATTCTGTGGAGTTTCTTTGGCCTGAATAATTCTAGATTAGTAAAAAATTGAAATTTAATGGCACATATTTCCTATCCTTAGAAGTTTAAACATCCAGTTGATTTTTTTCCCCTGAAAATCATCCTAATGATTTTCAGGGGAAAAAAAAAAAATGCATTAACCCAAAGTGTGTAAACTTGTATATTTGTACATTTGTGAGTGTTTAGAATTCTATGTATACACCTCTCAAATCAATAAATCCATAGGGCACACATCATGTACAAAACACAGTATTTGTGACTCTAAGTAAACCAGACACAGTCTCCTTGTTAAAATTACAAGCCAGGGAATTCCCTGGTGGTCCAGTGGTTAGGACTCTGTGCTTTCACAGCCATGGTCTGGGATCGATCCCTGGTCAGGGAACTAAGATCTCACAAGCTGTGCTGTGCAACCAAAAAAATAAAATAAAATTTAAAAATATAGTAAATAAATAAATAAAATTACAAGCCAGTAAAAATGAAAGATATTAAAAATATACACAAATAAATATATTAAACATTTGAAATTTCTGAATGTTTTAAAACAGAATGTATTCAATATCTATAGTGATTGTTTACCTTATAATTGGGGAAATATGATATTTGACTTTTCTATATTTTTCCTCCTTTAATGCAAGGTTATGCTGAATACATACAATTGAATTTGCATACTTAAATGAAAATATTGAATGAGAGAGCTGTGTTTAAAACCATTTTGACAGTATTTCAATTTGATATTCGGCAATTCTCTTAAGGTTAACTGAATAGTTCTTGAGATAACATCCAATTTCAATACTTCTATAATTCTACCTGGTTCATGCTCGCTCTAGAAGAAATGAGCTATTAACAACACTCTATCATATTTAATGAAATATGAGAAATGGATGTGACTGCACTAAATTTTTCAAAATAAAAAAGACTGTATGAACACAAAGTAAGTATTGGAGTTTGTCAGTTTCTAAGACTAGAAGATTCCAATAGCTTTGCTTAGAAATGTTATAATTATGCCAGGATAGTGGAAGGCAGAAATATGCAACATTTCCCGTGACAAAATAGAGAAGGCCATTTTTGCCTGACCAGTTTCATCATCAGGTAGTCTTAACCTCATATCATCTGTACTTCTTTTGCCCTTGAACAGTTCTAAGATTGTCTAGAAATTAGAATCAGAGAATTTTAGAGCAGAAGCAGTTCTCAGAATTGTGCAATGGCTTTCCTCATACTGTTTGTTTTACAAATGAAGAGAATGAAGGTCAAGTGACACCTTGAGTTTAAGGGTTATAGTCCAGTATTTTTCCAGGAAGAGTGAACTACAGGTCTGTGAGTAAGTCAATATGGACATAGTTTCTTATTCAGTTCCCATGAACACTTCCCCAGACGTGAATGCTATTTTAACTATAAATTAGCTTAGAAAAGCTCCCAATTTCACTTAGATCTTACCAATTAAATTTTTTTGAATGTAATTTAAAGCCTATTGGAATAGAGATAGATAGACAGATAGATGATAGATAGATGATAGATAGATCGTGTTTTTTTCTAGTTATAATTATGAAGTTTTTAAACATTAAAAGTATTGATACTATTACAATTATCTCATCATCAGAGAGACCTACTGTTAAAAGTTTGATGTAGATGTAGATACTAAAAAAGAAAACAACAGAAAATCACATTAAAAGCATAGCTCTTTGGGACTTCCCCAGTGGTCCAGTGGTAAAGAATCCACCTTCCAATGCAGAGGATGCGGGTTCAATCCCTGGTTGGGGAACTGAGATCTCACATGCCATGGGGCAAACTAAGACCCCAGACCACAACTACTGAGCCCACGCCCCCTGGAGCCTGCGCACCACTTCTAGAGAAGAGAAAACCCGTATGCACAACTACAGAGAAGCCCCGCACGCTGCAACTAAGAGCCTGCCCGCTGCAACAAAAGATCCTGCATGCTGCAACTAAGACCCAATGCAGCCAAAAAAAAACCAAAATAAAAGCATAACTCTCTGTATGAATTTGTATCAGTTTTCTTCTGCCTACCAAGACCTCCTTTCCACCACATCTTTCTAAAAATGTATTCTGTTGATTCATCCCTCATTCATATTCCCTTGCCATGAGATCCCATATATTCCTATTACTAATGAAGACTTCTTTCCCTCTCCAGGAGTACACTTTAGCTTGGATTTTCTTGCAATGCTATTGCAGTGGTGAAGCTCTCTTTATAGGCATTTCTGAATCTATTAGAGGCCAGTGGGGGAAATATTTAACATTAGATAAAACCGTTAATCCTTCCATTTTCATAAAATCAGAATGACAAACTTAGTAAGGCTGCCCCTAGATAAGGTCTCCAATGCCACAAAGTTCAAAGTATTTGAGCCTTGCTTCCCTCTACTCTTTGCACAGCAGGCGTGCACATTTATAGCCACTACAAGAAAAATACAACCTAAAACAAGCTTTAGGAAGCAAAGTTCCTAGAAAAATTTGATTTCATTTCCCAAAAAGTTGGCATTCTCAATGACAGTTTAATCTATTGCATTAATGTTTATTATCTTAAATTTAAATGGCTTAAATTGATAAAGCTCAATAAATGTTTGTTGAATTAAATTTAATGGAAAACAGAGCCACCATGTATTTTGGTTGGTCCCAGATTTTATAAATCTGAGTCTAGAATTGCTACTATTGAACAAATTTAGGAGTTACCTATTTTATAAATTTCTTAAGCATAATTCTAAAGCATCTCATGCTCTTTTGACTTTGCCCCTCACCTAAGAAAAAATCAACCAGTGCTACGAATATAAAGACAAATGCTTGAAATTTTAGTTTAAAACTTCTAGGCTTCAGTACATTATAATACTAATGGGAAGAAATAAATACCTAATTGGTTTCATTGGCAGGCTTGAGACTCCAAAAGTAAATTTCACCAGGGTCAAAATGGTCTGTGAAAGATTTTCTGTAACCACAGTTGTAATTAGCATTTCGTTACAAGGAACCAATCTTGGATTTATATGCAGTTTAAAAAAAATAAGATTGACTGTAGCTGAACTCACTATAAGTAGGTTTGTCATGAGCTGGCCATCTGAGGCCTGGCGTGGCCACAGGAAGTGATATGGGGGTAATTAAATTCAGGAAAATAGCAGGTCAGTTAAGGACAGAGCTGTGTGGCCTGGAAACAAAGGATAAAAGTTTGAACATAATATTTCATCAAAACATATTTGAGATTTAAAAGACTAACCTCAGCATTGTATTTAGTATATAAATATATATATATATATATACACCATATATATAACTATATATATAGTTCATCTATAGAGATTGAAGAATTATTTCCAAGAGTCAAAAATAGAATAAGAAGTTTAAGACTCTTCATAAAAACAATCTGACAGGGACTTCCCTGGTGGCGCTGTGGTTGGGAGTCCGCCTGCCAATGCTGAGGACACGGGTTCGAGCCCTGGTCTGGGAAGATCCCACATGCTGCAGAGCAACTAAGCCTGTGTGCCACGACTACTGAGCCTGCGCTCTAGAGCCCGTAAGCCACAACTACTGAGCCCACGTGCCACAACTACTGAAGCTCATGCGCCTAGAGCCCATGCTCCCTCGCATTGAGAAGCCCACGTAGCCCCCGCTCGCCGCGACTAGAGAAAGCCCCCGTGCACAGAAAAAAAGACCCAACGCAGCCAAAATTAATTAATTAATATTAAAAGAAAAACTAAAAAAAAAAAATCTGACAAGACCTTTAAAGGACAATATAATAATTTTACAAGTATAACTCTTCTAAGATTTACATTATTATTCTCTCAGAGCAACTTCTTCAAACTCTGAGGTCATACATCTGTGTATTTACTCACACATTGGGATGTATTTTTTGGTGTATATAAATTATGAGTATGGAAGGACCTAGAAGGAAAGGACAGAAAAAGAAAGATGGGAAGATAATGACGGAACACGAGAGACAGACAGACAGAGAGAGAGAGAGAGAGAGAGAGAGGTTTTTAGTGTTTCGGCAGTCCAAATATATGAGTCATTTGGATTGCTTGCAGATTGTTCTACATCCAACACAAGCAAAGACTGTGTAGCTTAGAGGCATTTTCCCTTCTCTATTTTGTCTGGAATTCTTAAAATGCAAGGTTACCCATCTATCCAAAATATTGCATTCTGATATGAATTTATTAAAGTGAAATACAAGGTAAGATAATGTGATTAAAAGCTGAAATAAAATTAAATGCAGGAGTCTTAGTGCCAGTACATTTTGAGCTCTTCAATGATTTTTAAAGAAGAAAGAAAAAAACAGCAAAATTATCTCATTTTCCACTACCCCTAAATTTGCTGCCAGTTCACAAAATATTCATTTTTGACTTATTAGACTTTTTCTTACTACTTTTCCAAGTTTCTTATGATAGCAGATAGACATGTAGAAGCTCAGTTTTCTACTAGAAACATAAGGCACTTTAAGATTCCAGGCAGAGTTTTCTCTCCAAAAAATCAATAGGAAATGTGCTCCCTAATTAAAGAGAAATGGACATTACTTCAGAATGACAAACTATATAATTACAAGGGAGTCTATATGTTGATCCCTATATTAAATAAGTAAGAATGGGTGGTAAAATATAATAATGCTGTAGATTGTGGATTCGCCTCTCTGTTTATTTTATAAAAAACGTTATCACTGTAATGTAAATAAAATTTTCAATTTCAACTTCTCCTGGGGATCCAAACATTTTCACAAAGAAAGGATAGCTGTCCTAGGCACTAAATGACTGAGATAGTTAGCTACAAGTCAACACACCATAAAACCCACAGAGAGGAAACAATTTTGTGAATGCACCCTCAGTAAGCTACTTTGAACAATGCATTAATGTGTATTTCTCTTTCATCACTCCTCTGCCCGTCTCCTCTGGGGTGGTTCCTTTAGCAATCCATCATTACATTCCACCTGGCCCCCAGCCACTGATTTATCTAAAATTCTTTTTACTGTCATCTCTAAATATTTGGGAACACACACACACACAAACACACACACAAACCACACAGATGGTCTATCATTTTACAACAGTCAGAGACACTGGGTGAAATGAGATGCCAAAACAATATACATTTCAGGCCACTCCCTTTTGTGATAAATTATCTTCCCTCAATATCTCTTTGTCTCTGTCTGTCTCTGTCATCTCTCCAGTTTTCTTTGGGTGTCTCCCTCTCACACACATATAAACACAAAATTACATGTCTGTGATACATAAGTGAAAAGCTATGAATTTTATGAGATTGTACCTGCCTTTCTAATTGAATAATAGCACATACTAGTATTTCACTTCTAATTTATTTGAGCTGTTACCACAGTGGTCTTAGTGCAGAGCAGAATATTAATTAATTGCTGTTGAATTGAATGATTCTAAACACAAAAGAATATTGTAGTCTAGAGAAATGTGAAATACAGGACAGAAAAAGAAAATTATCAACTTTTGAATATCAACTCTATTCTAGATAACAATACTAAAGATGCTGTACATAATTCTCTCAATCCTCAGCACGACATTGCAGGAGATATATTCATTTTATCATTTGCCAGATGAAGAAATGGGCTCACAATGGAAAAATAAACAACCCACCCTAGGTCACTCTTAATGCTCAGGAGTAGAGTCAGAATGTTAATCCTCAATGCTTCAGCACAGAAACTGTTTTACTTCTATTAATTGGAGTCAGAATCGCCATTAGTCAATTTTTGCAGAATGGCTCTATTCAATCAGAAGAATCACATATGCTGAGAGCATCATTTGATAACTATTTTTCAGATAGTAAAGTTCCCAAATTTCAGTAGAAATGGATGAAGCTATACAGTCAGTGGGTGGGTGACTACTGTAAAGCAGGCAAAGTCCTCTCTGTCTGTCTTTCTATCATCCGCCTACCTGTGCTGCATCTAGATCTATAGGTTGTCCTTAGTCATGCTAACATGTTTGCTGCTGAAGGTCAGGATAGGGTTGGTTGGAAACCTCAGGAATGTCCTGGCTGAAATTTGAAACTGGCCCCCGGACTTGGAGGCCAAGGAGAGCCCAAAGGAAGAGGTGGACCACTCCAGATGGGTAGGTGGCAGGTTTCACAAGCACGGGAACTTACGGGGCTTGTCTTGAGTGCTGCCGGGTGAGTAGATCTCTGCACCCACGGCCAGAATCTTGAGTTTATTTAGAGGCCTCAACGGTGTTCAGTCCCATGTCAGTCGGAGGGTCTCAGCACCACATTGCTCTCTCAAGGCTGTGTCCTTGAAACGGTTCCACTTTTGGAATTGGAGGGTGAAAGACACATCCCGGTACATCCTGAGGGCAGGGGCGGGGAGGAGCCTTGGGTTGCTGGGGTGACACTGGAGGGTCAACCTGCAGTCACTGCCACTCCATGACCTCCTCCAACACTCCACCCCTAGTGAGCGGCTCTCACAGTCTCACACGCCCCCTCTTCCCCACCGTGGGTCCTGAATGGTCACCAGTGGGTTTCAGTTGCATGAAGGTGGCTCGTCGGGCGGCACTGGAGACAGATACCACAGCAGCAATGCAGGCCCACCACATCACATCACGCTCTTTTGCTCAGGCTTGCACATCATGATCTTTGAAATGTGATCCCTCGTCACTGGCTATTGGAGGAGGGTATCTGGTACTCAGCCTCTTTAATCCCCTATTGGGAGCAGCCTGGTTTGCATGGTGACAGGAGAAAACTTGGGTTAGGTCTGACACTATGTCCACACAAATCAAGCATATTTAGAATCTTCACTCAGAGGGACAGGGTCAGTATAATGGATTTGCCGATCCCTCACTTTTTGGGAACTCCGATGAATGGCCCGGACTCCTTTGGCAGCTGCCTTGGGTTGTTTAGAACACACAGCACATGCTGTTACTGCATTAACTGAGTCACAGTAGTTCAAGGGCAATCGGGCATCCTTGACAATACACCACGGCACCCGGGCACTGCGGTGGCCACTCGTCCTTTGAAGCCCATCTACTGTATCTTCTGAAGGCTCATTTGCTGGGGCTCGTACCTGGGCTAGGGCATCAGCTTCCTGATTGTCAGGGGTGTCAATGAGCCGGGACTTGGAAACCAGTGAGAACTGCCTCAGGCTCTTGCACGTAAACCTAAATGTCTTTCCACCCATCATTTACCCTTCAGCTTCTCATTGTCCAAGCCATAGGGTCAATCCCTTTAGAACAGCCCATCAGTCAGTGTAAAGGGTTAATGGCCAGGGCTCAAGAGTGATCACTAGCCAAACCCTCTGAGTTCAGCCCACTGGCGGCTGCAGTTCATTCCTGTTTCCATGCAGGTGGTGTCAGTGTTGGGCTGAATAGTGATTGAACTCCGCGTGCACAAATGGCCTGGACTAGACCCATCTGTATACCAGGCATCAGAGGGAATTTCCCCCACTCCCTCTCTACAGGCTGCAGGGGCCGCCACAGGGATAGGGGTGGGGGACTTGGAGGGTCTACATACTCTCAGGGCCTGCATTTTCCTGGGGGAAATCTGAAACTGGCCCCTGTGCATGGAGGCAAGGAGAGACAGACATCAACAATGGAACATACATCATAGTTCTGCAAACTGTCAGATACAAGAGGAAATTTGGTCATGGGATATTAAAATATATAAATATAAATCTATGGGTCCTCTTAAGTAAAAGCTTTGCTCCCTTGACTATGTAAAACATTGTGCTTAAGTGAAATGTTTAAGGCTCTAAGAATGCGGCCACTGGGAATTATTAAAAATAAAGTCCATTCTAGATGTTTTAACTGATAATTCAATCTCTTCTACCTTGCCTCTCTGATGAAGACGGTAGCCCATTTATAATGCTCTCTGTGTAGGCTACTGGGAGAAAAGCTGTATCTCTTAACTCATTGTGTTTTTTTTTTTTTTTTTTTTTTTTTTTTTTTTTTTTTTTGTGGTATGCGGGCCTCCCTCTGCTGTGGCCTCTCCCGTTGCGGAGCACAGGCTCCGGACGCGCAGGCCCAGCGGCCATGGCTCACAGGCCCAGCCGCTCCGCGGCATGTGGGATCTTCCCAGACCAGGGCGCGAACCCGGTTCCCCTGCATCGGCAGGCGGACGCGCAACCACTGCGCCACCAGGGAAGCCCCATTGTGTTTTAATTATATGCCCTGTGAGGTCATCTAAAGTACCTAGAAAAGTGACGATGTAGTGTGTATGCATGATATCTCATTCACTGTTAACATCACTTGAGCAATTACCCCTTGTTCGGTGGGGAGGTTGTATAACCTCTGGAGGTTAAGGGGATAAAGGTTACATCTGACCGTCATAACCGCAACAGCATGTCATAGTCCCAGAGAAGCACCAGCTGCCTGACCAGGGGGAGCCATGGAAGGTACGTGTTGGAACCAGTCTTCTCAGGCTGACCAAGGCCTGAGCCATCTTACTGTGATGGAATGGCTATTACTGGAACAAGGCAAGAGAAACCCATTTCTTGAATCTACACGAAAAGTTCAGTTTTCCTTTCCTTTCTCACACACATGAATGAACGAACACAGTTTCTCCTTCTCTCTCACTCTTCAAAGCCCTCAAAGTGAATGATATTTAGGCTAAGGGATACTAAGAGATAAATTCACTTTTCTGGGGAATTGTTACCCATCAAGAACTGTGTTTGGAGGAGCTTTGAAGGGTGTGTGAGCATAGTTCAATACTGAGGAATTTACCGGAGGCTTTTAAAAAATTATCCTGTATTAGTTTTTAAACCTCAGAGGTATATGGTTTAGCTATCTTTATAAAAAAGTTTTACAGAAAAACAGGACAATTTTAAAATTTACCAAGAATGCAGGATTTCATCACTAAACATTTTTGAAAATTTTGCTGCCCTTCCTTTCTTTACTAGAGGGAAAAAAAAAAAAACAAGGAAAAAGGATTTTTATGACTTTTCCAGAATTTTAGAGTAGTTTCTTCCATAACTGAGATCATTCCCTGGTGGTATTTCCATTCAGAAAAACCACAAACATTTTTATGTCTTTTTCCTCACATGAATTTTAGTGGAAAACAGTGTCAAAATAAAAAGAAGCTTACATATAAGCTATTTTGAGATTGCCATGAGCTCAGCTGCATGATGTTTTAAGTCCTCAAAACTGCTCTTTGAATTTGGCCTAAAAGACACTAACATTCAATTAATTATTAATAACTTTTAGGAAGAGGAGTGTAGAAGTAAATCCCTTATCCACCAAGTACATTACCACACACATACGTCATATGACCACACATGCCTCCCCACATCTGGCTCTTGAATGAGGAGATAGGACGCCTGGGTTACAGAATGGGGAGAGGAAGGCAAAGGGTTGTCTGGCTCCTGTCACACTACACTTCCTCCTCTCTCAAGGGCTCCTATTCCCCCCAGTGCTGTCTGAGGTCCTGATAACCTTCTGACTTCTTCCCGTCCCCAAAGCACCACTCTGTTCTAAGGTTTTTCAAAAGTCAAACTATTGCAATCAACTTTCCCACTGTAGCAACAGTTGGTTTGGTGGCTAAAGGCATCCATGCTTTTTATCCCAAATGTGTAAAAACCCACAGTCAAAACCATTTACATGCTGTATGCTTACTACTGATCGTCATACATTTTTTTTTTTTGGCCGCATAGCGTGGCACGCGGGGATCTGGGATCGAACCTGCACCCACTACAGTGGAGGCGCGTAGTCTTAACCACTGGACCGCCAGGGAAGTCCCTGATCTTCATACATTTTTATGCCTTGTACTAAGAATCGTGTCATTTGGAAATACAAAATAAAACGTTTGGTGCCCTTCTCAGCAAGTTAACCCAAGCTCAGCAGTTAATACTATGGTCAGATAGAACTAAGATTGCTAAGGTAGCTGGTTAACACACCTCCCCCAGACTATAGCTGTAAAAAAGGGGATCCCAGCTCACACTTGCTCTCCTGAACATCCGTAGCTCTGATGGTGCTATGTAATTTTAAATATTACTTTATAGCATCATTCACTTTCTATTATAAATAATGAATTAAATGTGTTACCCTTTATAAACATCATACATCTGGCAAGTTCCAGAACTCAAGGATTTCTTTCATTCTAAGGTATTCAGGAAGTCACACCCTTTCATGCCACATCAAAATGGAACTGAGACAGTGCTCCACGTGACAATCCAGACAGCTGAGAACATGTGGACTGTACTCCCAGTGGGAGGTGCCCAGGTAAAGCTTCATTATCAGCTGGGAAGACTTTGCCAGTGGTTAGAACTGGAAACTCTGGGGGCCGGGACGGTTTTGCAGCCCACGTTGAAGTTGAGCTGAATGTAGAGGTAAACATAGGTCAGGTGGATATTCCATCACAGAATCATTAATTAGAAACCACCGAGGGGACCACGAGCTAGACAGGGTGGCTGATCTTCTGAAATCTGACTTTCACTAAATACTTAGAATGAAACGGGGTGAAATTCACCTAGAATGTCTATGAGGTAAGCTGGTGAAAGTTTTGTTCTCTGCTAACTTTGTACCAGAGGGAAACTGAAAATTTGTTTTACAGGTATTTTGCATAAAGATTTTCAATGTCAGAGCAATAAATCATAGGACAGTCCAGTTTCTAATTCAGACTAATTTTAATTTTCTTTCAGTAAAAGAAGGAAGGTTATCTTTATCAGAAAATCTCGGTATTTCAGAGTCGGAAGGCAACGCTGGGCTCATCCAACCTAACTCCATATTTTTACATCTAAGAAAGCTGTGGTCAAGAGTGTAAATGACTTGCTTTACACTTTTTGAACCAAACTTAGAACATAGGATACTACCTTTTATGTGATCCATCTGTGTCTTAGGTCACTGAGAGTTCTAATATACTACAAAAGATAACTCAATGTTATTAGGAGTTTAACAGTTCTACAGAAAATTTGGTCTAAATAGGCAATAGAAGTGTTATGGGCTGAATGTGTCCCCAGAGTTCATGTTGAAGCCCTAACCCCCAATGTGATGGTATCAGGAGGTGGGGGTCTTTGGGAGGAAATCAAGTTTAGATGAAATCATGAGGATGGTGTCCTCCTGATCTGATGTGGTTAGTGCCCTTATAAGATGAGCAGGAGATGCTAGACCTTTCTCTCTCCTCTGTGTAAGGATATAGTAAAGACAGCCCTCTGCAAGCCAGGAAAAGGACCCTCAGTAAGAACTCACCTATTATGGCCTCCAGAACTTTGAGAAATAAATGTCTATTGTTTAAGCTGCCCTGTCTATGATATTTTGTTATAGCAGCCCAAGAAGACTAAGACAAATTCTCAGAGAAGTCTGTGATGGCCTAAAGGCAGCACGGAGGTCCCCTGCAAGTTACCTACTAAGAGCATCCTCTCTCCCTCCTGTCCTCCACTGCCCAGGAGTCTCCACTTTGACGGGCACTGTACCTTCAGGGCTGTGCATATAAAGCATCTGTGCTTAGCACGACATAGTTTCCTGATGGATACTGCAAAGCTGTTGAGCACCAATAAATTTCTGTCCAGAGAAATAGCAAATTAAAGCTCATGACACCATCTAGTTTGGGCTACTTTCAATAAGAAAATATTTTCAAAATAATTTTGTTGACCCAAGTACCTAAAGGTCCGCTGTGGCCTCTCCCGCCGCGGAGCACAAGCTCCGGATGCGCAGGCTCAGCGGCCATGGCTCACGGGCCCAGCCGCTGCGCGGCATGTGGGATCCTCCCGGACCGGGGCACGAACCTGCGTCCCCTGCATCGGCAGGCGGACTCCCAGCCACTGCGCCACCAGGGAGGCCCCTCTAAAGGTTTTTTTGTTTTGTTTTGTCTTGCTTTTTGTTAACGAAGTTTCTTTTAATGTAACTTAGATTTGAAAATACTGTACTTTTAAATTATTTATGGAAAACACATTCTCCTGGCATAAAAAACGTGAGACTATTCTAGCTTTATGATTTATAACCTGTAGTTCAGTACCACTGGGGTTTAAAAACAACACAAAAAGAGTTCTGAATAGATATTAGTTAAATCTTGGGCATAGCAGAAACTACTTTAAAATTGTCTTTTATTTAACTTTCTTATTTCAGATCTTGATATATTTACATACCACAAATGTCTCTGGAGCAAGAATTTTATATGAAACACTGAAGTAGGCAAAGTGGGAGATTTAAAATAAAGATAAAGACAATGAGATTAAATAATAGATATTGTGCAATCTTGTGCAGAGAAGCACATACATAAATGATTCTAATTCAAAGGATGCTGTCACATATGTTATATAATGGATGCAAAATAATTACTATGGGAATAGAGTGGTAGGTAAGAATATTTCTAAAGAATGCTTGGTTAGAGAACATATTGGGAAGTGTGGAGATTTTGTCTGACAATAGAAAAAAATAAAGGCTAGTCATTAAAAAAGAAGAAAGCAACATGTGCAAAAGCCCAAAAAAGACCAGATATGTTTTTGGACAGACATGTAAAAATGTGTGTGTGTGCTGAATACAGAAACACACATAAAAATACTAAATGAGATAAATTATATGATAATAATCTATGTAATTATAATAACTAATAATAGCATATATAATATGTAAGTATAATAATAAAATAATCAAAATAAAAGGATAAGTTGCATTAGAATGCATTATAAGTACTGTGGTACAAAGTAAATCAAAGAAGAAAACTGAGTTTGGGATGCAGTGGTCAAATATAGGACACGTGAGAAAGAACGGTGTCAGAGACCAATATATGATTTGGCCTGAGCAGTTGGAAGGATGGAATTGTAGTTAACTGAAACTGAGAAGTCTGCAATTAGATCAGATTCTAGGTACAGAGATCAGGAACTGGTTTGGGCCACATTACATTTCATATGTCTATTAGAAATCCAAGTTGAAATGCTGAATAAGTGGTTTGATAAATGAGCCTGAACTTCAGAGGAGAAGGACAGGCTGGAAATTTAAATTTTGGATCAATTAACTTAATTATGTCATTTACAGCCATAGGACCAGAAGAGATCATCAGCGGTGTGAATATAGATAAAAATGAGAAAAAATTCAAGGGTGTGCCCTGGGGTACTCCAAGACTAAAATGTTCAGAGGAATGAAGACTAGAGGAGCAAGGGAGATGGGAGAAGCAGTGACACCCCAGAGAGGAGGAAAACCAAAGGGAGATGGTGTCCTGAAAGCACCACAGAGAAAATATTTTCAGAGAGAAAGAGTGATCCAATGTATCAAATGCTACTAACAGGTCAAGGAAGAGGACAGCTGAGAATTAATCATTGTAATTTAGCAAAACAAAGATTCCTGTTGACTTGGGCAAGAGCAGTTTGGGGGAGTAATGGAGATTAAGCGTCACTGAAGTGAATTTATAAAAGGACTCAGTATGTCTCATCTGCCTGAGACAATCTAGGTTTACACTAAACTTCACTATTAATAGCATTTCTTTTTATTCTCAATAATATTCTGGTTACCCAATAAATTAAGTCATCACCTTACTTAAATGAAGAATGGGAGGAAATCAGTTATAGACAGCACACACAGACAACTTTTTTTTTTTTTTTTTTTTTTTTTTTTTTTTGCGGTACGCGGGCCTCTTACTATTGTGGCCTCTCCCGCTGTGGAGCACAGGCTCTGGATGCGCAGGCCCAGTGGTCATGGCTCACGGGCCCAGCCGCTCCGCGGCACGTGGGATCTTCCCGGACCGGGGCACGAACCCGTGTCCCCTGCATCGGCAGGCGGACTCTCAACCACTGCGCCACCAGGGAAGCCCATAGACAACTTTTTAAAGAGGTTTTGCTGAAACGGAGAGTAGGGAAACAGGTAGAGAAGACTTGGGTCAAGAGAGGAACTTCGGTTTATTTTTTTAGGAAAGTAGAATTTACTAAAGTGTTTTATGTTGGTGGATGTGTTCATGAAGGAAAATTTGATAATACAGTAGAAATAAGAGAAAATATTTAGGGCACTGTCTTTCAGTAGAAGAAAGAATCTGGTGCACAAATGGAGAGTGAGGCTTCTCCAGGAGCACTGCTGATCTTTAGCAACAGTAGAGATGGAAGGGGAAATTTATGAGCTGAAATAGGACACACACTCAGGACCCAAAAGTGAGGATGGGGTAAATGTTTTGAAGATACCAGAAGAGAGGAGAAGTTGTTAAATAAGTATCTAGAAGATTGTAAAAGTGACTTTATAGTAGCAAATGAGTTGATGTACTTCAACTGTACAGCTGCATCTGGTGGCAGGCTTTAAATCAGAATCTGACACTTATTTTAGTCCATGCATGGCCCGTCCATTATTTTATCTACCACTTACCTCTGCGCCTCTTTCCCACGCTGCACACTTGTCTCAGTCACAGTTTTGGTAAGCCCCAAAGCTAACACTAGCCAATATGAGTAAAAAACAAACGTTGCTGGAGAGCTTTTTTGAAAAGGGGGAAAGACCCAGTGATAAGACAGCAGAAGATCCTAAGACCGCCAACAAAAAGAAAGTTGCATTTAAAAGAAAATACCAAGAGTCCTAGTTAGATTACGAGTTCATTGCAATAGGTGATTCACATTCTCCAAGCCCGCTTTGTATAATATGTGGTGACCGGCTATCTAACGAAACCATGAAACCTTCAAAACTGCTTCACCATATGGAGACCAAGCACCCTGCGTTAAAAGACAAGCTTTTGGAGTTTTTCAAAAGAAAAAAGCTTGAACATGAAGAACAGAAGCAATTATTGAAGGCCACCACTTCGTCAAATGTTTCTGCACTGAGAGCATCAATCTTACTGCCTAACCGCATTGCTAAAACTAAGAAGCCCTTTACTATTGATGAAGAGCTGATCCTGCCTGCTGCTAAGGACATTTGCTGTGAACTTTTAGGAGAGGCTGCAGTTCAAAAGGTGGCACGTGTTCCTCTTTCAGCTAGCACCATAACTAGACGAATTGATGAAATAACAGAGGATACTGAGGCACAATTGTTAGAGAGGATTAATGAGTCACCGTGGTACACAATGCAGGTTGACGAGTCTACCGATGCTGACAAGGCAACAATGCTTGTTTCTGTGCAATATATTTTTCAGGAGGATGTGCATAAGGATATGTTATGTGCACTTTTGTTGCCAACCAAAAGCACAGCTGCAGAACTCTTCAAGTCTTTGAATGATTACACATCAGGAAAACTGAATCGGTCATTTTGTGTCGGTATATGCACGGACGGAGCGGCTGCCATGACTGGACGGCTTTGTGGTTTCACTACTCGGGTCAAAGAGGTCACTTCTAAATGTGAGTCTATGCACTGTGTCATCCATAGAGAAATGCTGGCTAGCCGAAAAACGCCAACTGAACTTAACAATGTTTTGCAGGATGTGACTAAAATTATCAGCCACATTAAAATACATGCCCTTAACTCACGTCTGTTCGTGCAGCTCTGTGAGGAGATGGACGCAGAGCACACACAAGATCTTCTCTTATACACAAAAGTGAGATGGCTTTCTAAAGGTAGATCACTGGCCAGAGTTTTTGAGTTACGAGGGACACTCCAGAGACTTCTTTTAGAAAAACAGTCACCACTGGCAGCAAATTTCAGTGACACAGAATGGGTCGCAAAATTGCTTACTTGTGTGACATTTTCAACCTGCTCAGTGAACTCAATCTGTCACCTCAGGGGAGAACGACAACTGAGTTCAAGTCGGCAGATAAAGTGGCTGCATTCAAAGCCAGACAGGAACTATGGGGGCGAAGAGTGAACTTTGGGATTTTTGACATGTTTCAAACATTAGCAGAGATTTTGAAAGACACTGAGCCAGGGTCTTCTTTCTCCCAGCTGGTGCATGATCACCTATCTCAGCTTTCAAAAGATTTTGAGCATTACTTCCCAACCGCAAAACAGCCCTGAACTGGGAAGGAATGGATCCGCCACCCATTTGTGAATAAGCCAGGTGAATCGACTCTGTCCGTGCTAGAAGAGGATCAACCGCTTGAGGTCGCAAATGACAGTGGCCTTAAAAGTATGCTTGAGACAACTTCAAATCTCCATACGTTCTGGATTAAAGTCACGGCGGAACATCCTGAGATTGCCACAAAAGCACTGAAAAGCCTGCTTCCATTTCCAACATCCTATCTTGGTGAAGCAGGCTTTTCTGCAGTGACAGCGACCAAAACGAGATTACGGAGTAGACTGGACATAAGCAACACACTTCGGGTGTCGCTGTCTCCCATCACCCCCAGATGGGACCATCAGGTTGCAGGAAAACAGGCTGAGGGTTCCCACTGATTCTGCATTATGGTGAGTTGTATAATTACTTGATTATATATTACAATGTAATAATAATAGAAATCAAGTGCACAATAAATGTAATGTGCTTGAATCTTCCTGAAACCACCCCCCCACCCCAGTCCGTGGAAAAACTATCTTCCACAAAACCGGTCCCTGGTGCCAAAAAGGTTGGGGACCGCTGCCTAGTGGATATGTTATAAGCATAGTTCTATAAATAAAATAAGTAATTCAAAATGTAGAAAAGTATATAGATTACTCTAAATAAAGGTACCACCGGATATGATTTTAAAATACTTTGTTAATACAGAGATTATGCTATGAACCTTGTAAATGGAATACTAGACATTGGTATTTATACTTAAATATATACATAAATGGGATATTCTGACACTACTAAATATTACAGGCTACACTATATATTTATAAGTATATTCAAAATATATATGTTCAAAATATATATATGACTTATAAACAAGAGCTAATTTTTAGATCAGAAGTGACCAATCATGATTTTTCGTTATGGTAATGCCTAACAATTCTTTAAAACAGGTTTAACACTTCACAAATTTTGGCCAGTGCCTATCGTCCCTCCACAAAGAATTCATTTTCACATTCCACTAGAAGCCAAGCTCTGACTGACACAAATGATTAAAAAGGCTTTAATTATACCCCTGTAAGCCTGAGAGGTTCTACAACCACAACTTAGGCAGCGTATATTCTTTCATCCCACAAAGACTTGCTTAAGACCTCACAGGGGCCGATGAGGCTTTTGTGTAAGGAGTTTCAATAGGCAAATTTTGTTTTATTTTTAAGCAAAAGATTCTTTGGTTCACTACACTGCACTTTTCCCCACTGTGTTTTTCCCATGCAAACAAATAACTGAAATTTACTCACTATAGCTTTTTCCTAAGTCTCCGTAAGAACATTAAGATTCTCCAGAAAAAGACATGGCCTGAAAACCTTTATGAAGTCATGTTTGGCTTTAAGAACTGGAGGATTAGCTTTAAGAGCTCCCAGAAGAAAAAGGAAGACACTTCTACCCTCCTATCCTAGCTCCCTGGAGGATCTAAACCTCATCCCTGAAACATCATCCGAGGACCCATCTGATAGGAGGTAAGATCAGCTGCTTCGTCACAACTACGTTCAGTATGCTGGGAAGTGGATTGTTTTTCAACATCATTTCCTACCCCCCCATCCTGTATGTTGTGTGATATTTTTTTTATCTTACCAGCACAACCAAGTGAATGTACTTTAATATAAGTCTTTGACTATAAATATAAAGGATCAAAAGGCAAAACAGTGACAAAAAAATACTTCTTTGATGTATTTTTTATATTTCTGAATGCAAAAAAAAAAATAGTGAAGTTGAAGTAGATTACTTCCTCTTCAGTCCTAATATCTGATAGGCAGTCTTTTTCAATAAAACTCAAATATGAAGTTAAAACAAAGACGGGATACAGAGAGAGTTATAATAGTGTGCAGGGTTTTAATCATCTGCACTGATGTCGGAGACCTAATTAACCTACTCTCAGTAGGTGCTGGTTAGCAGTATTTGCTAACAGGCCTGGAAACAATAAAAAACATCAAAGTGTAAATGGATTTTTTTTTTTTTTTTTTTTTTTTTTTTTTTGCGGTACGCGGGCCTCTCACTGTTGCGGCCTCTCCCGTTGCGGAGCACAGGCTCCGGACGCGCAGGCTCGGCGGCCGGCATGTGGGATCTTCCCGGACCGGGGCACGAACCCGCGTCCCCTGCATCGGCAGGCGGACTCTCAACCACTGCGCCACCAGGGAAGCCCCAGTAAATGGATTTTTAAGCAACTATTTTTTAAAAATTTCAACAAACATGAAATCTTATCATTAAAATGCAGTTTTAATCAAGCCTTATAAAGCTGATCTATTTGTTCCTATGGCTTCTCAAAACTGGAAGCAAAGAGTTTGAACTGTGGCAAAGTTAGAAAATATCTCTTTATTCGTGTTCCATTGGGCACAGTTGAAATTAACTTATTAAACCGACATATTTATTCAAACTCCAGTGTTTGGTTTACTTTACAGATTAACTATGTAATTCCCGAAGCACCTATTTTCAGAAATGAACTGAATTTCAATTGAACAAGAGTCAAAAGAACTCACCTCTCTCCCCTCCCCCCAAAATAAAATAAAAATGTCCTTATCTGTGATCCAGAGCCCGTGGGACCTCTAGACTTGTGAGGAACCATCAGGGCAAAAAGCCAGAAATGGATCAAAAGACAGAAGACTCAGCCATCACATTCCTCAGCGTCACTTTACTTCAACGTTCCAAAGCAGTGCTGTCAACTGAGTTTTGGGGTTTTCTCTCTTTCCCTTTCCTTGATCTCCTCTGGAGAGGTGTTAATAAGCTGGCAGTGGTAGTCCAAACAGAGGAAGTGCTAATTGCCAGTGAAAAAGCCATGCCTGGGCCAAGTCTAACATGAAAGGTGAAAAGATTAATTCACAAGATAGCGAAATGTCCCTAAGTAGTCAGGAATTTACTTAATTGCATAATGAATCTCAGGTGTTAGCATTGCAATGAAAAGAGAAAGAATGATGATAATAGCATTATTAGAGTAGACCATATGGCCATTTCAAGACAGAGAAAAATGCCAGTTCAATGTCCTCACTGATAATTAAGTGGTGTAACAACAGCACTTATTATTATTATTGCCCATACTTACTAGGAGGCAGGCACTGTGCTGAAGACATTTCTTATGTTAGCTCCTCTGATTATCAGAACAAATCTAACATTAGGTACTATTATAATCCCCAGTTTATAGATCTAATTTTACAGAGGTATAAGAATTTCAAATTAAGTAGCAGAATCAAGCTTTCAATTTGCACCAAAGTTAAACAGGTAAAGACTATTCAAGGCTACTGCGATAGGGGAGAGAGTTCAAAACTGAGTCTACACTCAATTCCCTAAAACAAAGGCTTGCAGGGTTTTTAAGAGGTTGGGCTGAGGCGAGTATCTTGGTCCGCGTGTTTGCTAATTGGCTTTACCCAAAGAGAAAGTGAACTTTTTCATGTCTTTGTGACACGAGGTGGTTTTACACTTTGGAGCCCTCTGAAGTTAGGCTCCTTCCCCAGCCTCCAGACTGGGAGATGGGCACCATCTCATTTCAAACGCTTGGCTCTGAGGTCCTCGAGAAAGACATCCCTGGGCTGTAAAACTGGCAAGAGGTTTTTGAAAAAGATTTACATCTCAAAGGAGCCGAGGAGGGACTTACAATTATACGTTTTCTAAAGCAAATGTTCCAAGAAAAAGGAGGTCCGATGTCTAGAGTGAGGAAGCAAACGGTCTGAAGTTTAGTCAGCTGAGAGGACCATTAAGGCTCTCTTAGTCAGTGATCTGAGTCAAATATCTTCCTCCTCTGCACGCCCACCGCACGCATATTTGAGAATTCATAGCAGGGAAAAAAGCAACCAACAAAGAAAAATGTTTTTAAACTCCACATTTATTCTTTGCTTCATTGAGTATCATTCTCCCCCATCTAAAATGAGATTTCTCTAGATCTGTAGATTGCAAATCACACCTCCTAAGACCCTGGGGTGGGGTTTTAAGGAGCCAGGAGAAGCCAAAGGTTAGTGGGAAAGCTGGATGATGGGCAGTGAAGTTTACAGGGCCCTCGTTTCGCTCCAAGGAGGCCGGACCTGTTCATCAGTTTTACAAAATGGACTTCTGCCTTAAGGCTTCATTTGAGACATTAAAAACAAAGAGGGGGATTTTCTTCCAAGATAAAGTGTGATAACACTAGACAAGATAATATTTCATATGCCTTATAGGTGTAACCCACTATGCTTCTCTAGATCACAGATTTCAGAACATCCAGTGATCAAAAAGATATCAAAGGACTAATAAGAACAATTAGCATTTTTTTCTCCTTTATGGAAAACGCCCTGTGTGTGTACAAGGGTACTGTGGTCACAAACAGCCCATGAAGTCATGACCCATTTCCAATCATATATGTAATATGAAAGCACTAATTACATAATACCTACCCAGTCCCCCTGGCCCTACACACACAAATGCACACGCCCACATACACTAGGGTATGCCGACTATTAATCTAAAAATAAGGTACAGATCCACAGGAAATGCCTGTCTACATGGTATTTTAAATGCAGTTTTTTCAATACATTAAATGCAAAATAACATTCTGCCTAGTGGACGCAGCTGATGAGTGATATAAAAACATGGTCTTGCCGGAGTCAGATAAAATAAACTCTGAATATAAAATATGAAGAAAGGTGGTACAATTCATGAAATCTTAAAATTTAATTCATTTATATTCCAGAGTTTTATTTGTTGTGGCTTTTCTGTAATGTATAGTAACTCTCTAAAATAATTAACTTAGTTTATCTTAGCTTATCTCAGCATCTCCTGTTCCTTTCAACGTTTCTCAAAACTAACATTCTGTGGAACATACACTGTGATGAGTGCACTAGGTATTTTTTCATAAGATTCTGTACGTTCCTAATTTTTTAATCACCTAATGGTCAGATGTGATTCAGAAATATTTTCTCATAAGAAACAAGCTTATAGTTGGTCAAAGCTCTAGAGCAGGCCACCAATGCCTATATTTGAGCTTGTTGTACTCAGGACACATTTCCTAGGGAAGTGAAAAAAAATCCAATTATTGTGACTCTTTCGTGGTCTGAGGCAAGCACTTCAGCTCGTGGGAAGTGAAACAGATTAAGTTACAGAAGAAGGACCAATTCGAGGTAGGGAGATGAGCTGAACTGCAGGAGCCTGTAAAGATGCAGTGCCCCTGGGAGTGAGAGCTTGACCTTGGCCCCCTCCTGGTTACCTTCTTCACTCTCTGTCACAGCCTGTCAGGATGTCTGCCTCATGCACTTTTCCTGGCCCACAACTACTGCTTTAAAACAGACATACTTCCTCCACCACCTCATTATGGAAGAGAATGATTTCATGTCTTTACCTTACTTGTAGCTAGTTGTTACCTAAAACTTTGCATTTGTATAGTGCTCTAAAATGTACAGACTGTGATGCAGACCATCCCCTTCCCAGAAAGGAGAAAGAGTTTTCAGCAAGGAGATAATTTACATAATTTACAAGGAGATAATAATAAAGGTTTTATAAATTAGTTGTACGCTGGTAAACTCACTGTAGAGGAGGGGAAAAAAAACCCTCTGATTCATACCATTTGATGACCTCCATGCTGTAAATATTCGCACTCTGGATAATTTCATCAATGTGATGTCACTGAATGCAGAACTGGGAAGGTATGTGCTACAAGCCCAAACTAACACTCCACCGGGTTTAGTGATAGGAAAAAGACAGAAATCCACGTGTATTTATCTTTTCCCATACAATTCAGTACTGTATTTCTTCAAGAGTAAAAGTGGTTAGCACATGGGATTTTAATCTTTGGACTTTAATCACTCCCTTAGAATTTGATAACAGAGAGATAAAAATCTCTCTATTCAAGATATGACACATTTTTATGTCGCTGGTTTTTTATTATAGAAATGTATTTAATACTTTGATAATGTTGGCAATATGGCTGGATATGGTTTGGAAAAAGAATCGTGAGTGAAATTTCAGCCTGAAGGTAGTTCAGCCTTAGAATTAATGTGCCTTTTGTGTACTTAATGTACTCTCCTGACCCATTTCAGAGCCTCCTGCGAGCAAAATCTAATCAACCTCCCATTATCTTAGGAAGATTGGTTTTGATGGATCTGCCTCAGAAAAGAGAGAAGCAGGACTGTTTTGACCCACCACCAACCATCCTCCCATGAGGGACAAAGTCATCTTCTGGAAGATATTGGATCAATAGTTCCACTCAAATGGTTTAAGGCTAAGACACGGCGCTGCTGGGGAATGTTTTCTCAGTGGGCTCCATCCCCCTGGTTTCAGGTCTTCAAGTTGAGGCACCACCACTAAGGGAACAGTACTACCCATTCGAGTCACAGCTCTGTTCTCTTGCGGGCGACCTCACTTCCCCCCTCAAAAGAGGCTGTGATTTACCAGATGCGTGTGCTCAGCTCAACCCCTTCTCCCTGGCTGCACAAAGGGTGCACTCAGCTCCCGTTTGCTCTCAGGTGACCTGGTGAGTGTCTTGGAGTTGGATCTGCCCTCTGTACCAGCCTCCAGTCTGGGTGCCCCATTAGACTCAAAGGAGACTGAACACGCTCTTTTAGTTGCTTTCCAAAGGCCTCTCTTTCAATGTGGCTTTTTAAATTTTCAACATGAAAAGCTGATCCCCATCCTGGAACTCTCTCTCAGTGACTCTGAACTGCAGTTGGCAAGAAAGAGATATAATTGATACCTTAACACCCAAACAGTCGAGTTTTTCATTTCCCTCCTCTTACGAGATTAAGTCTCTGTTATTCATTTACTTTTGTTTCAGTGGATTTTCTGGAGGAAGGAAAGTTAATACCTTGGGTTAATTCTTCAATGTTTAACCTGCTAATCTTGTCACAGAATTTGAATACTCATGGAACTGAATACTCATAGCACTGAATAACAGCTGGCTGAGCTGTGTCTGTATACTACTTGGACTTTTTAAAACCTTACTCTATTAACTGCATGACTCAAATTGTGGTGCAGAAATGGTTTCATTGTA
Source organism: Physeter macrocephalus (assembly GCF_002837175.3). Classification (NCBI taxonomy): domain Eukaryota; kingdom Metazoa; phylum Chordata; class Mammalia; order Artiodactyla; family Physeteridae; genus Physeter; species Physeter macrocephalus. Next base: position 78,818,808 of record NC_041232.1, on the reverse strand, counting down.
ATCAGTCTAGATGTTCCTGTTAAAAATTCTTTTTTTCTAGTTGAGAGCCAGGGATAATGACTTTTACTCAACAGTGCTAGGTGATCTTTGTGTAACACCTGTGTTTATAGTAAAAAAAAAAAGAGAGAGAGACCCTGAAATAACAGGATAATAAGAACAAAAATAGGAGGGAATCTTTCCATAATGTATACATGTATCATATCATTACATTGTACCCTTTAAATAGTTTATAATTTTATTTGTCAGTAATATCTCAATAAAGCTGAAAAAAAGCATAAGAAACAAGATGTGGCCTGAGAATTAATGATGAAATGGCAAAGGCAAAAGAGGAATTTCATGAGAATTCTTAAGGACAGTCAAAGGTCCAGGTCTGGAGAAACAGCTTGGAAAAACTGACATCCATCTCCTTCCTTCCTGTCCTCTGGGCCAGTGTTCTCAACATTAACCCGCATCTGAATCACATGGATGCCTTGTGAAAACTCACACTGCTGGCCGAAACCCCCAATTTATTGGATGTTGTCTGAGAATCTGCATTTCTAAGAAGCTTCCAGATGATATGTATGTGTTGGTTAGGGGTGCACAAGTCTCAGAAACGCGTCTCTAATACTACCACCCAAATCCTAGGGTTTTTTTTTTTTTGGTTTTTTTTTTTTTGCGGTACGCGGGCCTCTCACCGCCGTGGCCTCTCCCGCCGCGGAGCACAGGCTCCGGACGCGCAGGCTCAGCGGCCACGGCTCACGGGCCCAGCCTCTCCGCGGCACGTGGGATCCTCCCGGACCGGGGCACGAACCCGTGTCCCCTGCATCGGCAGGCGGACTCCCAACCGCTGCGCCACCAGGGAAGCCCCCAAATCCTCGTTTTTATTGGTCCAAGGGCATGAGAATTAGGAACATATGGCTTTAGAGGGGGAAGTGATAAGAAGAAAGGAATTTCAGTTAGCAGCCACTGGGCCATCTAGCTGGATGCTTTCTTTCTATTCACACGCTCATCAAATACGCTTCAAACATTGCGCTACAAAACTAGCAACGAGCATGGTTTCGGTGTCTTTATGGGCCAAAAACCCCACTTTTTTCAGAGTGCTTTCATTCTCCTCAACCTATCTCATTCTCCAAGAAGACTGTGAGGTTAAGAAACAAGTTCTAATTATTCTCATTTTGCAAATTAAAAAAAAAAAAAAAGACTAAACTAAAGATAAATCCATCTATGGTTTTCCAAGTTCAGAGTTCCAGAGATGGAGCCATTACCTAAGTTTTCTCACTGCTAATTTAGTGCTCTTTTTACTACATCACTATGGCTTTTAAATAAGACAAGTATCAGATATCAGGGGCTGCTCAATGAGTCCCTGTATATAAAAGTAATGAGCCCTGGCAGCAGGGCTGAGATGAGGGTGAGGGAAGTGAGACTCTCATCTCATACACAAAATCTTTGGGGACTCCAGAAAACAAAGTAATCAAGAAAATAATGATTGAATGTAATATTTTTAAAGTCAAATTTAATGCAAAAATTAATGATAAGTAAAATCATCATAAAAACGAGTCATTTGTTTGTCTTACAATTGGTATTTTGATGCAATGGAAATACCATTTGCTCTTGTGTTATTGTGTAATGGGAACATTTCCAATCAGCCCATGGTCCCTGGACCCAGCCAGGCAGGGTTGAGAATGTCAACAACGGTGTATGAACAGACTGGACAATGTGAGTCTTTATATATAGTGCTGTCTGTTGATTGTAGGGCTTATATGATCATTTTCTATTGAATTTAAAATACGGGGGGATGTTTTGATAATTGTATACGGAGCACACATTTTTTTGTTTCGCTTCCTGCTACCATGCGCTTCTCTACAAGCCAGTGCTTAATGGGTTAATTCTTGATATATGGAGATTTTTGGAGTTTCTATTTAGATCTGAACAACAAAAAGAAGGAAGATGGAAAAACGAATTTATCTCTAATGTGAAATACTTTAGTTAGAACCCACTTCAATAATGTCAGTTTCCAGGAAGAATAATGGCTTTGGAAACTGATTTGACTTCTCAGCTCGGCCGTGACAATTTGGCCATTCAGGGTCACAATTCCCGAAGAATTGTGAAGAAAGAAAACTGAAGAAAAGGAGTGGCCAAGGTGGGACATTTCTGGCATCAGGAATGTGAGATATAAAATTATTTAAAATATGTTAATTTGGCTCATGTAATTGATAGCAGTCCAACATTTCATGGTCTGTACATGTAAAATCTTTGTTTCTGCAAGTGGTTTGTTTATTCCTGATAGAGTTTACTTGTAGACACTTTTCTATTTTAACATAAATGATTTTGACAGAAGAGATTGCATAAGGTTTCCTAATTCTCTGAACACCTCCCCTCACCACCACCACTTCAACTCTTCAATTTTGTACATAATCAAAGTAATTACAACTGTCATTGTTAGTGTCAGGTTAATGAGGAAAATAATTTTCTGGGGTGCTTTTTAATAATGCAGATTCCCAGACTCTGTCCTAGATATTCTAAATTCTATAGGCCTGGGATAAAGACCAGTCATTGGCATTTTTTTTTTTTTTTTTTTTTTGTGGTATGCGGGCCTCCCTCTGTTGTGGCTCAGCGGCCATGGCTCACGGGCCCAGCCGCTCCGCGGCATGTGGGATCCTCGCAGACCGGGGCGCGAACCCGGTTCCCCTGCATCGGCAGGCGGACGCGCAACCACTGCGCCACCAGGGAAGCCCGGTCATTGGCATTTTTAACAAACCCTCTGATGTCTGAAAAATAGGCTGTGGCCCACAGGTCCCTGGGAAGCAGACTCTGCCCCAAAGATTTGCTTGCAGAAAATTTGTTGGGAATTGCTCTAGGGATCAGGTCCTGTGGTGAAAGGGCAAGTGGGCAGAGAGAGAAGATGCACAAGAGCATTGGCCATCCTATGAAACTCTGGTGCTGTGATGGGTCTTCAGAGATGTTGGAAATGGCATAGAGACTGGGACCTTTTTCCCTCACCTCCACCAAGCAGTCACTGTATACAGGCTGCCATGGGGAAGGAGACCCAGTACTGGATGAGGCCAGGTGACTCTTTTCCTAAGAGCATGGCAGCTGAGAGGAGGCTGGACAGAAACCAGCATCCAGGCTGTGCCACGACATTGCCCAGCCAGGAGTCAGATGGGGCCACGTGGCAAGTACTTGCCAATAGACTGTGGTCAGAAGTGACACCTTCACTTCTAAGCTGAACTCTTTAAGATCAGGCATGTGATCCCTTCGCTATCTCTTCTGACCCACATACTCCAGAGAGTGCAGCTATGATACTGTTGGGTCTCCATGACCCTGGGTTCCTGAGGGCCAATGTAGAACTGATCCCCTGACCCAACCTGCAATGAAAGCGTGACATGAACTAGAAAAAACTAAGTGAGTTCAAGCTACCTGGATTTCAGCATTAGTTTTCTACCACAGCATTATCCGGGCTAACCTTACTAAAACAATGGTCAGGTTGCAGTCATACGGTAAATTGCCTTGCTTCGGAATTATCTAGTGATATTTATGATTAGACTGAAAGTACATCTTAAGGTTCTTACCAGGTTCAGAGTTTGTAGAAATAATGTCTTGGGAAAGCAGATAACAATTCTCAGATGACAAAGGGGCATTTTCATCTGCTGTATCAGATTGGATGCCACTTTGGCTGTGTGCTTCCCTCTGTCACCTACTGTAAAAAAGATAAAGCATCCCCCTTTAGTATACTCAAAACATGATAAAGAGAAATCATGTCATTGTGTTGTTCTATATAAGAGTGAATACAATAAAAAAAAAAAAAAGAATTTTCCCTGGTGCCAAAGGGGAAGGAGACTTCCCAACCCTCCATTTTCTTAGAGAATTTTCTTCAGAAAATCTGTAATTGAAAATTATTTCTCTGTCCCTTGGAGATGCATGTAACCCTTTTCAAAAAGTTAAATAAGCCTCTTGTCTGTTCTATAGTCTAAGAATGTTTTTGTTTTCTTAAGGGCCTTGGAGCTATTTAAAGTGTAAACGACGAGGAAAACAGCATCTCCTTCTGCCTGTCTCCACAGGAGTTTAACCTAGGCACCAGTGCTCCAAGTTGGAACAGCCAGCCTTCCATAGAGATAGGAGACGTTTCATTTTTCTTCTGCATAAAGGCAATTAAGTAACACAAGTGGCCACTCGATTGCCAGGTGAATCTTGGATGAGCTATATGTACCAAACAGTGCTGTCAATTCACCATACTTGATGATGATACAATTTATCTTAAGAACATGTATGGAATGGGTTATAGCTGTCTGGCTATCAAAAAGGATGAAATTTCTTTCTGTCTTTGCAGTCCCTTTATTGGATTTCTTGTCATGTGTGTCGCAGTCTGGTTTAATGGTTATTCAATAATAAAATTCTTTGATCCTTTTTTACCTTTGTGGAGAAGATATACTGGGCTGGCAGGAGATTTTCTTCTATTTATTTTCCCCAACACTTACAACATAAATCGCTATAGGGAAAAAATGGCTCCTGATCAATTATTCTAAAATGAATTAATCATTGTTTTGTACATCCTCCGACTTTTAACTGTCATACCCAGCAACCCCATAAATCAAGCAATCACATTTAATCATGCCCAGCTGACTGGTGCACCTAGATACCTTGAGAGGGTTCTCAGAATATTTGATTAGCCTCGATTTGCATAGTCAATGAGTACTTCAATGAGATGATTTTTACACTTGTAATAGATAATTAATGCCAACCTATGTTATATTTTTCCAGATGAAAATTTTCTGTGCTTACGTTTCAGAGTATAGAGATCTAGGACTTCAGCATCCAGTCTGCAATGGGACTGTACATGAATTGGGAGAGTCCCGCAATAGTGCCAGAGGGGGAGAATAATTTTAGGATTATCTGTGAGCATTTGTCTCACTTCCTTGTGAAGGCACAGTGGCCATCTATTGAGACTTAAATTGTCAAAAAGTATGTAGAGGCCCAACTCTCAGTCCATTTTGATGACCTTCTATTTATTGGCGAAAGAGGGCTCCCCAACCCCAAATTATACGAGGTAGCTGAACATATAACAGCCTACACTGGACAGATGGGAGTGGTGACGGCTTATTAATCACTTATAGTCACAGCCCAGGCAAGGAGGACACCACCTGCCATCAGGGCCACCTGGGGGCTGCACTTAGGAGCAGAGGCCCCAGCAGGGGCCACAGGAGCTAGGTTTTTTTGTAACAAGAGGTTTTATCCTCAGGAGGATTAAATTGATTTGCTTAATAATTTTGTGGGCAAAACTATCCTGGTTTTGAAGGCATTTTCAAATGTAATAATCACCAAAAAGTCATTGTTAGACCAAGAGAAACTTTTGTTCAAATACAAAATTTATTGTAAAATGTATGTAAGTTTGAAAAATACATATACAGTAGTAATGCAACTTTTATTGTAATTTAGAATTAATGTAACTGTGATGTTTTTTCATTCAAAATTTTTAGGAACTTTATAGAGTAAGAGTTAAGTAAATATATGTTGGGCTCCATGAAACAAAATTTTGCTAAGATTCCACTAAAAAATAAGAGAACACATTAAATAATTTATCTATTTGACAGAGATTTTCTTCTCTGTATAGTAATCATGGGATCACGTGTCCTATAACACACAAAATATAATTAAGCTAACCAAGCAAACTCCTATTTAGAAAACAGTATGTCAGATTTACAGCAAAATCTTAAGCTCAATTAGAGGAAGAATTAGATTCCTTTTTCCTGACAATTAAGAAAAATTGCTTGGATGATTAACAAAAAAAAAAAAAAAAAAAGGAAGAGTGAATATGAAACCATAAAAGGAAATTGTGTTATATAAAATGAGTAAAGATCTTGGTCATAGCAGCCAGATTCCAGCAGGATGATGTATTCATCCTGGCAAATCATAGCATCATTTGGTTGCATATGTTAGGTTTAGAGTCTCCTGGCTTCTGTTTTCAAGAGCTAGAAAAGGATTCGGAATTGAAACAAATTGAATTAGGAAATCTGGTGTAACTGGTATTTTATAAGAATAACAAGAAACTTAAGCAAAATATAAGAAAATATATTAACATAAATAAGATGATAAAATATTAGCCATTGTAGGTAAATATATGAATTAAATGTAAATAAGAATTAGGTAAAACAAAATCAAATTTAATATAGAAAATGCAGTGGTATACCTTGGATAGTTTTCCTCTAATTAAGAAGGTCATTTTACTTCTTATACATCCGGCTTGTGAGAATCCTGGGGGTGACAACTGGAGAAAGGCCAATTCCCGTGTTCTAATCGATGTTAACAGTCAGTGGGTAACAAACCACACAGGCAGGGTAGTTCCAAGTCCCTCTGATGTGGTATGTGGAATCTGGGAGTATTTTTCACTAAAAACAAAAAAGACAAAGAAAACCGAATTAGAAGAGGGAAATACATTTAATTTTGTACAAAAAGACCAATTTAAAAATTTATCACAGGGCTTCCCTGGTGGCACAGTGGTTAAGAATCTGCCTGCCAATGCAGGGGACACGGGTTCAAGCCTTGGTCCGGGAAAATCCCACATGCCACGGAGCAACATGCGTGATGAGCCACAACTACCAAGCCTGTGCTCTAGAGCCCATGAGCCACAACTACTGAAGCCCGCACGCCTAGAGCCCGTGCTCTGCAACAAGAGAAGCCACCGCTATGAGAAGCCCGCACACCACAACCAAGAGTAGTCCCCACTCGCCGCAACTAGACAAAGCCCGCACACAGCAACAAAGACCCAACACAGCCAAAAATAAAATAAATTTAAAAAAATTTATCACATATATAATCAATCTCTTAAAAAGACTCAGAAACCAACAAAGAAGCAGAGACTGTTCAAAAGTCATTCATTATAGCACAAAACTTTTTCTAATTCGCTACCGATGTCAGCATCTGATCATTTTTGGAAATCAAGGTACTGGATCCTAACATACTTTTTTAACTGCACAATTTTACCCAGGATCCTCTGTAATTTGAAATAGAGTAAAGAAATTGCTATTATCATTGGCAACTCACCATTTTAAATTAGAAAACACTTATCACCACAGCAGATTTGTTATAATAATATATGCAAAGACGTGACATTTTAAAATACAGCTGACTATGAGAATACTGATTGCACATCCACCTCTTATCTGATGGTATTATTTAGCTAAATCTTCTGCTTAGCTTGTATATAGCTTGAACAGACACACACACACGTTATATACACATATATGAAACTACATGTACATATAGAAATATGTGATTCCATATGCATATATATTCCAAATGATTAGATATAATATGCATGTATATTTCAAATACTATACATACATTTGGAATATATATACACACACACACATATATATATGTGTGTATATATATATATAAACTTCATGTAAGAGCTGAAAAGAAACTGTGGACTCTTAAATTCTCTCACTGTTCTCACTTGGTAAATAGGCTCCAGCCCCTAGGGATTGTTTCTCAGACAACACCTTCATCTGAGTTGTCAACAGCCTAATTGTAATTTATTCTTACCATGTAATTACCTGGTAGGTTATTTTTCCCTTCCACGCAGTAATTGCTTGAAATGAAAGAATGTTTCTTTCATCATACATTTCATATGAGCAGCAAAGGACTAGGTACATAGGAACAGAACACAAATTTTAATTGATAGGAACAAAGGAGGGAGAGAGGGAAGACAGGAAAGACAGAAGTCAGACAGAGGCTTTATGTGATCTCTCTCTACCATTGAGGGCCCACCAGATATAAATCTCTACCGGTCCCTGGACCAGGATTCAATTAAACCTTGAAGAAGAGCCATCAAACAATACTCTGCAGTATTTCCAATAATTTCAGAGTTTTGTTCAGTCTCTCATGACACAGGGAAAGGAGGGAAAAAACATAATATCAGGAGCAATAAGTTCCTTCACTGATTAAAAAGAGAATCTAAGTTATTTGGGAAAAAGGAATCTTTCCGTAAGGATGCATCCTTACTCTATAATCTACATCTTCCTATTCCACATACTAATCTTCCAAATTCCCATCTCCCTTTATTTATATCTCCCCCCTCATTGTGACTTGAGGTTTGGAGAATTGATGGTGTAAATATGTAATAGAGACTCCAAAACTAAATCTCAGCCAAGTTTTCTAGTTCCCTATGAGGGAAAAAAAACATCCTCTCTGAATGTGTTAATACCCGCCTTGCTCAGAGAAATCACTTGTCTTCCTATTAAGAACAAACAACAACGACAATGAAAAAGAAAACAGGCCTGCAGGCACTAAACCCAGGCGGCAATGTGGGTCAGTGTCTGCAGCGTGTGCATAAGCGAGAAATGTGACTAAACTACAGGGAAATGGTGGATTAGACTCGGGAACATCAGACGTTCAGTCATCACAGCTGCCAGCGTGAGGCTGCCATCTGACAGGAGGGATTTCTGTCAACCTGGGAGCGTGGTCTTGCGCCTCACCCAGCAGCCACAGCAGCAAACGGCTGAAGTAAAAACTCCTAGGTCCTTGTTTGAGGTGACTATTCCTCCAGGGTGAATGATTAGAACCCTGGAAGAGTGATTACGGAACAGTGGGCCTCTGTGTTTTGCCTGTTGTATAAAAGCTGGTGCAAATTGGTTTTCGTTGCATTTAATTAAAGTGTTTGATATACTGCGACCAGGTGAGTTACACAGGTGAGTTCACCTGCTTGATTCATTCAGTTTCTCACCAAATATTGACTGATTACATGCACAGGAAATTTTGCTGGTGACTCTAAGGGATAGGTAAGTGAAGCAAATATATAAACTGTATTGTCTTCAAGCTCTGGGGATATAATTTATAAACATAAAAAGTATAATACATTTCTGAATAATATATACAGAAAGAGAAACAAATTATATTACTAACTAGATCTGTATGCTATAACGAGTCCAGATTAAGGCACAGGGGATTTCCAAAGAGGATTTTGTAGTTTCCAGTTTAGAAATATAAATTAAAGTTCATGTTAAATGTGGAATTTGAGTTAGAGAGAAGGAAAGGTTTACATTACAGTTTGAGGAAAAAAAGACACTTCAGACAAAAAGAATAGCAGGAGGAAAAGCACACAGAAAAATTTCACTTTTGATTCAAAATGGCTTAAGGTTCAGTGTGACTAGCATCTGTGCTACAGATAGCAAATGATGAGAAAACCATTTAAATAGCCTGTTGGGTTCAGAGCACGGAGGAATGACTAACATATATGGGCATCGTTCTATAGGCAATGGGGAAACATAAAATATTTGCGAAGATGAGAGGCGTGTAATAAGTGGTGGTCTTCAGAAAATTGTTCTAGCAGCCAGCTCTGGGGAAGAATACTCAGAACAGGGAAAGATGAGAGGTAGAGAAAACAGTTGGGAGGCTGCTGTAGCTTCCCAGATCTTCTAGAAGGAAGGAGGGAGAGTAGTTAGTAGGTGAGTGAGAGATATTTTGGATGGAGAACAAATGATATCTTACAAGTGAACAGAGGTGCAGCTGAAAGAGAAAACTGTCAAAAGAATGACTAATAAGCAACTAAACTTCTGTCCAAAAGTTGTCTTTTTTTTTTTTTAGAAGCAACAGACTCTGTCAAAAGAAGTGTGATGTTCCTGAGAGATAAAAAAGTGTCATTATGCCACTGAGAAACTTGATATGCGTTATATTTTTTTTTGAAAAATTAATCATTGCTTTTGAACAGGAATTAAGAACCCTACATGACCTTGTCCTTGTGCCTGAGAAGTCAGGGAAGCTGAAGAACGACATTGAATCAGGGATTCAGAGAAGTTTATGCCAACGGGGCCCCTGCAGGCCCACTACCCTGGGTCCAATTGGGCCGAATCTACTCAGTAAACATTCATATACCTTATTTCCCAGAGGTTATACCCACGTGCTGTGCGTTGCACTTCTGCCCCCGCCAAAAGATAAGTTCAAGTCTAATCTCTGGTACCTGTGAATGTGATCTTATTTGAAAATAAGGTCTTTGCAGATGTATTTAAGCTAAGATGAAATTATATTGGATTAGGAGCCACCCTAAGAGAGGCATGGAACTGATTGTTGTCAGAGCTCCCAGAAGGGACCAAACCTGCTGACGCCTTGATGTTGGACTGCTAGCCTCCCGCACTGAGAGAATACATTTCTTTTGGTTTAAGCCACCCAGTTTGTGGTAATTTGTTAAGGCAACCATGGAAAACTAATCGACCAGTATATAAATTCTAAAGTTAAAGGACAAAAGGAAAATAAACATTTCAAATTCCATGGGGAGAAGAATGGTATCTTCTTGTTTATTGCTATTTTTGATGCCTGTCACACAGTATGTAATTAATGAAAATATTTAGGGAAAAGAATATATGTTCTGTATATTCCTTCTCTGGGATACCAAAACTTCCTCAAACAGCTGAAATATGTAAACATGCTGAAGATTAGATAGCAAAATATATACAATAATGCTAATGATTATTTTGTAAGATAGTTACTATGTTGAGTCAGAGGAAGCATCTTGGGAGAAATGAATCTTCAACTTTGTATTGAAGAAATTTCATTTATTCATTTTTTCCTACATATTATTTATTATTTGTCCTCTTGTGTAATATCATGCTAAATGTAGCTGGAGAGGAGGTAGGGAAGAATCAGCATGAAATAAAAAGTGGAAAGGGAACAAATCATATGGGTAATGGGAGCAAGGAAAAGCCCAACACAATGGCAGTAGAGTTCCTGATGGGAAGCTTTATGAAACAAGTTGATATTGGCCTTGAGTATGAATCAGAAGCAAAAAAATGAGAAGGGCATTTTAGCAAATGTATTTATATTTGTGTTCTGTTGCCGAAATTTTGCAGTAGAGAATATGAAGTGATGAGTACTAACAACATCGAACAAAAAGAATCTCAGGAATTTGTCATTAGAAATACAGGTGAAAGAGAAAACACAAACATAACTCTGAGAGAATAGCGCCATTGGTAATGCTAAAGATTATCACTGGGAAAGTTGGGAAGGTTATTAATTTATGGTGGTGCTGTAGGAAGGTACAGGTGCTAAATTTAGCTTTACACAGTCAGGTTCGTGTCCTAACAAGTTAGAGATGTAAAAGAGTCCATGTTATTTTCCTGTGTTTGCTGTAAAAATATTACCACAAACATAGCGTCCTAAAACAGTGCAAATGAAATCAACTATACTCCAATAAAATTTAAATTAAAAAAAACAATGCAGATGAAATCAACTATACTCCAATAAAATTTAATTTAAAAAAATGCAAATGAAATCAGCTATACTCCAATAAAATTCAAATTAAAAAAACAATGCAAATGAAATCAACTATATCCAATAAAATTTAATTTAAAAAAATAATGCAAATGAAATCAGCTATACTCCAATAAAATTTAAATTTAACAAAATGGAAATGAAATCAACTATACTCCAATAAAATTTAAATTAAAAAACAATGCAAATGAAATCAACTATACTCCAATAAAATTTAAATGAAAAAAAACAATGCAAATGTATGCTTTTACAGATCTGGAGAGCAGAAGTCTTAAATATCCTATGGGGCTAAAGTCAGTCTTATGAAGCTAGTCAGCAGGGCTGGTTCCTCCTGGAGGTCTCTAGGGGAGAAAGCTGTTCAAGTCTCTTTCAGCTTCTAGAGGCCACCTCCATTCCTTAGCTTGTGGCCCCTTCCCTGCATCACTCCGAACTTTTACTTCTGTTATCATGTCACATCTTTAACTACTGACTGACTGAATTTTTTGCTCTTATAAGGAGACTTGTGATTATATTGAGTGTACCTGATAAACCAGATTAATCTCATGATCTCAAGATCTTTAACTTAACCACATTTGCAAAGTCCCTTTTACCATGTAAGGTAACACATTCACAGGTTCCAAGGATTAGGATGTGAGCATCTGTGGGGTTATTATTCAGCCTACCACAGAGCCCAATAGACAGCTCTGGAAAGAGAGAGAAAATGCCAAGCAAAAGATATTTGCTGATACAGATGAAAACAACATGTTAGCCTCACAAAATCTAGAAAAAGTTAGTTTCCACCCTGTAGAAGAAAACACAGAAAAATGTCCATGCCCTGCTTGCCATTAAGTAGAAAAATATATTTAAATTCCATTTAGACCACTTACTAGTTTGTGTTACCTGTAGGAAGTCACTGGCATAGATATCAGATTCCAAAGCTAGAATTCTTAACACTTACTTCCAACCACCTCTCTGATATAATTGACAAGTATTTCTTTAACTATGACAAACTTGCAAGGCATCATGTAGTGCACAAGTATATGATCCTAATCTGAATGTTCACAAAGGTACAACCTTAATAAAATTAGATTTAAATAATCACCAATGGATGGGCACTCACTCTCTGAAGAAGCACAGGGGAGGACTAATTGAGTATTGCTCTGGTCCTCCTCCCCAAGCCCTGTCATAATTAACAGCATTCATCAAGGTGGGAACTGGGGAGGCTGTCTCTCACATCCCTCCCTGAGTCACTTCTGATACCTACTCTAATACCAAGTCCTATAAAATTTAATTCCTAATTATTCCTAGAATTAATCTGCATTCATCCAAGTAAACTACCACTATTCTAGTCAAGTTACCATTATTTCACCACTAGACAGTGGAAAACTCTCACACATTCATTCTAGCTCAGTGAGGCTGAGCTTCTGCAAATTCAAGTCCTATCAAGTAACTCTCTACTTAATTGCTTCCTTTGCTCTTAAAGACCCAAATACTGAACATGTTCTACCAGGCCCTCAAGGACCTGGCCCCAGACTGCATGATGTTCAGAACTGTCCTCACTCTCTCTGCTCTAACCACAAAAAGGCATTTCCAAGCCCTTGACCTTCTGGCCTCCACTTCCTCTTTTGGAATAACTTTCCCTCCTCTTTCTCTGGTTACCTTTTCTTCCTTTCGAATTTAGTTCAATTATTGTTCCTCAGGGACATCTCTCCTCTAGCCCCTGACCTCCACGGAGTAGGTCACATAGACTCAAAGTACCATACATCTCAGTCATAGTGTGATTGATGACTGCACTTAAATAATCTATTGTGTAATTAATGGTTTAATTAATTACACAAATATTAGGCTTTAAGCTCCGTAACTGCATAAACTATTGCTATTGGATTTTGGAATTTTGTCTCCAGGACCTCAGACATATTTGATGATTAGTAGATACTCCTGAAAGACTGAAGAGCTCAAAGGATAATTATAACTTTTCTAAGTAGAGAGATACATAAGTAAATGTTTCTACTCAGAATTGTCATTGGAAACTTAAGTGTGAAAAATCAAATAATTCTAGTTAAAAGTAACAAAAGGAGAAATGCTGCTCATTGACAGAGATACCCCACAATGGGGAAAGTGTGGTCAATGTACAAAAGCATGACTTAGAACCCTCTAGCTTAAAGAGTATCTGTTCCATGGATTTCTTTACTTAGCCAATAATTTATTAGCACAGCTGATTCTAGTGGAATCCAAAAGGATGCAAAATTAAAAAAATGAAATTTGTTGCATAATCTTTCATTTAAGGTGAGGGAATTGAGAACCAAAAAAATGACATAATTTGATGAAGGAAAGTAGCCAATTATGTGGCAGAGGTGGGATCAGATACAGCTTAAATGCAGAGTTAACACCTCTTCGAAATCTTTGAGCAACTTGTAAGACTTGAATGAATTATAAAATTAATAGTTTATAAACCTACTATTGAGTTAAATGAAACATCCACTAGCACATTTAAAACAGTTATTTCCTGATTGCTTCTGAGCTTATTAGTCACCAAAGGAACAGTTGAATGCATTTCTAATCAACTACAAATTCAAATGTGAAATGATCATTTGGTCCCTTAAAAAAAAAGAAAGTAGTGAGCTTTCCAAATGTATTGTTATTGTTATACTTAGATTCCAGGGAGGAAGACACTTGCAAGACTTGCTGTGCTGTCCTTTGCTTATATTTTTAATGGTTATATTTAAATGCATAAGATCAAATATGTTTAAATGTTTCAAAGAGTTCTACCTTTGGAAGAAATAACAGCTTCCCTAAATCTTAGCAGGGTAGATTGTTGGGAAAATAAAAAACTTTATTTTTCTAAATTACTTTTTTTCCAATATATTTCCAGAGGCACAGTTTGGAATGAGTATTGCATAGTAAGTCAGTTGTTATACTCATTCTGCACTAGAGAAGTGTTTAAAGACACTTGTAATAAAGATGTTTCTAAAAGTGCTACTTGCTTACCGCATTGAGAAGAATGTCACATCAGTCAATGGAGTTATACCCTTTCTGTAATACATGCAGAGAAGTACAGAAGAGAACTTGTAATAAAGATGTTTCTAAGAATGATAAAAAAGTCAATGTTAGTGATTGTCTTTGAGGCTGCCTACTGTTATCTACAATAAAAAATCACCGACAAAGGAAAAAAGAAAAAAGAAAAGAAAAGAAGGAAGGAAAGAAGGAAGGAAGGAAGGATATATCTACTAGTATTAAAAGCTGTAATTAACATAAATTATAAAGCATTTAAAGTATCTAAAGAAAAAATAAAATGGTGATCCTGTATTAAAATTTATAGCCTTACATAAAAGCTTTAATTTTATAATTTGACTCTAATCTCAAATTGTGATCACAGATTTTTATGATAATAATTATAACAATCACTATTATTCCCTTTCACAATTTTTAAACAAAAATATTAACCTAAATAATTTTACAGTGAATGAATTCTAGTATTTTTTATTTTTGTTTCTGAGATAACATAGAAATCAAAAATTAAAATTAAAGTTAAAAGTAATTTAGAGGAGAAGTAAAAATATTAAATTGGTAAAGTGAAGAAAATCATTTTGTATACCTAATATTAAATTTGTAATGAAGAGACGAAAGTTGGATAGCTGACATGTGAAGTGGCTATTTTTTGTACAAACTCACATATATATTATATGTGCATTATATTATATATATATATTATTCAATATATATTGAATAATATACTTGCAACTTAAGTTTTAAAACCGGCACATTTTGATGTGAAAATGTGCATATCAAAGTTGATAACATATACACCATGGTAAGTCAAAAAAAGTTCTGTTAAACTGAGACGATTCATCCCTAGAGGAGGAAGCTGTAATTCAACAGCGATTAAAAAGAATACATCATGCGCATAAGATAGTCATTCAATACAATATTTGTTTTCAAAAGACAGACACTCCAGTAAAACTGTCAAATGAAGCAGACTTGCGAGGGCTGTGATCTTCAACTGTGTATTTTTATAATTACTAAACAGCAAGGTCTGTGCTGAAAATGAATGCAGGTGCTAAAAGTGGGCTTGCTTTTAGATATTTAGAATCACAAACCTAGTTCCATCGTACTAAATTTCATCCTTAAGTAAGGCTGGCCTTAGCAATCTCTCTCTCAGAGAGAGAGAGACAGACAGAGACAGAGAGAGGGAGAGAGAATAGGTTTGCAGGGTTTGAAGTGTTACCCAACTACAAAGGATGGAAGTTTTTCTAGATTGGAAGATAAAAATCCATAATGATAATGATTTATTAAGAGACAAGTAGCTTCCTGTCCTGCCCCTAGGTTCTTCAGAACCATTTTTTTTTTTTAGATTCCATATATATGCGTTAGGATATGGTATTTGTTTTTCTCTTTCTGACTTACTTCACTCTGTATGACAGACTCTAGGTCCATCCACCTCACTACAAATAACTCAATTTCATTTCTTTTTATGGCTGAGTAATATTCCATTGTATATATGTGCCACATCTTCTTTATCCATTCATCTGTTGATGGACACTTAGGTTGCTTCCATGTCCTGGCGATTGTAAATAGTGCTGCAAAGAGGGGTGGGATAGGGAGGGTAGGAGGGAGACGCAAGAGGGAGGGGATATGGGGATATATGTATACATATAGCTGATTCACTTTGTTATACAGCAGAAACTAAAACAACAATGTAAAGCAATTATACTCCAATAAAGATGTTAAAAAAAAAAGAGAGACAAGTAGCTTTCACTTTGTTGAAATTTTCTATATCATTAATATCTTAGATCTATGCCTGTCATAGTACATAATATTTTTGTAATTTTTGCTTTGTTTACCTCTCCCATTACTCTGTGGGTCCTTCACGAGCAGTAAATGTTCACCTCCCAGAGCTAAAGACAAAGCCTGGCATATGTTAAATGGCTTAAAATGTGTATTAAATTAAATTGAATTAAATTAAGTTAAATTAATTTGAGTTGAATTAGAAGTACCAGTAACTTTAAGATGTTATGTTAACATAAAAACTTCATGAAGGTCTAGGTCTAGGGACAGGCAATAGGTATAAAAAGCAGTTCAGTATTGGAACTGGTGTACAAGTTGGGACAATGCGTGGGAGATGCTCTGTGGGTTGGGGAGGGCTTGTATCAGGAACATGAAAGAAGCAAAGACGAAGCTGCAATTGAACTAGGACTTGACACAGAAGTGCATTTCCTTGGTCTTAAGGTAGATTTCATCCAATGCCTACACTCTGGATGGAATCAGTACCACATTCTGTAGGTTGCATTGAGCCTCAGATAAAATTTCTTTGGCTCCATCTTGATAAGGGACACAAGTGGGATAAGGAATCAGATAAGACATGTAAAGAAACTTGTCTTTTGAGCTTAGCCCCTTGGTTTCTATTCTGGCAGATGCAGAACGATTAGGGTATAAACAAGAAAAGATAACTACTCTACATTTTCAAGCAGAAGGATTTCAATATGAGGTATTGCTTACATAGGTCATGGAAGAGCTAAAACTCCAAATTAGGGACAAGAAGTTTACCTAGATATTAACTAAAGCAAGAAGCTGCTGCTGTCCCTGAGCTGGAAAGACAAAACTATTACTGGAAGTAAGGGAGTGGTTCCAGTGTTACCAGAACCAAGAAGAAGTAGAAATCAGGGCACTTGTGTACATCAAGACCTGGAACATGAAGGAGATGTAACTGCTGCCAGAGATGCTGCCCAGGATGGAGTTCATCCCTTTCTCCCATCTTATGGTCTCTGCTGTTGTCTTTGACTATAATAAGGCATGGAAGCCTGGGAAGCCCAAAAGAAATAGGGGAGAGGAAAGAATTGGATCTGAGAACAAAAAGGCCAAGGTTGTGCACACCTGCATTATTTTCTACTTAGCTTCTGTCCTCACTATTCTCTACATATAAACTTTTGTATAAGAACCTCATAACATCCATCATGAAGCAATTGTCAATTCAACAGGGAATATGAATAGCTTTTTAGCAAATGGTGCTGAGATAATGAGATAGCTTCAAGCAAAAGAATTAAGTTTGATCGCTACCTCATATGTTCATAAAAATTAGCTCAAAATGAATCACTGACTTAAGCTAACTGAAGAGTTAAAATTATACAATTCTTAGAAGAAAACAGAGGAGTAAATCTTTGTGGCTCTGAGTTAGACAATACTTTCTTAGCAACAAAAGCAAAAGGCAAAAGCAACAAAAGAAAAAAGTAATTTGGCTTCATCAAAATTAAAACCTTTTGCTTCAAAGAATATGATCAAGAAAGTGCACACAGCACACATAATGAGAGACAATAATTGCAATCATATACCTAAGAGATGTGTGTATAGAATATATAAAGAATTCTTACAATTCATCAGTAGAAAGACCAATAACCCAATTAAAAACTGGGCAAAGCATTTGAAGAGACAGTTGTCCAAAGAAGTTATACAAATAAGCACAATATACAATGTATAAGTGCGATATACAATAAGCACGTGAAAAGATGATCAATATCATTACTCATTTAAAAAAATGCAAGTTAAAACCCCAAGGAGATACCACTTCACACCCACTAGGATGACTAAAGTTTAAAAAAAATAGTCTATAACAAGTGTTGGTGAAGATATGGAGAAATTGGAACACTCATGCATTGCTGGTGAGAATATAAAATGGTGTAGAAGCTTCTGGAAAAAAAATTTTTGGCATTTCCTCAAAATTTTAAATTGGAGTTACCATAATATCCAGCAATTCTACTCCTAGCTATATACCCAAGATAATTGAAAACCTATGTCTGCACAAGAGCTTGTACGCTAATGTTCACAGTAGTACTATTCATAATAGCCAAAGCTATCCATCAACTAAGGAACAGAGAGACAAAATTTCGTTTATCCATACAATGGAGTATTATTAGGCCATAAAAATAAATGAGGCATTGACACGCTATAACATGGATGAGCCTTGAAACTATTATGCTAAGTGAAAGAAGTTAGTCAAAAAAGAGCTCACATTGTATCATTCCATTTTAGCCCTGTATCCAAATAGGCAGATTTGTAGAGCCGGGAAGTATATGAATGCTTGTCTCAGGCTGGGAGGGGAGGGGTGTTGGATGTATATGCGGCCATGAGGAGTGGCTATGGATGGGTACGTGGTTTGGGGTGTTGAAGCGACAGATGGTAGTGACAGTTGCACAAACACTGTAAATATAAATCCACTAAAAATCAATGAATTGCACATTTAAAAAGTGAATTTTATGGTATATGAATTATATCCAAATAACGCTGTTAAAGAGAGGGCATTTGACTTTTCCAGATAAACAAAACAAATATCGTTTGAGTCCCCTCCATCAAAAAGGTATTGTTCATGCTTCAGTAACCTAAAATAGCTAAGATCATATTTTAAAAACTATGGCAAAAGCAGATTAAAAAATATTTGATGTTCACAAGGACAGATTGTACATGACGATAGATACAATCAGGATAGGTTTGTTTAAATCCTTACCTAGGATGGAGCTATGAAAATCAGCCAAATTTATGGGTGAAAAAATAAATGTTTGCCTGTGTCTGATTCAACATATTGCTAAGCACTGTCACTTAATCAGATGCCTATCTCCATTTATTTTTATAACTCCTCTCTTCATTTTCTTCATGGTTAAATCACATGATATGTGTTGTTCTGCTTCAGGAAGAGCCATCTGTTGTGTAATTATCACCAGGGGCTAACTATTCTCTCAAGGTGCAGAAATTCAGCATTATAGGTAATATGAATGCATAATTTACTATGCCTATGTACCTAATAGAAAACACGAATGTATCCAGTTAGAACTATATTTGATCAGGAATTTTATCCTTTGAAAAATGGCATTTTTCTCTCAAACTTGTGAAAAAAATAACTTTTAAACCTCAAAATTTACTGAGGACTTTTTTTTTAATGAGGGATTTCTTGGCTTTGAAATAATTGCACTCGACTCAGAGAAATTAAAGGCAGAAAAATAATGTCTATGAAAAAAGAAGAAATATATTCACTGGCATATAGTCATATGTGATTTTGAAGCATTATTACTGTTTAGGACCATAGAAAGTGTAATTATAATAATATGTGACAATATCAACCAAAACATAGGCACCAGTCCTCACCATAATGGTTTGTTTTGTGTTTTTCTTTCTAAACTTGTAAGCTAGAGGGAAGAAAAAAATAATAAAAATAGTAGTTAACTACTGAGGATATTTTCCATTATATCATACCCTCATTTTAGTCCCTAGATACAAATGTCTGTGTCTATTAGGCAAATTGTGTGTCAATAGAAACGTTTCATTTTCATGAGGGAACCTCAGATATATCAGCTTTTATTTACAAAATATACAAATGAAAATAGAGCATATTCATTTCCATCTGGTACACTGTCTTTAAATATTCCTGCTCCCTCAATAACATGGTTTCCAAAATTCATAAGATCTTTAAAATTAACACTTGGGCGTGCTGGCTCCAATTTTTTCTCTTATGACTTACTAAAATCTACACTAAATAACAAATTATTTCAAAGTTTCATACTGTGACATGTAATGTACCCAGTAGGAATACACAGCTGGCCTGCTTTTGCTATGCTCTTAAATTCTGAGAGCTACCATCAGATTGAAAACATGCAGTTTAGATATATACCTTTAGTATTCCTTGAAGGAACCCTCTAACCCCAGAATTTAAATAGATAATGACACGTTTAAATAAAAAATAATACATGCTCCACATCATATGTCATCAATAAAATGCAATTAAAACAACAATTAGGTGCCTCCACATATCTATAAGAAAGGCCAAAATCTGGAACAACGACCACACCAAACGCTGGCAAGGATGTGAAGCAATAGGAAATCTCATTCGTTGCCGGTGGGAAGGCAAAATGGTACAGCCACTTTGGAAGACAGCTTGGTGGTTCCTTACAAAATTAAACACACTCTTAGCATATGATCCAGCAATCACAATCCTTGTTATTTACTCAAAGAAATTGAAAACACAGGTCCACCCAAAAACCTGCACATGGATCTTTATAGTAGCTTTATTCATAACTGCCAAATTTTAAAAGCAACCAAGATGTTCTCCAGTCTGTGAATGGAAAAATAAACTGCGGTACATCCAGATAATAGAATATTATTCAACACTAAAAGGAAATGAGCTATCAAGAAATGAAAAGATATGGAGGAACCTTAAATGCACATTACTAAGTGAAAGAAAGCAATCCACAAAGGCTAAACACTGTATGACTCCTATATGACATTAGGGAAAAGCCAAAACTATGGAGACAGTAAAAGATCATCGGTTATTGGACTGGGGCTGGAAGGAGGATGAATTGGTGGAGTACAGATTTTTAAGGCAGTGAAATGTATACATTATATATTTGTCCAAACCCATAGAACATACATTAAGAGTGACCCCTAAGGTAAGCTTTGGGTGATAATGACGTGTCAATGTAAGTTTATCAGCTGTAACAAATGTGTCACTCTGGTGAGAGATATATATATAATGAGGGAGGCCATGCATGTTGGGGGCAGTGGGTACATGAGAAAGCTCCGTACCGTCTTCTCAATTTAACTGTGAAACTAAAACTGCTCCAAAAAATTGTCTTTAAAAAATACACAGTTAAATTAAGTATATTTATTTTGAAAATATAAAATTATTAATAACATAAATTGTGCCTTTGCTACTGACTTTCATTTCAGCATCAAGACTGAATTTGTGAAAATTTTAACCAGCTGTTACTGAAGGAAAATTTTATGGCCTCATAGTCCAGTGGTTTGCAGGGTGTGGTCCTGGGATTATCATTATCAAGATTGCCTGGGAGTCTGTTAAAACTGGAGAATCTCCCGTCCCAGCCCAGGCCTGAATCAAAACCTATGGCTGGGGCTGAGCAATCTGTGTTTTAACAAACTGTCCGGATTATTTCCATGCACACTAAAGTCAAGGACCCCTAGTCTAGTTTATTTCAACTTCTCTCATCACCCACAGGTAGGTTGCCTTCTGCCCACTTGGGGCACCTTTATGGACACCTTTCAGGAGAATGGTCATTTCCATGTGTCAGGAATTAGGTGGCCATCTGTTGTGCTTGAATGTCCCGCATTTTTTGAAACTCCACTCAATACTTTGATAGTTTCATGTAGTGTGTGTCCGACCCTCCCAAAGTAGATATCCAAATCCTAAATTTCCAACTGGTGGTGAGAGGGTCTGTTATCTAGGTTATACCAAATAGATGCACTCAAACGAGAACTGGATGTGGGAGGGGGAAGCATGAAGTGAATGGCCACAAATAGGCAGACTGATCTTTGGTCAAGCACAGTGGTGTGACGGCTGGTTCTTTGGGGGCTGTGTCAGAGCTTCTGTTCAATCGGTAGCCTTGTCGATGCCAAGTGGTAGGGGTGGTGTTTTTACTAGAACAGTCTCACTACGTGATTTAGCATAGCTCTGGCTCTATTATTCTAGACCCAGTAGCACCAAGCCTGATTTTTTGCCCCTCCTGGATAATTCTGTTTATTCTCCAATTTCCTTTAATACAAATTTGCTTTTCAATCTTGCCAGAGTAGATTCTGTAGCTTCCAACTGAGAATACTGAATGAAAAGAATATTTGTTATTAATTACCGAAAATTCTCAATGTCTTTGGCTGTAATTGGTATGTGAGCTTTACAGTTGGCATTAGCTGTACTTGCACATTCTAAGTGCTTCTCTCCTCCAAAGCACAATATACGTGGAGTCCTCATGCTGTCGGTGACTGCTGCCAGTTCCTCATGACAAGGAATAGCTTCTTTGTACTTGCAGTGTGCTTCCGACCTCTGCTCTGCATCTCCCTCAGCAGTCTGTCACATCCCTGAGTGCCTCGATTTGTTTCTGCAGATTGTTTATTGTCCTCGCTTCAGTTCCCTTATAATTGTCTTGAGTGGTACTTTGTTGGTAGGATGCTTTTATGGTTCCTGATTTTTTGTCAGGAACAGCTTACAAAACGGGGCCGACCTTGACTCTGCATGGAGCCGAAGTCCTTGCACTCCTACATATCCAAATGGCTCACTCCCTTTCCATCTTGGCCTGAAACTACTTGGAATTTATTATTTAATCATCTTATATCCATTTTGCGGTAATGTGCAGTTCCAAGTCTTAACTTTCTTTATTGAAAAATTGGAAAGATATGGCATTTGCTAGGATGCATGATGTACTAAATTTTAGAAATGTTGAATTTTGTGTTAGAAAAGAATTGGTTAGTCTCCTCGTAGACCCTGATTTTGAGAACATGAGGGAGAAAATAAGCCAACATCAAGAAATCAAAACGCAATAAGAGGAGAGATAGGACAAGATCAAGAAAAGGTGGCTTCATATTACGCAAGAAAGACAGAAGAATTTAAATGACTTAATCAACAGAGCCGTTTTACTAAAGTGTTGGAGATAACTTCATATTTCAAAGGCTTAATTCATGGGTGGAGGAAAATAGCGGCAATGGATACAGATCATGAATTTTAGGAATTTTTTTGAAAATAAAAAATTTTTATTTTTATAAAAATAAAATGATGATTCTAATAAGACACTTAAATAAAATGCAAGACCTGAAAAACTAACAATATGTCTCACACTGAAGCAGCCATTAATATTATTAAAGATGTGGAGCTTTACCTTTAAAATCAATAAAAGTTATTCTTTACAACAGAATTATTAATAGGATCATAGTTTATTAATCCATTTATTAATCTTCCTCTGATGAATGATAGCCATTTTTTTGTCTTCACTGCTATATGCTATGGTGAATAGTCACAAAAGAAAGCACATCCTGTTACCAAATAAATGGTCTGTTTATTAAATAAATAAAACATTATGGAGTAAAGGAAAATAAAAGCAAAATAAATGTTGCTAATTCTAAGGGCAAATTGCATTAAAATGTTTGGAAATGATGTGTCCTCCAATAAAGGGTACTATCAGACGATCCATGTTTGCCTCCTGACTCAATAAAGAAACAATTTACCAGCACTTGATTGAATCTGTCATCATGGTTTTTCTTTTTTTTTTTCTTTTTTCAGAATTACCTAGTAATAGAAGGTCATCAAACCTGTAATTCATTTAACTAATGCTAACATTGTAGATGTGTAAGGCCATATCTTCATTTTCTTGTGATTTTATTCTTTCACTAAATTATATATTTTTTTGCAGATAAAATTGCACTTCTATTTTAAAGCAGGTATGAGGCTCTTGGCTTAGAACAGGTGAGAGATGATAAAAAACATTAACTAGGGCAGTAATATAGAGAGGAGGAGATTTGTTTGAGAAATAGATCGTGAAATCACTAGGACTTTGTGATTGGGTTAAGCCAGCAAATGTAAATTCTTCATTGCTTAGATGCGAATGAACGGAGCAATTTAAGGAAGCATCCAAATAAAAAACAAAAAGCAAAAAGATATAATTTTTATGGTGGAAGAGACTCTGTGCATAATATGTTCAGGTGACATGAGAGGGAGAGGTGAAAGAGAAAATGATAACCAACAAATATTGAAGCCTCCTTCTAAGTACTTTATAAGTATCTAATTTAAAGCTCACCAAACGTTGTAACAGGGAAGTTATATTTTAATCATATTTTATAGCTGAGGAAACAGAGGCACAGAATTCTAAATAAGATGCTCAAGTCCAAACAGCTAGTAGTGATAGAGGCTGACTTTGAATCTGGGCTCTTAACAAACTCACAACTACATCCCACTAGAGAGAGAGGAGATAATGAATGAAGTCCCAGAGGAGATGTGATTGAGCAGGAGGGCAGATGAAGGTTATCTTGAAAGGAAGAGTCTCCGAGACAACAGGAAATTACATAAAGGTAGCGCAGATGCTCATAGCATTGTTAAAAAGGTGAAACAAGAAGTTGAGGTACTTAACGTCTGCAAGCTTTCTTTTACTTAATGAAGAAGAAAGCAAGGCTGTCCCTCAGTTCTAAAGAAGGGTGAATACTTGGGAGTTATTCATAAGACACTTGCCAAAGGAATAGTTATTTGAGTGTGTGAGGAAAGAACAGTAATTTTCAGCATATTTCTAATGATTTCACTGTGCAAGAAACCTGAAAAAGATCATTACAAAATGACCATATGGTGATATTACTCCCCATAAAAAGCAGGAAAAATGAGGAATCTTTTAAAAAATTCAGGCCAGCTCAGAATAACACAGACTAGATGGATACCGACTTCTAAGTTACATTATGTAAATTTGATTTTTAAAATCTTGTAAAAACAAAAATCCGGTTTTGAAGAATATAAAGCAAATGTAAGAATTAAATTATACCTCCATATTCTAAGAAATAAATCCAAGTTACTATAGAGAAATTTATCTTTACTATTAATCAATATAATTTCATAAAGCTGAAAGAGACTTGGGCATCAGATGACCCAAATGCTTCACTTCTCAGAAGAGGAAATTAGGGGCCTGTGAAGTATATGAATTGCCCAAAATGGTACAGTTCATTGACAGGAAAATCAAGACTCTGTTATACTGTAGTCTTTTCCCCTTTTTTTGTGTGGTCAGAAGAAATGTTGCATCTCATGCTCTTTTTTACTCATGTACTTTTTCTGTTGTCCTATTATTTATGTCAATTAATCTCTGGAACGGATGTATAATCTCTTAATTGATCCTAAAGGTAAGATAAGGGAACTAACATTTACAGAAGGTGAGCTGTTTGCCAGATCATTGCTAAGCACCTCTATTTGGGCTCTGCCATACATAATGACTTTAAGTATTTATTAACAGCTCCATTTATCTTCACGGTTGAGAGAAATGTTGAGGGAGGTTAAAGAACTCACACAAGGTCATATGTGGCCAGTTTCTTCCCCTTGCACTGCAAAATACCATGATGTTTGCATCTTTTAAATAGCTGAGTTTTTTTTTTCCTTGTGAGTTTTTAAAATTTTTTACTTTTAAATAACTTTGAGCATGGTTCTGGAAAGTTTGCTTTGGGTAGCAGGGACTACACAGAGTAGTTAGAAGGTAACTGTGGAAAAGAAATTAAGCTTAGTTTCTCCTATCCTTGAGGAATCCTATCTGGAAGAGACAATGAAAGCAGAATCTATGGAATAAAGCACATGAAGGCAGTGTTGCCATCCACCATCATGATGTGAGCTTGCTGCCCTGAGACCACTCAGACCAGAAAGATCCTTCAAGTCCTATTTCCTCAATAACGTGCTAGCAAATCTGAGTTTCCTAATGGAATGTTAGTTTGGCGAAACCCAAGTCACATGTATAAACTCTGGTGGTAAGGGAAACTGGGAAACGTAGTATATTAGATTCTCTGAAGGAGATGTATGGAAACCTCAGAATACAAAGAAGGATTCCAACAGACTTTAACTAGCCCAAACTTAAAACTCCCCAATATAGACAAACACTCTCCTATACTCAAAAAAATGAGAGTAATAGGTTACACTTCCCTGTCCCAGGAAAATATAATTTCCTTATAAAAATGAAAACAAGTTCACTTTCTGATGAAAGGGCCCACATCTCATCAACTTCTGGATTGGCTTCAAGTTCAGAATCTCTAATAATTATTTCTTCCTTATCTAGTTCAATTATGTTAGCACTTTGAGGTTCAGTAACATGAGAAAAATATGAAAATTTAACCACTCCACAAATGCCCTACATATAATTAGGGGAAGAGAGTGAAGAGGAAATTACTTAACGTACATATATGACACAGTAAAGAAATGAGAAAAAATGAGGAGAAAGTACTATTCATGTCTCCAATGGGTTGGTCAGGATATCATGGTTGTTATTTATAATTTAATTCTTCCACGAACCACTCCATGTATCCACTTCCTGGACTCATTACCCCTAGTCTACCTAAATGCATGGTTGTCCTGCCTGTCCAAGTTTAACTATAGTCTTATATTAACTGTTAGCATTGAACATGGCAAAACTGAGAGGCATCCTTAGGATCCCCTGACTTCAAGGCACACTCCTTCCTACCCTCACTTTGTAGCAGCAACCCTATTGTTTTGCCACGGGTTCCATATAGCATCCCAAGCAGCTACAGATACTCCAAGAAGCACTGGGTCTGCTGGTGTGAGTGGACCAAGGATCCAAGATGCTTGCATTACAGGTGGATAAGCTAGGGTCTTCTCTCTCTTGGTCTCCCTCATAGATGAGTCTTACTAATAATACCTTGATGGGGGGCTTGGAGTAGTACACTCAAAGGGTGATATGTTTCTCCAAGATTCAATGTGACCCAGACCCACTTATTTTTACACATCATTATACATGATAAGGATTATAGGATTTGTATTTGGTCTTTAAGTTTGGAGGGCAGATCCTGATAGATTCCTGAAATTTCAGGTTTCACACACTCCAGGTCAAGATAATATAATGCAGTGGATTAACATGAGATTCTGTAGGATGCTGAGAAAACCAGAGTCCCTGCACACTCACTTATGGCACAACCATTTTTTCTTTCTTTCTTTCTTTCTTTTTCTTTCTTTCTTTCCTTTCTTTCTTTCTTTTCTTTCTTTCTTCCTTTCCTTCCTTTCTTTCTTTCTTTTTTCCTTCCTTCCGTCCTTCTTTCTTTCTTTCTCTCTCTCTCTCTCTTTCTTTCTTTCTGGTGTGGACCATTTTTAAAGTCTTTATTGAATTCTATTACAATATTGCTTCTGTTTTATATTTTGGTTTTTCGGTCTGAAGTCAGGGAGCCTGATTCCTCCGGCTCTGTTTTTCTTTCTCAAGATTGCATTGGCTATTCGGGGTCTTTTGTGTTTCCATACAAATTGTGAAATTTTTTGTTCTAGTTCTGTGAAAAATGCCAGTGGTAGTTTGATAGGGATTGCATTGAATCTGTAGATTGCTTTGGGTAGTAGAGTCATTTTCACAATGTTGATTCTTCCAATCCAAGACGTGTATAGGAAAGCCAGAGATTTCTGGGCATTAATTTTGCATCCTGCTACTTTACCAAATTCATTGATTAACTTTAGTAGTTTTCTGGTAGCATCTTTAGGATTCTCTATGTAGAGTATCATGTCATCTGCAAACAGTGACAGCTTTACTTCTTTTCTGATTTGGATTCCTTCTATTTCTTTTTCTTCTCTGATTGCTGTGGCTAAAACTTCCAAAACTATGTTGAATAATAGTGGTGAGAGTGGGCAACCTTGTCTTGTTCATGAACTTAGTGGAAATGGTTTCATTCATTCACCACTGAGGACGATATTGGTTGTGGGTTTGTCATATATGTCCTTTATTATGTCGAGGCAAGTTCCCTCTATGCCTATTTTCTGGAGGGTTTTTAACATAAATGGGTGTTGAATTTTGTCCAAAGATTTCTCTGCATCTTTGAGATGATCATATGGTTTTCTCCTTCAATTTGTTAATATGTGTATCACATGGATTAATTTGCGTATATTGAAGAATCCTTGCATTCCTGGGATAAACCCCACTTGATCATGGTGTATGATCCTTTTAATGTGCTGTTGGATCCTGTTTGCTAGTATGTTGTTGAGGATTTTTGCATCTATGTTCATCAATGATAATGGCCTGTAGTTTTCTTTCTTTGTGACGTCTTTGTCTGGTTTTGGTATCAGGGTGGTGGTGGCCTTGTAGAATGAGTTTGGGAGTGTTCCTTCCTCTGTTACATTTTGGAAGAATTTGAGAAGCATAGGTGTTAGCTCTTCTCTAAATGTTTGATAGAATTTGCCTGTGAAGCCATCTGGTCCTAGGCTTTTGTTTGTTGGAAGATTTTTAATAACAATTTCAATTTCAGTGCTTGTGATTGGTCTGTTCATATTTTCTATTTCTTCCTGGTTCAGTCTCGGAAGGTTGTGCTTTTCTAAGAATTTGTCCATTTCATCCGGGTTGTCCAATTATTGGCATAGAGTTGCTTGTAGTAATCTCTCATGATCCTTTGTATTTCTGCAGTGTCAGTTGTTCCTTCTTTTTCATTTCTGATTCTATTGATTTGAGTTTTCTGCCTTTTTTTCTTGATGAGTCTGGCTAATGGTTTATCAATTTTGTTTATCTTCTCAAAGAACCAGCTTTTAGTTTTATTGATCTTTGCTATTGTGCCCTTCATTTCTTTTTCATTTATTTCTGATCTGATCTTTCCGATTTCTTTGCTTCTGCTAACTTTGGGGTTTTTTTGTTCTTCTTTCTCTAATTGCTTTAGGTGTAAGGTTAGGTTGTTTATCTGAGATGTTTCTTGTTCCTTAAGGTAGTATTGTATTGCTATAAAGTTCCCTCTTCGAACTGCTTTTGCTGCATCCCATAGGTTTTGGGTCATTGTGTATTCATTGTCATTTGTTTCTAGGTATTTTTTGATTTCCTCTTTGATTTCTTCAGTGATCTCTTGGTTATTAAGTAGTGTGTTGCTTAACCTCCATGTGTTTGTATTTTTTACAGATTTTTTTTCCTGTAATTGATATCTAGTCTCATAAGAGTTGTGGTCAGAAACGATAACTGATATGATTTCAATTTTCTTAAATTTACCAAGGCTTGATTTGTGACCCAAGATGTGACCTATCCTGGAGAGTGTTCCATGAGCACTTGAGAAGAATGTGTATTCTGTTGTTTTTGGATGGAATGTCCTATAAATATCAGTCAAGTCCATCTTGTTATGTATTGAGGTGCTCCCACGTTGGGTGCATAAATATTTACAACTGTTATATCTTCTTCTTGGACTGATCCCTTGATCATTATGTAGTGTCCTTCTTTGTCTCTTGTAATAGTCTTTTTTTAATGTCTATTTTTTCTGATATGAGAATTCTACTCCAGTTTTCTTTTGATTTCCATTTGCATGGAATATTTTTTCCATACCCTCACTTTCAGTCTGTATGTGTCCCTAGGTCTGAAGTGGGTCTCTTGTAGACAGCATATATATGGGTCTTGTTTTTGTATCCATTCAGCCAGTCTATGTCTTTTTGTTGGAGCATTTAATCCATTTACATTTAAGGTAATTATTGATATGTATGTTCTTATTACCATTTTCTTAATTGTTCTGGGTTTGTTATTGTTGGTCTTCTCCTTCTCTTGTGTTTCCTGCCTAGAGAGTTCCTTTAAAATTTGTTGTAAAGCTGGTTTGGTGGTGCTGAATTGTCTTAGCTTTTGCTTGTCTGTAAAGGTTTTAATTTCTCCATCAAATCTGAATGAGATCCTTGCTGGGTAGACTAATCTTGGTTGTAGGTTTTTCTCCTTCATCACTTTAAATATGTCCTGCCACTCCTTTCTGGCTTGCAGAGTTTCTGCTGAAAGATCAGCTGTTAACCTTTTTGGGATTCCCTTGTGTGTTATTTGTTGTTTTTCCCTTGCTGTTTTTAATATTTATTTTTTGTATTTAATTTTTGATAATTTGATTAATATGTTTCTTGGCGTGTTTCTCCTTACATTTATCCTGTATGGGACTCTCTGTGCTTCCTGAACTTGATTAACTCTTTCCTTTCCCATATTAGGGAAGTTTTCAACTCTAATCTATTCAAATATCTTCTCAGTCCCTTTCTTTTTCTCTTCTTCTTCTGGGACCCCTATAATTTAAATGTTGGTGCGTTTAACATTGTCCCAGAGGTCTCTGAGACTGTTCTCAATTCCTTTCATTCTTTTTTATTTATTCTGCTCTGCAGTAGTTATTTCCACTATTTTATGTTTCAGGTCACTTACCCATTCTTCTGCTTCAGTTATTCTGCTATTGTTCTCTTCTAGAGAGTGTTTAATTTCATTGATTGTGTTGTTCATCACTGCTTGTTTGCTCTTTAGTTCTTCTAGGTCCTTGTTAAACGTTTCTTTTATTTTCTCCATTCTATTTCCAAGATTTTGGATCATCTTTACTAATATTATTCTGAATTCTTTTTCAGGTAGACTGCCTCTTTCCTCTTCATTTGTTAGGTCTGGTGGAGTTTTGCCTTGCTCCTTCATCTGCTGTGTGTTTCTCTGTCTTCTCATTTTGCTTAACTTACTGTGTTTGGGGTCTCCTTTTCGTAGGCTGCAGGTTCGTAGTTCCCATTGTTTATGGGTGAGGTTGTGCTCCTGTCTTGCTAGTTGTTTGGCATAAGGTGTCCAGCACTGTAGCTTGCTGGTCGTTGAGTGGAGCTGTGTCCTGGCGTTGAGATGGAGATCTCTGGGAGATTTTCGCTGTTTGATATTACGTGGAGCTGGGAGGTCTCTTGTGGACCAGTGTCCTGATCTTGGCTCTCCCACCTCAGAGGCACAGCCCTGACACCTGGCTGCAGCACCAAGAGCTTGTCATCCACATGGCTCAGAATAAAAGGGAGAAAAAAAAAGGAAAGAAAGAAGATAAAATAAAATAAAGTAAAATAAAATAAAGTTATTAAAATAAAAAATAATTATCAAGAAAAAAAAATTTTTTAAGTAAAATAAAAAAAGAAAAAAGGACAGACAGAACCCAGGATAAATGGTAAAAGCAAACTTATACAGACAAAATCACACACAGAAGCATACACATACACACTCACAAAAACAGAAAAAGGGAAAAAACTATATATATCGTTGCTCCCAAAGTCCACCTCCTCAATTTGGGATGATTCCTTGTCTATTCAGGTATTCCACAGATGCAGGGTACATCAAGTTGATTGTGGAGATTTAATCCGCTGCTCCTGAGGCTGCTGGGAGAAATTTCCCTTTCTCTTCTTTGTTTGCACAGCTCC
>NC_041232.1:78770982-78786571 GCF_002837175.3 Physeter macrocephalus | reverse complement strand
AAGCTATACAGACAAAATCACACACAGAAGCATACACATACACACTCACAAAAACAGAAAAAGGGAAAAAACTATATATATCGTTGCTCCCAAAGTCCACCTCCTCAATTTGGGATGATTCCTTGTCTATTCAGGTATTCCACAGATGCAGGGTACATCAAGTTGATTGTGGAGATTTAATCCGCTGCTCCTGAGGCTGCTGGGAGAAATTTCCCTTTCTCTTCTTTGTTTGCAAAGCTCCCGGGGTTCAGCTTTGTAAGTGGACCCGCCTCTGTGTGTAGGTCGCCTGAGGACGTCTGTTCACGCCCAGACAGGACGGGGTTAAAGGAGCCGCTGATTCGGGGTCTCTGGCTCACTCAGCCCGGGGGGAGGGAGGGGTACGGATGCAGGGCGAGCCTGCGGCGGCAGAGGGTGGCGTGACGTTGCACCAGCCTGAGGCGTGCCGTGCGTTCTCCCGGGGAAGTTGTCCCTGGATCCCGGGACCCTGGCAGTGGCGGGCTGCACAGGCTCCCAGGAGGGGAGGTGTGGAGAGTGACCTCTGTTCGCACACAGGCTTCTTGGTGGCGGCAGCAGCGGCCTTAGCGTCTCATGCCCGTCTCTGGGGTCCGCGCTGATAGCCGCAGCTCCACGCCTGTCTCTGGAGCTCCTTTAAGCGGTGCTCTGAATCCCCTCTCCTCGTGCACCAGGAAACAAAGAGGCAAGAAAAAGTCTCTTGCCTCTTCGGCAGCTCCAGACTTTTTCCCAGACTCCCTGCCGGCTAGCCGTGGCGCACTAACTCCTTCAGGCTATGTTCGCGCCGCCAACCCCAGCCCTCTCCCGGCTTCCGCCTGAAGCCCGCCCGAGCCTCAGCTCCCAGCCCCCGCCCGCCCCGCCGGGTGAGCAGACAAGCCTCTCGGGCTGCTGAGTGCTGGTCGGCACCTATCCTCCGTGCGGGAATCTCTCCGCTTTGCCCTTCGCACCCTGTTACTGCGCTCTCTTCCACGGCTCCGAAGCTTCCCCCCTCTGCCCCCCGCAGTTTCTGCCCGCGAAGGGGTTTCCTAGTGTGTGGAAACCTTTCCTCCTTCACAGCTCCCTCCCCCTGGTGCAGGTCCCGTCCCTATTCTTTTGTCTCTGTTTATTCTTTTTTCTTTTGCCCTACCCAGGTACGGGGGGAGTTTCTTACCTTTTGGGAGGTCTGAGGTCTTCTGCCAGCATTCAGTAGGTATCCTGTAGGATTTGTTCCACATGCAGATGTATTTCTGATGTATTTCTGGGGAGGAAGGTGATCTCCGCGTCTTACTCCTCCGCCATCTTGAAGCTCCTCTGTGGGTCATTTTATACTTTAGTCCGACATGCAGCACTCCTGGTATGTGTTTAATAGATATTGTTCAAAATGATGACTAGCACACTTGACCTCTTAATTTGATATTCTATAGAGAAAAAAAATTCCATAGAGTATCCAATATTATTTGGCTATTTTTTATAGGTATGAAAAGTAATTATTTTGTAAAACAGTTATACAACTTTTAAACATATATAGGAATGATTCTTTAGGAAAATATATGCTTCTTTAATATATGCATTATCATTTCCTCTTAGATGTCATTAATTACAATGAATCTCAAAGATCCGTGTGCAAACAAAAACAAGACTTATTTTGAAGATATAAATTAAGAATACATATTCAATTTTTTATACTTCTTTTCTATTTTAAATTTCTGTGAAAGTTACATGTAGAAAACTACTCTGCCAGGAAAATTAAAATTGTAAACTGTGTTATAGTTAAAAAGAGACAAGGCAGAAATTTTCTCTAGGGAGAGCAGCTGGCAGCACCATGGTCCAGGGTCTTGTTCTCAGGTTTGCAGATCCAAGGAAGCAATGTTCCAGAAGACAGAAAGAATTCAGGAAAATTTAATCAAAAGGCATCTTTTTGGTAAGACAGACAGACGCACACGTGCGTGCGCGCGCACACACACACACACACACACACACACACACACTCTCTCTCTCTCTCTCTCTCTCTCTCTCTCTCTCTCTCTCTCTTTTGGGATATACCCCCCCCCACACACACACACACACACACACACACACTCTCTCTCTCTCTCTCTCTCTCTCTCTCTCTCTCTCTCTTTTGGAATATACTCCACCCCAACAATTTATTCAGCAGTAAGTATGCAAATTTAATTTTTAAAGGCAAGATGTTTAAGTTATTTTAAAATACGACTAATTTATTAGTAGTTTGATAAGCAATAACATTAAGTATATATTTTTAAATGCTCCAGAATCTATAATTTATTAGCTTTCTTCAGTACAGTATAGGGGAGATGGAGGTGGAAGGGAGAGAGGAAGAGGGCTGAGATTGTAGAAAAAGAGACAGAGACAGACAGAGAGGGAAGGAAATTCTTGAATGAGAATCTGTCTTTCTGCCATTGTCGACAGGGACTGAAGCCTCTAATATTTCCACTGCTTGATGCATTCTGTAGGGAACAAGTAACAGAGCAGCTGCCTAATAACTGAGTAAAAAAAGGACCAAAGCAGATTTTTGCCAACATTTATCTCCCCCCTTTACCTTACCCCAACCCAGATCTACTTTTGAGGACCCGTCAGGAGATCACCATTCATGTATAAAATCACACACCAATGGTACTGAATCTGCCTCTCACCATTATCATACACTTTTTCTTTCCCAGACTTCCACATTAGGGTCCCAAAGAATTCCTGGCTTTAATAAAGTAACTTTTTCCTCAAGAACCCATTTTATCTGATTTAAGTATCTTACATGCAAACATACAAATGCTGACTTTTTTTAAGTAAAAAAACCCCAAAACTAAGAGTTTAGATGATTTCGACATTAAATATTTTATAACATTTTTGAGATTACAAAAATATTTAGAATGAATAAGTTATTTTTTCATGTATATATACTGATCTTTTCATATATATCCCCAAACCGAACTTTTATTTTTTTCCCAGAAACCAATTCTTCCTCTAAAATTACTTTCTTCACTTAGTATGCATGACCTTTTGCCTTTTTACTTTTGTCAGAATCCTAGGATTTTGATTTGCATTATCCCTCTCCCTGAGGAAGAATCCCACATCTTAACATTTTATTAAATATATGCTGTCCCTTCACCACTAATGACAGGACATTAGCTCCCCACATGTGTCTTGGGCTTCCTAAAATTCACTAT
Organism: Physeter macrocephalus; assembly: GCF_002837175.3. Classification (NCBI taxonomy): domain Eukaryota; kingdom Metazoa; phylum Chordata; class Mammalia; order Artiodactyla; family Physeteridae; genus Physeter; species Physeter macrocephalus. Next base: position 78,783,401 of record NC_041232.1, on the reverse strand, counting down.
TCAGTACATTCTTTTTCTCCTCCACACTGACCACCTGAAGCCAGAGGGAAATATCTAAAATACTCATCAGCTTAAAATCGTGCATTCCTGTCTAGAGCAGTAGTTCTGGAAGGGTGTTTCTGAGATTAGCATTATCAGCATCACCTGGGAACCAGCTGGAAATGCAACTTACCAGGCCCCACCCAGATCTCCTGAAGCAGAAACCCCGGGACCCAGCAATGTGTGTTTTAAAAAGCCCACCGGCCATTCTGACGTGTGTAAAGTTTGAGAACCACTGATCTATGGGATCTTTTTCTCAGCATATAGGGTAGTGTTTGTTGTCCACTGAAAGGCAGCATCTGTGTCAATGGAGACTTGTTAGAAATGCCACTTCTTGATCCATCCTGGGACAACTTGGAAACAGCTAATACAATATGCTTACATGGAATTACATGTGATCTCAGGAACGGAAGTGGGGCCGGAGTTCTAGCAAGCTCTTCAGGTGATGCATTCTTCAGTTTGAGAAGCACTGATGAGAGACTCTCCAGGGCTTGACCTATTTCTTCCTTTCCAGCCTCCTGACTTGCTCTTCTTCTCACTGTTGGAAATCCAGCAATGGACCTGTGTCTCCTCAAAACCTCAGCTGACTTCCCGGCTCAGTAACACTGCACATACTTGCCCCTCTGTCTGCGTCGCCCTCACCATGTTGCATTTGGCTGATTCCCATACATGCCTCCAGGCTCAGGACTCAGCTCACTTCCTCCAGGAAGCTATCTCTGACTGCCCCACACTACGGTGTTTCTCAACCCCTGGGGTTTCATTGCAATTGTTATGTTGAATGTGTGTCTCCTGACCTAAATCTAAGCACGAAGAGCAAATTTGAAACATTTCTGGAAAGATAGTATGCTTTCTGCAGGTAGAGAGAATAGATGACTTTTAGTGTTTGAGAGAACAGCATGCCCTTAGATAGAAAGGTAGTGTGAAGTAGTGTAAAGATTGCTGCACTAGACTCAAGACCCGGGCCATGTTCTGACGCTGGTACGTCCTATGGGTGTGGCTTTGGGCAGTCACTCAGTTCCCAAGCCTCAAGCTCTTCACCTGTGAAATGGGAAGAAAAAGTCCTGCTCTTTTTACCTATGACACTGTTGTGTGAATCAAATGACATACTTGATGTCAAGTGCTTAATAGAAACTAAATTTTACATAAATATAGAGAAGACATTTCCACACAGTTAATGTTTGGACTAAACAAAAATAGCCTTTCTTTCTATCTTGAAATATCAAGTTTCAGGTAAACCATCTATCAATTGGTATTGGATAAAATATCAGAATCTTAGCGTCTTTTTCCTCAAAAATTAAGACATATCCCACAAGCACACAGGAGTAGCATGCAAACATAGAATACCTACTGAATACTGAAGCTGCATTTAAATTTCTCCTAAATTGCATGTTTTGTGATAAGGTATTTTCCTAGATATCTCCTCTATATGTAAACTACACAGATAGACTATACCAACATGTTCTTCAGCTTTGTTTGGACTCCATATTGTGTTCAGAATACAAACTCCTGATCTGGGATTCAAAGACCTTCTCAATCTACTTGTGCAGAGCATTTCCCATCCACACCCACCCCAAACCCATGCTTCTAACTATACCCGTGATTTACCTGAATATTTACCTTTGTTCATCTTTATCCTATGCTTGGAGTGTGCATTTCCCTTCTTTCTCCAAGGGATAGAGCAGTTATTCTGCTATTAGACATAATCTCACAGAAATCTTAGACAAGGTTACTCTGAGACCATGAGAAAAATGAGTGGAAAAATGGCCATTTCTTTTTTTTCTTTTTTTTGAATTTTATTTTATTTATTTTTTTATACAGCAGGTCCTTATTAGTTACCTATTTTACACATATTAGTGTATATATGTCAATCCCAATCTCTCAGTTCATCCCACCACCATCCCCCCCACCCCGCCACTTTCCCCCCTTGGTGTCCATAAGTTTGTTCTCTACATCTGTGTCTCTGTTTCTGCCTTGAAAACTGGTTCACCTGTACCATTTTTCTAGGTTCCACATATATGCATTAATGGCTGAGTAATATTCCATTGTATATATGTACCATATCTTCTTTATCCATTCGTCTGTTGTTGGGCATTTAGGTTGCTTCCATGACCTGGCTATTGTAAATAGTGCTGCAATGAACATTCTGGTGCATATGTCTTTTTGAATTATGGTTTTCTCTGGGTATATGGCCTCTAGTGGAATTGCTAGGTCATATGGTAATTCTATTTTTAGTTTTTTAAGGAACCTCCATAATGTTCTCCATAGTGGCTGTATCAATTTACATTCCCATCAACAGGGTTCCCTTTTCTCCACACACTCTCCAGCATTTGTTGTTTGTAGACTTTCTGATGAAGCCCACTCTAACTGGTGTGAGGTGGTACCGCATTGTAGGTTTGATTTGCATTTCTCTAATAATTAGTTATGTTGAGCAGCTTTTCATGTGCTTCTTGGCCATCTGTTTGTCTTCTTTGGAGAAATGTCTATTTAGGTCTTCTGCCCATTTTTTGATTGGGTTGTTTGTTTTTTTTGTTTGTTTGTTTGTTTTTTGTGGTACGTGGGCCTCTCACTGTCGTGGCCTCTCCTGTTGCAGAGCACAGGCTCTGGACGCGCAGGCTCAGCGGCCGTGGCTCACGGGCCTATCCACTCTGCGGCATGTGGGATCTTCCCGGACCGGGACACGAACCCATGTCCCCTGCATCGGCAGGCGGACTTGCAACCACTGTGCCACCAGGGAAGCCCAACATTCTTTATTTTAAAGTCTACTTTATCTGATATGAGTATTGCTACTCCAGCTTTCTTTTGATTTCCATTTGCATGGAATATCTTTTTCCATCCTCTCACTTTCAGTCTGTATGTGTCCAGGTTTCAACTAGCTTTCTTACACAGCGAATCAGCATCTTAGACAACAAATCTCCTCGTGTTGAAACCCTTACTCTTACTTCAAAATTTTGTTGTTCTTATCTTGTCTCTAGTTCCCCTGATCTTGTGTTGCAAAACTTTTTTATTTATAAACTTGAATAAAGTATCAAGAGGGAGGAAATTAGGCATTGGTATTTAATCTCATACCTTTATCTACTATTCCACATGGTATTTTTCAACACAATCTGACATCATTGTAAATGTAAACACTTTAGATTTCAACTTTTTCTAAAAGTCCTTGTACTAACCAATATCAATGCCTTCCTAGTCTTTACTGTCATTGATAAAACCAAGTAGAATATTTGCAATGTGGCCTTTTGTTAGATTTATATTTTTATAACTTTTATATTATTTAACCTTTTGATTCTGTATCTGAGGATAAAAATTGTCAGCCCACTGATTAAATATTGCCTGTTCAGACTGGCCAGCAGAGAATTTGCAAAATAATATAATTTTATGGAGTATGTGTTCTTATCACTTAGAACATTTAATTATTTGACCCCTAAAAGTAAATGAAGTCTCTAAAGTATTTTGTCAACATTAAATAAGTGAAATATGAGTGAGTGAATGAATAAGTCATATATAAATGAAATATGTGAAATAAATAAATAAATAAATGAAATAAAATGAAATATGAGTGAATGAATGAATGTCATGATAAATAAATGAAATAAATGAAATATGAGTCAGTAAATAAAATATGAGTGAATGAATAAGTCATACATATATAATTTCTTTCTGTCCCCAAATAATAATTTTTAATTATTTTTTCTTTTATTTATATATTTTTTTGGCTGATCCATATTCTTTCCTTAAGAATGATTTTCAGTTTGGGGCTGGGTTTCCTAAATTTCTCTGGCAGGAATCATAGATTTTATCAATGAATTTATCGTTTGGTAGACTATATTACCATGCTTATAAGTTCTGAAAAGCTACCGTTAATTTCAGCGTTTGAATTTACTATCTTTGCATCCTTCTTCCCCATTTAAAATAACTATATTCAATCCCAAAACTCAGTGGTTAACTCAGCACTTTGGGTCTAGCTTGGTAACATAACACTATTTCCACAAAAGTAATTATTTGCTTATATTTTTCTTCCTTGAATAAACAGTGACTTTTTCAAGGATGGTAACCATGACTTACTCATTTTAGGAATCTCTTCTCTAACTCTAGTGATAACAAATATACTGCATTGTTTAGAACATCTTAGTCATGCAATAAATATTTGTTAAATCCACTCAGTCACGTGCCCTTTTGCCACCACGTTAGACATCTGCATGGACTATAGCTTTGTTTGAACTAATCTGACTGGAATAGATATTGTTATAGAGGTAGTTTCTCCAGAATACAAAAACATCTGGTCAATTTGGTAGAGAAAAAAAAAAAAAACAAAAAAACACAAGTTGACACGTTCTTGCAAAACTGCCTATGTGTTCTTCACTTTTTTCTCTTTTCAAATGTTCTGGCATTATAAAAAAAAAAAGAAATACTGCTATGTAAATCAGATAGCAGTCTGTCTCCTCTCCCACTCCTTCTTTAATCTCACTCAGCAAATGAATTTGCCTTGCTTAGAAATGGCTCTACTATAAAAAATATTACCAACTTCACAATGATTCTAGAATACCATAAACCATAATAATTACCATGACCTCCTTTTGTAATTCAATTAGCTCCAAAGGAACACTTTTCTATAATAGATTGACCTCTGTTATCCCTACAGTATTAACCGGGCAAGGCTGTAGATGGCATTTTGAGCGAGCCCAGTGCTTTGTCCAGAAGCACACTTGCCTTGAGCTGAATCCTAGAGTATCCAGGGGTCTGGGTCCTTCCTTCCTTTGCTGCTCTCCTTACCCCAAAGTCTAACTGTGGTGTGGTGTTTATATCATAGGTACTGATTCTCCTTAATTGCTAACAATTGCTTAGTTTAAAGTCTACTGTTGCTATTACTCCTGAAGTTCTCTATTTCTTATAATCCCTTTTCATTCTTTACACTGCAAAGGCAGCCTCTGAAATAATGATAGTTTAGAATTTCTGAATTCTGCAAAGATGGTAAGATCAGCAAGTGGAACCGTGATCATTTCCCCAGTACAAAATAAGAGGTTAGCTTATATTACCACTGAAGTCCCTTCCTGTTCTAAAATTCTGGGGATCAAGAATGAGCAAAAGCACTAGGGCTACTCTGTAACACAGTCATGCAAGAAGCTTGCATATACAGACCCCTTTCAAGGGGTCCTCAAACAAGTCATCACCATTTTGACCACAGAACTCTGTCCACTCAGTCACAGCTAACTGGCCGGCATAGTTAAAATAGGACTTGGATTAGAGCACTGGCTATAGGGGTCCCCATACAGAATAACTCAGTGAAATACAGTGGTTGGGGAGTTCATTTAGTAGGAGCCAAATATAGAGGACTGAGTGAGCTGCTAATGTCAAGAGCCATAGAAGCAGAATCATCGAAAAATAATGGCAGAAAGCCAGTAAATGGAGATCAGAATTGTCAATATATCTAAATTCCAGATCTTCATGGGACCTTAAACAAAATTCTAGTTTCCTATGATGCTCACAAAATACTTTCTATACTTCTGTATTTTTATATATACCCTAAGGTCCTAGCATTTGGGGTAACTTGAATAAGCCAACATTTTGTATAGTAAAAGATACTCAGTAATAGTGATATAAAACTATTTATTCTTAAAACATGCTCATATTATTTAACAATAGATTGAATACAAAATATTTATAGAAGTTTAATTTTATGTTTGATTAGGTAAAATATAACATTTGTATGATTCACTGTAAATTTAATTTTAAACTATTTTAATTTTAGACCATTAAGTTCATTATATGTGCAAGGTTTTGAAAGCAAGAGTCATATAATGCCAACCAAATAGCCGAATTATATAGAGGCACTTTAAAAAATTAAATCTATTTACACCAAGCTCTTTCCTTTTGCTTCCAAATAATCTGTATGGTTGTAGAATATGCTCATAGTCTTACAAGTAAAGAGTTTTGTTTAATATATGTATACGTGTGTGTGTGTGTGTGTGTGTGTGTGTGTGTGTGTGTGTGTGTAGTTTTCTTTAAGGTCTCTGATGAATTATTTGATTTGTTTCTAATTCACTTGACTTTTTTCAATCTGTTTAATTCCACTATATCCAAAACTCTTAGATCCTCACAAGGGCAAGTGATGTAATTAATCTGACAATATAAAGATCATGTGATTCAGTTCGATTATAGATTAACAAGTCTTTTATATGGAAAAAGAAGAATATATGTGTAGAAAATGAGGAAATCATGGTTTTTTTCCTTTGCTGTGGTTATTTGATTATATAATTTAAAAGGTTTTAAAAACTTAAACAGCAATTATAAAAAACTGAAATGAAATATTTGAAGCTATTGAACTACAACTGGGTTTCATGCTTTAAAAAATAATATGTACTCGAGAAGCAAAAATGAGTCCAAATTAAATGCACATTGAACAATATTATTCATAGCACAAGTATGAAATGCAAAGATAATGGCATATGGAAAGAATAATAGAAATTAAATTAACTAAATGAATGGGAAAAAAGTGATCATTCGGATCCATTTTTAAATACCCCTATACTTTCTTTTTAAATTATGTATATAAGAAGTTTTTAATTTCTGATTTTAAATTACTATGTAACACAGAAGAACAGTTCGAAGGCAGCAGGATAAGAATACACCTTCATTCTAAGAAGTGCATTGTTTTTCATGAGATGTTGGAAACTCTGTAACTAATAGCAAAGTTCAAAAGAAATAATCCCCTTTACAATCCCCTGTAAAGTTCTTGCTGTGATAACTGTTCTTTACTTTTTCAGAAAGAATGAGAGAAGTTTTTCAAGTTGCCAAAAGGAGCACATAAACAAGAGATATGTGAAAAATAATTTCAAAATTTAGGATTCACACAGGACATTTTGTTCAACCCTGTTGACTTCAGCGTGGGGAGATTCTCATCAGTATGTGCTCTAAGGCAGGAGCCAGACTACCTCTCGTAGCTCTGGGTACCAGGTTCTGGCAAAGCCTCTAACGATAATTTACTGCAGGCCAAGGTGACATCCTTTCCACAGGGCAGAAAACTTTGGTGGTCTTCATATTTTCTGTCGAATTGTTATGCCTATCTCTTTGGACAGACTATTAATGAATGACAGAAGAGTAATATTAAATCTGTGCGTAATAGGGAAAAAAAAATCTGTGTGCAAATAGTAAAAATGCTGACTTTAAATGACGTTAAGGATAGCATTAAAATTAATTTTAAGGGAAACAATAAAATGCTAATCTACATGAGATTGAACTTCATTTTTTAAAAGCAGCATGAATTACAAAACAAAAGCAATTATTAAACCTAAATATTTATCTCTTTTTTAGAAAAAAGAGTTGAATTAATTTTTTGACATTGAGTCTAAAATTTTTCTAATATTTGCAACATCTTTGATCAAAGATCCTTTTACATAAAGATTCTTTTCCCCCTTTTAAAGGAAAATGAGAAACATAAAATCTAGTCTAACTTAAATGTACTATATGATTTAAAAATTTAGTAAATGTACTTGACAAAATAGTAACACAACTGGAATTACTTTTAACTTGTGCCTCAGCTCTAAGCATCTAACTAAATGGTCCTAACATCCTCTCTCTTCCTCTTTCTATCAGGGAGGCATGTGTTCTAAAGAGGCAGACTTCATCACATTTCAACATCATTCATCATGTAAGTGTCTCCTCTTTTTTGTTTAGTTCTCAGATACTATTACTGAGATACACCTGATCTCCTGGTACAACTTCATGTAAGAGCTATAATTGGCTCTAGGATTATCTAAAATCACGCTGTTCACCTCTATGACATTTCACCCCTCTGTATTGTCACTAAGAACATCACAGTGATTCCTCCTCATCTGTGGGATATTCTAGTCTGTTTCCTGCAAACATCCATATGATGAACCTTCCGTGGCCTCTCAGCTGTTCCAATAAACTAACCCTTTTATCTCCACCTATGATCACATTCCAGACCTTCTCATCGTACTAAATTATGAATTTCTACATCCTGCTGTGGTTCTGCTGATGTCATTCTTATTCCACCAAAGCCGATTCTCCCAAGGGTTGTCAGAGAAACTCCTTTGAAACATTGTTCACATCTTTCCAGTCTCTTCTCAAGATACTCTCATGGCCTCCCATCACACAGAGAACACACTCCGCGGGCCACACCAGGGGCCACAGGCTGTATCCGGTGCTCGGTTGTGTCTTCAAATGCCCACACCCCACATCCTGGCTGATCCTCAGTCTGCCCCAGGAACCTGTCCCCAGGCCTGTACACCAGCTGACCCATCGGTCTGTAATCCTCTATCCTTGTTCCGTCCCTTCTTCTGGTCTCTTCTCAAATATCGCTCCTCAGAGAGGGGTGATAGCTCTAAATTAGCATTCCAGTGCTTCTGTTACCCCTCAATCTGCTTTATTTTCTTCTTAGCATTTATTACTACGTAACATTATATGTTTATTTGTTTAAGTGTTTATTGTGACCCTCCCAGGTACAATAAGCCTCCCTAGGGGCAGGGGTTTTATTTGTTTGATTCACTGGTCAGCCCTTAGCACTGAACCTAGCTAGAATGAATAAAAACTGTGAATGCAAACAAAAACAAAAAGCCCCCATAACAACCAAAAAAATAAAAGAAGAAGAAAAGGAAAGACTCTTCCTTCCTGAAAACACCTCTTCCTCCAGCTCACTTGTACAGCTACTTCTCTAAAGGCCATTTGTCAGTCACATCTCAACTTCAGTGTAGAAGCTTGCCACGTCCATCGTTCCTTCTGGATGCAGCTAGATTAATGACTCATGCATCATCTCAGCAGCACTGCCATAAATATCAGTCTTCTTGTACTGTGTTCAAGGCAAAACCTAACCTTGGGTTGATTTTATAATCTGCTTTCTCTGTGAATGTACCCACACAACTCATTGCTACCGTAGAAAATAAGAGAATAGAGAAACCATCATTATTTTAGGTATTCAGGGGATCAAACTGACATCACTTGGTAAAAGATAAATTAAGGGAGATGGAGGGGTAAACGATGACTGGTATCCTGACTTATGTGACTATATGTCCATGACACTCCTTAAAACACCAATGAGGAAGATGGTCAGGTTTAGCATAGGAGCAAATCACAAATTTGAGCTTCGCTTTGTGAATGTTTGTTTCACTTGTAAGACCTTCAGTTGGTACTATTTGATTTCCTTGACCTGGATATATAGTTACGGGAAATTAACAATCTATGAATAGCTATTAGAGATATGGATGTGTATAAGATTGTAGAGGTGGGGAGGACAGAGTAAGAAGATGGTCCGGGAGCCTTGAGGTCCTCCAACATGTAATGACTGCAAAGGGGTAGAGGAAAAAATTGGGAAAGTTGCCAGTGTAAGTGATGGTTTCAAGAAGAGACAACATCATCTGCTGCCCAGAGGACAAGTAAGATGAGACCTGGAAAAGATCTCCAGATGCCACTGCTGTCCTTAGAACACTTTCAGGAAGCAGCAAGGGAAGGAAGCAGAATAGAATGGGTTACAAAAGTGAGTGAGAGGTGAGAAAACCGAGACACTGAGTGCTGTGCAGAGAGAGGATAATTTCCAGCATCTAAATCAGAGGAGGCTTTATTGGCTTTCAGTACAAGGAGCGATACCGTCCATGGTGTAATCTGAGAAGAAGAGAGCTTTTGTGTGTCTGTAGGCAGATTTGCAGATCTTACAGCTGGATGATGAGAGAGATTCTGTTTATTGGTTTTAGTTTCCAATGAAAAGGGAACAGTTTCTTCGGCCGAGAGTAAAGAGAAAGATGTTCGGAAGTGGTGGTGGAGTCCTAGCTTGTAAGAGAATTAAAAAGGCTTGTACTCAATGTCATGGAAAAAGAAAAAGTCAGTTGACCAGAGGTGTACAGAAGGACTGCGATGCAGAGAGATGGCCCATTTCTTGAAACAGGCCACTCCGTCCATCTTCACTGCTACCAATACAGTCTAAGCTGCCACGTCTTGCCAGAACTACAGCAGCAGATGGTCTCCCTGTACACTCTGCGTTGCTAACTCATTCTACTCACTATAGCCAGACAGATAACAGAAGAACACAAATCTGTTATTCCTTTTATTCTATGGTCAAAACCCTTAATGGCTTCCTATCATTATTAAGATAAAGACCAAAATCTTTAACTCAAATAGTGTGACCATAAAATATATCATCCAACCCCGGAGCCTCTCAAGATTGATGGGCCGTACTATTTACAATGATGCTGGGAGAGCTAATATAAATAGGACTGCCTTGGGCAAAATGGGATTGAGTATTACCTTATATATTAGATCGTACTTGGCTTAGCTACTTCATACATTTCCTTCTTCTTTCACATCACATTACCCTAAGCTTTCTCCTTTCCAGGTAAACAATTCGTTGTGTTTTTCTTACATGCCCACCCCACTCCCACTAGAGGTATTTGCACTTGCTATTCCATGCACAAGAAATGTGACCCTCTCCCCAGTCATTGCTGTGGAAACACTCCATGGGTTCAGTGTTATTATTTTTTTAAATATTTATTTATTTATCTGGCTGCACCGGGTCATGGTTGCGGCACACGGGATCTTTTAGTTGAGGCAGGCAGGATCTAGTTCCCTGACCAGGAAATGGACCTGGGCCCCTGCATTGGGAGGGCGGAGTCTTAACCACCGGACCACCAGTGAAGTCCCAGGTTCAGTGTTATGTAAAAAAAGATATTTCATGTACAGTAGTTGCAGTGCAGGGAAGGGACAGGTGAGTGTTCACAGTGGGGACCAGACCACCACACCTAAGTACACTAACCAAAGAAATGACAAGTTTTCATGAATATGTAGTATAACTAAGATCCCCCAAATTTTCCTTGTGGCCATCAGGGAAGGATGCACCCCAGGACGCTCAGGAAGCAAGGTGAGAAGTTCTGTTAACATATATTGAAAGAGGCCATGGTATTTGTCCAGTAAAATCTTTAGATTTATAAATAGGTTATGCATGGTACAGGAGGGTAAAATACTGAAGACCTTTAAAAGGGTCCTATCATTTGTCTGAGATAGTAAACCCTCAGGGTCTCTTTGTTCGTTGAGACTATTTAACTTATAGAATATATGCTGTAAAGTTCAATCGATTTCCTCATCGCCTTCCCAGCTCATTGTTCAGACATCAGCTCAAGGATTAATGGCCACTTTCTCCAGGAAGCCTTCCCTAACTATCGTTCTGCATTCTTCGTCCACTTTCATAGCATCATGTACATTTTTCACTGCAATTCAGTTTTTAATTATACACACATTAGTCGGAATATTTCAGTAGAACTTTTCCTCCTGCACTAGAACAGAAACTCAGTGAGAACTGGAACCACAGATCTCTTTTTCCTGTTGTATAGCCAATGCTTACTCTAGAGCTGGGCACATAAGAGGAACTCTACTAATACTTGTTGAATAAATGAACGAATAAACATGATATATTCATGTTTTTCTTGGGCAAATCATTTTACATATGGCTTTTTTTTTTGCCATACGCGGGCCTGTCACTGTCGTGGCCTCTCCCGTTGAGGAGCACAGGCTCCGGACGCGCAGGTTCAGCGGCCACGGCTCACGGGCCCAGCCGCTCCGCGGCACGTGGGATCTTCCCGGACCGGGGCACGAACCCGCGTCCCCTGCATCGGCAGGCGGATTCTCAACCACTGCGCCACCAGGGAAGCCCATAAGGCTTTAATAAAAAAAAAAAAAAAACTGCTGTTTTGATATGACAATCCATAATGTTATTTGAGAGTTTACCTTCTGATCACAAATGAAAATTATGGAAAGAAATGACCTTTGTTTTCGGCAACCATGACTTTTTTATACCAAAATGTAATGGAATCATAATACTGACCGAAATACATACAAAATAAATTGAACATTTTTTCTTCCCCCAGTCAGCATTGCCTTAGGAATCTGAGAGAAAATATTCTTGTCACCTTTTTTGGAAAGAATTCTGCCAATGGAGCTGTGCGGTTTAAAATGTATGAGCTGTACTAAAAGTCTTGTTTCTATCAACAGGGTAAGGTGGAAATGGTGGGGCATGACTTCTGAGACTAGGTCATAAAAGGAGTGTACCTTTCTCCTCGCGTCTCTCATTCTGGACTCACCAATCCTGGGGGACTTTGGCTGCCATGTTGTGAAGACAGTCGCACGACGTTTGGAGCCACCCACGTAATGGAACCGAGACCTCCTGTTATCCTCAGTGACGAACTGAAGCTTCACGTCCACAGCCATGTGGGTGAACCTTTTTTTTTTTTTTTTTCCGGTACGCGGGCTTCTCACTGTTGTGGCCTCTCCCGTTGCGGAGCACAGGCTCCGGACGCGCAGGTCCAGCGGCCACGGCTCACGGGCCCAGCCGCTCCGCGGCATGTGGGATCCTCCCGGACCGGGGCACGAACCCACGTCCC
>NC_041232.1:78731687-78769618 GCF_002837175.3 Physeter macrocephalus | reverse complement strand
ACGGCTCACGGGCCCAGCCGCTCCGCGGCATGTGGGATCCTCCCGGACCGGGGCACGAACCCACGTCCCCTGCATCGGCAGGCGGACTCTCAACCACTGCGCCACCAGGGAAGCCCTGGGTGAACCTTCTTAAAAGCAGACCCTTCAGCCCCATGCAAGCTCTCAGAAGACTGACGCTCTGACCAACTGTAACATAGTCTTCTAAAATGCTGTCTTGTCTCGTTTTGAGGTCTTGGCTAGAAGCCAGTCCGTTCCCCTTAAGCAGCAGCTTAAGTCTACATTCCAACTACCTGCCTTATCGGGGTCTCACACTCAGGACCACTTTGCACCCACCTGAATCATCCCAGGGCCAGGTCCCAGACAACCAGAGACAGTTCCTCAGCCCAGCACCTGCCGAAATGATTTAAACTGGACACTCCCAAACCTGCTACCCCTGCCTCACCCGTCCCTTCCCCCAGAAGCTACACTGAAGGCTCGCGCCCACAGCTCCTGTCCCGTTTCCCTGTGACCCGCCCGCTGCTCCTCCAAGGGGCCCTGCGGGGCCTGCGAGGTTCTCCCCAGGGTGCTGAGAGTAACGACAACTTGAAGCTCTTTCCAGTTTCTCTCTCTTGATCCGAGTCTGGCCTCACCATACCTCAGCCAAGGTGATGTGGTTAAAACACAGACCTCCTGACTACAGCCTCCTGAGCGACCCTGGCGAGCTGCCAGCTGTTAATCCTCAAAAACTGGGAGCAAATAAACATTTGTGTATTTTTGGCTGCCAAGTTTTGGGATATCTTGTTATGCAGCAATAGATAACTAATATCCAAGCTAACACTCCTCAAAATTGGCATGATATTTGGGTTTTTTCCCCCTCTCCATTAAGCTCGATTTCATTTGTCTGAAGGCTAATTTTATCCAATCTCTCTCTCTTTCTCTTTCTTTCATATATAAAGGAAAGAAAGAGTATATATATATACACACACACACACACACACATATACCCTCCAAACAATATATCCGACAAGAGGATTTCACTTCTAATTCAGGTCAAATTTTATAAATGTATCTTTGGAAATGATTCATCCATACATGTGCTTCACAGATTTTTATATAATCAAAACATTTACCATAATTTGATTCTATCACAGTTTAATTCAATAAGAGTTAACTGAGTGCAGAGTGTTTGCCTAAAATCCTGGCTGGAACTGATGGGAATACAAAAGAAAGAAAATACGCAATTTCTGATCTCAAGGACTTAATAGTTTAATTAGCTAGTACTCAAACTTTAATTAGTAAACTTAAATATGCAAATTCTCATTCCCCATCAAGATTCTGATTCAAAAAGGATCTCTGGGGGCTTCCCTGGTGGCGCAGTGGTTGGGAGTCCGCCTGCCGATGCAGGGGACGCGGGTTCGTGCCCCAGTCCGGGAGGATCCCGCGTGCCGCGGAGCGGCTGGGCCCGTGAGCCATGGCCGCTGGGCCTGCGCGTCCGGAGCCTGCGCTCCGCAACGGGAGAGTCCGCGGCAGTGAGAGGCCCGCGTTTCTCTGGTGGACATAGGAACCTATGAATTTAAAAGGTTTCTGAAAGAATTTTGGTACAACTGTACACTAGGTAATCCCTTGAAAATATGCTCTATTTTAAGATGCATATAGAATAGTGATTTAGGAGTTATTTTTTTTTAATGTCAAAGAAGCAGATCTAAAATATGTATCACTGGATTTGCTTAAAGATAAACCACATCCTCAACAATGCAATGGCAGGTTTGCAAGATGTACTTTAAAAACCTGATTCTGGTACCAGTTTTAGGTCTCTCTCTCTCTCTCTCTCTCTCTCTCTCTCTCTCACACTGAACAAATTAGTCTACTTCACTAGTCTTAGATCCTTCACCTGTAAAGTGAGGGAAATGAACTAAATGCTTCCTAAAAATATTCTCAGTCTTTAAAATTAGACAAATTCAGAAAGCAAGTTGCTAGACACCAGTGTACTATTTTTGTCACACTAGCCCAAGATATCATGTTTTCTATCCTGAATTTCTCTTCCTCAGTTTTTGTATACAAAATTGAGTTAATCATGTATCATTCACATGATTGTTAAAAGGACCAAATGAGACAAAGTATGTAAAATTGCTTTTTAACTGTAAAGAGTGCCCAGTGAACACCCCCCGGACTCTGTACTAAGGACTTTACCTGCCTCTTCTCCTTTAAAATTCCCAACTCCCTACAACGAAGTGAGTAATAGTGTAACCCCATGTTTACAGATGAGGATGTCTATATTCAGAAAAGTTACATAAGTGACCTAATGTCTCATCGCAACTGACAATATAGCCTCACAGCTTGGATTCAAACTCAGGACCATCTCACTCCAAAGTCTAGGCATGTAACCATAAACTGATGAAAGCCGATACACAATAGATGACTGGGAATAATACCATTACAGGGAGAGAACCCTTCTTTATCCTTCCATTCCAGTACTTCCTAACTTCTCGGGTGGTAACAATCGCTTACTGTACCCGCTAAGAACACCAAATTCCTGATTCCATCCCTGACCCTGAACCTGCATTTCCAGCACAGGGAATTATTGAGTGCCTTTGGTTATTCTTGTTATCAAGGACCTTTGGAAAACATGATCTGTCCATCTCTTTTCTATTTATTCTAAGAACCCACGAGAGAGATGATGTTCATCTTGCATTTGGGGTCTGACTGAATCCTATGATAGAAAGCTTTAGCCCAGAGTGAGGCATATGCCAACTGCATGGCCCTGTTCTTTCATACTGAGCCGCCTCCGTGGCCAGCTGCAGGAAAACGGCTCAGTCTCATCCCAACTGTTCCCCAGATAAATAGCTGAACTACCACATTCATTGTTTTTGAATTCCCTCATTGTCTATAGGAAGTCTCTGGCTAGCTGTGCTGGAAAGTCTGGAAACAGGTCAGCAAGAGAGGTTCCAGGATTCCTTTCTGCAGTAGGCAGCCAGCGAGCTTTGTGCCTGGCTGGACTCCAGGTATTATAACAGAAGGGGTGCAGCTCTGAAAAAAATGCAAACAGCCTAGAGATTTCTTACAAAATTAAGGGTTTTATCCATTTTCCCAGTTCCTGAGTCATTACTTATCTTCCATCCTTGTCAATTTTAAATGTGCTATTCAAAATAATGGACAGCAAGACATAGAGGCTCCTTCAAAAGGTATTTAAATCTCATGAAGTAGTGATTAAAATACAGAAAACGAAGTAGCAATTCATAGCTATCATGACTTTCCATTATGCCTTTTCTGTCCATAAGATTCGATAAGCTCCATTTGGCTAGGATTTTTTTTTTTCTCAGAAAGGTTTCCCAAACAGTGCCTAGCAGAATGTCTTATTGAGCACTTAGTGAGTATTTATTGAATAAATGGAAGAAATAAAGTTTAACGTATTTCTGCAGACATAAATAAGATTATTTGAATATATCATCAGTCTCGGACTGTTTCAGACTGAGAGGGGTTGTAGGACTAGATAACTTCAGATAAAGAATGGTAGTATTCTCTCCAGCATTAAAATGGAAGTTGCATTGCTGGGGCGAACATAGTTAAATCAGGAAATTAATTTTCAGTGCATCCAGCTTCTAAAAAGTCAAAACCTTGCATTACGTGGACTGAATCCATCTCACAGACATATTTTGTTTGGTCTTCACTGCAGTGTCAAAAAAAAAATTAAGCCATTTAAAAAATCAAGTTGTTTCACATAAAAATCTAGGTTTCTGGCTTTCCTTGCAAAATCTGATCATCTGGCTACATGGGGTCCTAAATTCCACATGATAACAATCAACAGGTACCCACATATGTTACCTAGTGAGACAGTTTGGTACCACAGTGAGTGTTTAGGTTGTTTGGAGGATTACAATAGAGTCTTTTGCAAGTAACATGTGCTCAGTAAGTGTCATTATTATCATCAGCCTGAGTATGGCAACATCATCAACATTATGACACTTACGTATGAACTCGGCATCGGCCTATGATGGGGACACCGACATAAGCTTGACACCACCTTTCTCCCTCCTTGACTCCTCCTCTGTGTCATTATCCACTAGAACTTTCTGCAGCAAAGGAAGTGTCCTGTATCTGTCTGTTCAATAGTGCAGCTACTAATCACAAGTGGCTATTGCACACTGGAAATGTGGATAGTACAATTAAGGAAGTGAATTTTTAGTTTTATTTAACTTTAATTTAACTAAGCACACGTGGCTAGCAGCTACTATATTGGACCGCACAGCTTTAAAGCTTCTCTCAAACATACCTTAGTTTTCCTCCCCTCTCTGCTTATCAAACTCTGCTCTCTAAATCTGAAACCAACTTATGTTCTCTTGTAAGAACCTGGCAATATTTTATATGGGTTAGCTCTTTAAGGGTAATTTGCCAGTTTTGCATGATCAAAATGGCACCTACAAGTATGAATTCTTTGGATCCCCTTCCCTACCCTACCCTCATGATTCTAGAGTAGGGCCCCAGATCTCACATTATACATTTTTAACAAGCACCTTCTAGGTGATCCTTAAAACCACGCAAATTTAATAAATTCTATCAAAGCCATAATTTTCAAAGAGGGATAAGGAAGAGGAGTCAGCTTGCCTTATACAACGCGTGGGCATTTTTGAACAACAAATGCCAACCTCCCGCCCTGCCTTCCCCTGTCTCATCCGCACCTCAACCTCCACCACCTCCACTACTCGCCATCAAGTCCCCTCCTTTCTACATGCCTCTAAGGGGGAGCATGGCCCTCTGGCGGGTTATTTCCTAGTAGATACTTTTTAGATATGAGCCAGTTCTGTTCTCTTGTGATGATTGATACCCTAAACCCACAAGTGTCAGCCCCTGGAGCAATGTTTGAACGACATGACCCTGAACTGCTTTCCATCTCCTGTGTGCATTGTGATAGAACCCTGACCGTGCTGTGCAGTCACCTTTTCTCTCCTGAGACTTCGAATTTGGAGTTCAAAAAGGAGAAATTATTTCTGCCTGCTGATAGGATCAAGATGGTATAAACATGTTTGCTGAGGGGCAGCCATGTTCAGTCAGATCCCCACGAAGGGTCTGGGAGAGCTGATCCTCAGAAAAGCAGAAAAATGAAGCAAATGCTCAGACGCAAAGAGAAACGCCTCCTGCCTGGCCTTGGATGGAAGGAGAGAGGGACCTTACCTCCTAGTGGCTTTCCAGCGAGGACGTCGTGCAGGCCGAATCTGACTCAGGTGACAGCACTGAGTGGAAGATACTGGCTGACATCAGACAAGGACAGCTTGTCACATCTGCTCACGGCTAAACTCTCACTGCTTTCTGGGGAATCCTTAAAGAACTGCACCTTGGCCACTCAAGGACCCAGGACAAACTTCTCTGCTACCTTCCGGTCAATCAATTTGCCCCAATAATGTGCAATACAAGCTCCACTGTTCCCAGATTGTCTTAATTTTTCTCTCATCTCTTAGCAATCCTGTTTACCTCACTCTTTCAGGTGTGAATAAACAATTAGCATGTAAAATAATTAAACTAGCTGTGAAACAGTTACCCACATGTCTCTGGGTTATTCTACAACACCGACTTCTATCCCTGGTTAGTCCCTGTGGTCCTGTCAGCCTCGGGATGTTTCGGTTACATATCCAAACAAACCGGCAGAGACACATGCACAGGTGTGTGGGGAAGAAAAGAATCCTTGTCCTAGAACAGTAACTCAAAACTTGGTGTGCATCCCAGGAGCATTTTAAAGGTGTGGATTACCAGACTGTATACTCAGGGATTCTTAATCAACGGGGCTTGGACAGATTTCAGAAAGTGGCATTTTTAACAACACCTTGGTCTTTCTGATACTGGGGGATCCAAGAATTTTAATTTGAAAAGCACTGTCCTAAAGAAAAAAATTCAGATAATTAAAAAAATGTTTGAGGAGTGTATGTGTGCGCGTGGTATGTGTATGTGAAGGGTATGATGTTTTAACATCAGAAGGGGATTTCTGATAACCCTAAAGTCACTTCTTTCCCTTATTGCTTTGAAGTCATTGATTTACTGCCAGTTTTGCCTGGAAGCCTAGCCCAGGCTTTCATGTGAGGTGAAACAGCTGGGTTTAGTGGTGTCTTTGGTCAAGAGAAGACAAATGGACCCAGTGCCTGCTAAACAAAAAGCCATGTGTGAACAAATTAGGTGATGTCTGGCTCAGGAACCAATGACAAAGAGCTGATTGAAAACCCAGGCAATAATTCAAGGCTTGATTTGAACAACTACTGACCATTTGCACATAATCAATTTTTAGAGTCAGTGAGCTAGGGCAGGGTTTCTCAAACTCAAGAGTATTGACATTCTGGGCTGGAAAACTCTTTGTTTGGGGTTAGGGGTGGGGTGGTCCCGTGCATTGTCAGATGTTGAACAGGGCTCCTGGCCTCTCCTCTCTAGATGCCAGCAGCTGCTCATCCCTGAGTGTGACAATCAAAAACTTCTCCAGACATTGCCAAAGGTCCTGAGGGGCAAAACTGCCCCCATAGAGATCAATGGTACAGACAGGGGGGAGGGTGAGAGGAAGGACCCCATCATGTGCTCCCCTTGTAAGTTTCACCTAGTTTAAAATTTTCTTTCATAGTAAAAGCACAACTATATGTAAGCAGATGTGGTAGCAATAAAGCTTCTCATTTATAAATACAAGGTTTTAGTGGACTTACGGGGAAACTTCTTTCCTCCGAAGCTGGCTTTGGTATTTTTAAATTTTCGTAAATCCAGTTACTGTCATACAGACTCTTGTACAGCTGGATAAACAAACTCAGGGAACACTCTCAGCCACATCTTCATTAGCAACTCTGCAGGCAAAATCCCTGTCATTTTGAGATGTTTTGTACTCAAAGCAATTGCAGAAAGAGTATTTTCAGATTCTACTGCCTGCTTTAAATCTGTGGTTTTGTCTTTATCATTGGTGTTGCCTATTACTGCTGGCCAATTGTGCAATAACATTTGCAGCTCAAGTTTGGTGTCTGTTTCTGTACCATCAGAGCTGCTATCTCCCCAAACTCTGGGGCAAAACTAGTCCTAACCGTGCTCATAGATCAGTATAATATACCTCTGGCCTTGATAAGTGGTTCAAGAAATCTGCATCTGAGCTCTCACAAACAAAACCATGCCAAGGCAGAGATATGCTAAGGGAAGAATAACTAAGTCTTCCCCAGGTTCAAATGCCCGAGCTCTGCACAAGCCTGTGCCTCGGAGATCCATGCACAGGCAGTTGCTGAATGCACAGCAATTAGTTCTCAGATATCCTTGCCCCAGTTCTTAAGAGTCCACCAGAATGACAGATCATGGACAAATGCGATTTCAGTCAAGGGGACTTATTGTAGTGTCTTGCCTTGTTTTATGGCTTGCACTTTATCTTTCTATAAGGCAACGTATCAGTAATATTTACCTTATGTTCTAAGGCTCTGAACTTGGATTTACCTACCTGAAGACATAAAACTCTTGCAGAAATTCTCCTTAAAAGGTTGGCCAACTCCCCTCTGAGGTTTCACTTGAATTAAGTCACCCCCAAGATGTAGCTCCAGCTCCAATTGTGCGGCGGCAAGTTCCCCAGCACCGTTGGAAGAGTAGGAGCGTCTGGTTCTGCTCAGAACTCAGCGACCCACTTCAGATGTTTATAACGTCCTCCTCTTCTGCCTTAAAATGAGGGTGGTAATTCATGTTCAACAGTCAATACACACTCATCGCAGAGCGCTGGGCTCTGAGCTATAGGTGCTGAAGAATTTAAAAACAGAAAATAAGTGAAAAGAGAAGATAAGAAAAGAAAGAAGTAAAGAAAGAAAGAGGAAGGGAGGAGGAAAGGAAGCCTCCTGCCTTGGGGAATCTAGTCGAGAAAGCATTATCTCTGCTGTAAGCAGGGTGGCTGGGGGTAGGGTTGAAAGATATTCAAATTAAAAAAACCACAGATTTTCATTAAATGCTTTGAAATCACAAGTAATATCTCATGTAGATTTAAGATCTTTTTATATAGCAGGATATAGCAGGAAATCCCTAGAGCGATAGACAGTATGGTTCTTCACTTATATTAAAATAAGATACTGCTCCAGGATCCTGAATTTATCAGCTGTTGGTATATGTATCTCTTGCCACACTCATAAACATTTTTAATGTGCAATAACATAACGTACAGCTCATCCCTTCTACGGCTGGATGCAATATTTATAATTAACTAACTTTGTACCATCTTCATGTGTGGAAGGAGCAATAATTGGAGCTATCCATTTTTAGTTCACAGGAAACAAGACGCTCTTCATTTTTCATAGTGCCATTTACCTACCACCCTTTCTGCCAATGACTTGAATTGTTCAGCCGTAGCTCCTGTTTTATTTCAACGGACTCACAACTTGGAGACGATGCCAGTTCAAAGTGAATTAGCCTGAAAGCTCATCTGGAAATGCTGAGAGGTTCGCTGCATCCCACAGCTTCAGCGCAGATGCATGGGGCAGACCTGAAAGCCACAATGTCTGTACCTGAATGCATTCATCTGTACAGTGAAAATGATCATACTGATGTTAAATCTGAAAAAAAAAGAAAAAAAGCAACGGATTGGATGAAAGTTGAAATATTCCCCTGGCAGATGTCAGTGCTCATAATAATTCTCCATGGTTCACTTTGCCCTCATGTCGTGAGGCACTTTGCATCCACAGAATGAAAGAACCCCATCCACACATTTTGTTCTGAGAAATGGTCTGCATATTTACTCACTGTATTTACTAACACGAATTCCTAGTCGGTTTCCAAATCTCCTCTTTGCAGAAAATTATAAGAATCTCTGCATTTGGGCTCCTCTTTCCTCCAAATCTACTTTCTCCCGTAAGTGAGGCTAGAAGCCATGGGTCATCTTTCTCCATCGTGGGTCACACAGGGGGACAGTCCAGATGTTTACAGGAAGTTTTGCCTCTGGAGTTTGAAGGAGGATCCTGTTTCAGAATGAATCTCAGTGGAGGAGAAAATGCTCTACGTGAGCCCAACTGTTGAAGGTTCAACTCATTTCAAACACAGGTACAGCCCTTATGGGGGGGCTGAGTGAATGCCCATGACCTGAAGGAGCTTTGAATAGAGCACAGGAGTCAGCCAGGGAAAACATTAAGCGTAAAACAAATGAGCTGAGGCTGACTATATATATATAAATCATAGAGTGCTGGAGTAGTTCATTCTGGTTAGGGAAAAATCTAGGGTGTATTTACAGAAGAATTTAAGCATCTGAACTGAGACAAGTACGATAAGAGAACATCAAGAGTCAAAAAAAATTTCACCTAGTAAATGGGGGTGTTGGGCGGAGGATGCTATGCAGGAAGGAACGGGATAAGCACAATTATGGAAGCAGCAAAGTAAAAGCAAGGTTGGCCATTTGGACTGGGGTTGGGTTCCGAAGGGGATAAAATAGAAGACTGATGAGGAGGTAGAGGCCACATTTCCGCCCAAGGTAAATTATTTTGAAATTTATTCTGCTAGCAACGGTCTACGGTTCGGTTTTACCAGGAAGTGATCTAAGCAGGACACTTACTTTTTAATTCACGTATCTGTCCATTTTCCCAAAATGGGATGGAGTAGGAGGAAAGTGAAGGCATCATCAATCCCCAACTGGGGAGGGGTTTGTTTATTTGCAACAACTGATATTTCACTGTATTCCTGTCCTTACTAAGTTATTCGTGATAGCAGAGGGTAGACCTTAGGTTGACTCCCGCCCAAGTGTAATCTCAGATGTCTGTGAGAAGTTCCATATGTCCAGTACCACAGGAATCACAGCTGCTCTACGATTTCCAACGTCTGCAATTGCACACACGTGCCGCATAACTGAGCCACACAGTCTTCGCTGCCTGTGGGTCTTCACTGAATTCCAGGTTTCACTTCTTCAATAAGAAAGAGGTTCCTTCCACCTGTTTGTCCCATACCTTTCCATCTTTATACTGCCGGAGAAATTATTCCGATCAATAAAGCTGATTAGTCTTTTTTGTTTCCCCATGATGTTTAGTGTTTAGTATCTGTGCTCCTGAAGTCAGTCTCACATTAATCCGGTATATTGATTTTGCATTTCTGACCGACAGCAACCTCAGCCAGGCTGCCTCACATTCTTCCCCTTCTCAGCCCTTGCTCTTCCTCAAGTGTGATCCCTGACATCCCACAGCGTCACCCCGCCCGCCCCAGCTTCCCCCATCGTTTGTAATCAGGCCCAGAACCTCCTCTATCTTCCTCCCGCTCCTAGCCCTGTTAGATTGGCCTTCTCCCCACAACCGAAGGGGTAAGAGAAGTGGGACTGGGCCGGCAGGGAGCCGTCTTCAGACGCTCGCACTCCCAAATTTCCCCCTCCTCGGGCTCTGCTGGTCCGGGAGCGCGAGGCCGCCACAGCAGCCGGAAACACACGCGCCCCGAGGCCCTTGGGTTCTGATCCCGGGGGCGATCGGCCCCTCCCCCGGCCCCGCCCCCCTCCTCCTTCCAGCCCCGCCCCCGACTACCAGCCTGAGCCGCCCGTTGTCACTCTCCCCCAGCCCCGAAGCCCCGAGGCCCCGAGGCCCCGCCCCGGAGCCCGCCCCCGTCGTTCCCGCCCCGCCCCCGGCCCGCCTAGCCTTCTCTCGCCCTCCCCGGGCCGCGCGGCCGGAGCTGGCACCGAGGAGCGGCGGCCGCGGCGGCATCGCGTTCTGGACACGCCAGCGCCCCTCTGGACAGGGCGTCCACGAGCGGGCCCGCCGCGCGCGGATCTGCCTTCCGCGGTCCGGGGCTGCCCGGGGGGCGTCCGGCGTTCCCCGGGGGGCATCCGGCGTTCCCCGAGGGCGGGCGTGTCCGCGGGGCCGCAGCCTGTTGCAGTGCGGGGGGCGCCGGGCCGGGGGCGCCGGGAGCCCTGCGGGGGGCCGCGCGGCCCGGCTGCCAGTGCAGAGCAGTTTTCTCCAAGTCTCCGCCTCCGTCTCCTCCGGGCCCACCGCTGCCGGGAGACCGCGTCCGGACCTGCCAAGGTAAGCGGACTCGGCCCTTGAGGGGTCTCTCATCCCCAAACCACAGCCAGAGGTCGGGGGTGAGGAAGAGAGGATGGAGTTGGCATGTTCATAGGAAGCGAATGAAAAAATGCAACAGGCGGAGCGGATCAGGGAACTCCTAGCGTTGATGTTTCCTACAGAGAGGAGACTTGTCCAAGACTGAAACTTGGTTATGTTCTTCAGAACCGAAGACGGGCAGCCGCGAAGCTGCTCCTTGAGTGTGGGTCTGAGCTCCCTCTGGTGGCTTCTTGTAAGGATGGAAAACCGGGCTACGGGAGAGAGATTGGTGCAGAGCCGCTCGCTGTTCCTCGCTCCCACACACTGTCATGATTTCTCCTTCGAGAAAAGTGACTGCTCTTAGTAGTTCCCCTGGCAAAGACACCTTCTGAGCCCTTGAACGTTAAACCCTCAACCGGAATCATAATGGTCCTTTAAACTTTTGCTTTTTGTCTCTGAGTCTTCTGTGATCAAAACTAGAATGACAGCAGGACTCATCTTCTGTTAACTGCATTTGAATAAAAACATTTTAAATGGCTAAAGCAAGCCACAGTTAAAATAAATACTCTTAGGAAAGTTACATCTTGTAGCCGCTTGTCTTCTGCCACCATTGTTATCCTAATACGTGCATTGAAAAGTACAAGAAAAAAGAATCATTTGGTCTAACTTAGATTGTAGTTAATAACAGATCTTATTGTGATTCTAAAATTTCTATCAGGAGACGTTAGAACATTTAAATCTTCTGTTTATGTCCACTCCCAGCATACTTGTAGCCTCAGAGAATTTCTGTTTTGTTTTTCCCCCAGAAAGGAGTGTCATGAAAAAGGACACAGAAAAGACACGTCACTGTTGGTGAAAGGGGAGTTTTCTTTCCCAGTTGGTGGTTACTTCATGATTGGAAGAGAAGTATCTAGGTGGCTGAAGAGATTAGATGTTCATAGCTGTACCGATGAAGCTGATAAAAGAAGATGGGAAAATGCTTTCTCTGGGTCATAATAGGCTGATGAGTAAGTAAGCCTGAAAAAAGACAGATCTGAAATGAGGACAGGAATCTTGAGTGTTCTAAAACCAAGTAGGACTTTGAATACTTGTTGAGGATGTTTTTTCCCCAAAAATGGAGGAAGAAAAGCAAAAAGTGTAAAAAGCTGAGAGGAGGAGTAACAACCCAGTCAGCTCCGAGAATTGCAGTGCCTTGTCAGCTTCTCTCTGAGCACACACAGGCAAAGGCATCAGACGTGTATGATGATCTTACCCCTGGTGATGGTTTCCTGCTCCAGGAATGACTCCTTAACGTGGATTTTGGAGTGCTTTTTCTTTTTCTTTCTTTTTTTTTTTTTTTTTTTTTTACAATGTGTGTTTTTTGACTCTTTGTGTTAGGTAGATTTATGTCAAGGAAGTAAATTGTGAATTCATGGTATTTTTGACTATCTCCACCCCTGTTCGCTGTGTGATATTGGAAAATTAGAGGTTTTAACGTTCCTTGAAGTTTTATTGGAAGCAACACTGCATCAGGCAAACAGATCCACAGTGTAAGTTTTCTCTTTTTGGCAACTGTACTTGCTTTGAATGCGCCGAATGTCAGCTGGATTTCACAGCATATCCGATTTACAGTCTGTGTTTTATCAAGGCCTTAAATGTATGTTTTATACTCAGCAGATGGGAAACACATCGAGCACTGTGTTTGACATGTATGCCTAAGGAAAGGAGCTCCCCGATGGATCATGGCGTTAATGTTTACAGGACATTTCTTATTTTTACTGTTAGTGATGTTTGCTTGCTCTACTTTTGAAGAATCTGTGAGCAATTCCTCTGACTGGGCAGTTTTCCCAGATGACAGAGATCAGCTGAAGACACAGAAAGTGCGAGATTTCAGACCCAACCAAAAGCTGAAGAAAAGTATGCTTCATCCACATTTATATTTTGATGCTGGAGAGATCCAAGCAATGAGGCAAAAGTCTCGCACAAGCCATTTGCATCTTTTTAGAGCTATCAGAAGTGCAGTGACGGTTATGCTGTCCAACCCGACATACTACCTACCTCCACCCAAGCATGCTGATTTTGCTGCCAAGTGGAATGAAATTTATGGTAACAATCTGCCCCCTTTAGCACTGTACTGTTTGTTATGCCCGGAAGACAAAGTTGCCTTTGAATTTGTTTTGGAATATATGGACAGGATGGTGGGCTACAAAGACTGGCTGGTGGAGAATGCACCAGGAGATGAGGTTCCAGTTGGCCATTCCTTAACAGGTTTTGCCACTGCCTTTGACTTTTTATATAACTTATTAGATGATCATCGAAGGCAAAAATACCTAGAAAAAATATGGGTTATTACTGAGGAAATGTATGAGTATTCCAAGGTCCGCTCATGGGGCAAACAACTTCTTCATAACCACCAAGCTACTAATATGATAGCGTTACTCACTGGGGCCTTGGTGACTGGGGTAGATAAAGGATCTAAAGTAAATCTGTGGAAACAGGTTGTAGTAGATGTGATGGAAAAGATGATGTTTCTGTTGAATCATATTGTCGATGGTACTTTGGATGAAGGTGTTGCCTATGGCAGCTACACGGCTAAGTCAGTCACACAGTATGTTTTTCTGGCCCAGCGCCATTTTAATATCAACAACTTGGATAATAACTGGTTAAAAATGCACTTTTGGTTCTATTATGCCACGCTTTTGCCAGGCTTCCAAAGAACTGTGGGTATAGCAGATTCCAATTATAATTGGTTTTATGGTCCCGAGAGCCAGTTAGTATTTTTGGATAAGTTCGTCTTAAAGAACGGAGCTGGAAATTGGTTAGCTCAGCAAATCAGAAGGCACCGGCCTAAAGATGGACCAATGGTCCCCTCTACTGCCCAGAGGTGGAGTACTCTTCACACTGAATACATCTGGTATGACCCCCAGCTCACCCCACGGCCTCCTGCGGAATATGGTACTGCAAAAATGCACACGTTCCCTAACTGGGGTGTTGTCACTTACGGGGCTGGGTTGCCAAATACACAGACCAATACCTTTGTGTCTTTTAAATCTGGGAAGCTAGGAGGGCGAGCTGTCTATGACATAGTTCACTTCCAGCCATACTCCTGGATTGATGGGTGGAGAAGCTTTAACCCAGGACATGAACATCCAGATCAGAACTCATTCACTTTTGCCCCCAACGGGCAGGTATTTGTTTCCGAAGCTCTCTATGGACCCAAGCTGAGCCACCTTAACAACGTACTGGTGTTTGCGCCATCACCCACAAGCCAGTGTAATAAGCCCTGGGAAGGTCAGCTGGGAGAATGTGCACAGTGGCTTAAGTGGACCGGCGAGGAGGCCGGTGATGCAGCGGGGGAAATCATTACCGCCTCTCAACATGAGGACATGGTGTTCGTGAGTGGGGAAGCGGCGTCGGCTTATTCCTCAGCGATGAGGCTGAAAAGCGTGTATCGGGCTTTGCTTCTCTTAAACTCTCAGACGCTGCTAGTTGTTGATCACGTCGAGAGGCAAGAAGATTCCCCGATAAAATCTGTCAGTGCCTTCTTCCATAATCTGGATATTGATTTTAAGTACATCCCATATAGGTTCATGAACAGGTATAACGGCGCCATGATGGATGTGTGGGACGCACATTACAAAATGTTTTGGTTTGATCATCGTGGCAGTAGCCCCATTGCTAGGATACAGGAAGCAGAGCAAGCCGCTGAATTTAAGAAACGGTGGACTCAGTTTGTTAATGTTACATTTCAGATGGAATCCACAATCACAAGAATCGTGTATGTCTTTTATGGGCCATATGTCAATGTTTCCAGCTGCAGATTTATTGATAATTCCAAGTCTGGACTTCAGATTTCTCTCAACGTCAATAGTACTGAACATGTTGTTTCCGTAGTCACTGACTACCATAACTTGAGAACAAGGTTCGATTACCTGGGATTTGGCGGCTTTGCCAGTGTGGCTGATCAGGTCCAAATAACCCGATTTGGTTTGGGCACTCAGGCAATAGTGAAGCCCGTAAGACGTGACAGAGTGATTTTTCCCTTTGGATTTAAATTTAATGTAGCAGTGGGGTTGATTTTGTGCGTCAGCTTGGTGATCTTAACTTTTCAGTGGCGGTTTTACCTTTCTTTTAGAAAGCTAGTGCGGTGGCTCCTTACCCTGGTTATTGCCTTGTGGTTCGTTGAGCTGGTGGATGTGTGGAGCACTTGCGCTCAGCCCATCTGTGCAAAGTGGGCGAGGCCGGAGGCCCAGGCGAGCGCGAAGCCTGTGCCTCCCCCAGGGCACCGCATCGATCTTCCTGACATCGTCATTACCTCACTGCCTGGCTCAGGAGCCGAAATTCTCAAACAGCTCTTCTTCAACAGCAGTGACTTTCTCTACATCAGGGTTCCCGCAGCCTACATTGACATCCCTGAAACTGACTTTGAGATCGACTCCTTTGTGGATGCCTGTGAATGGAAGGCGTCGGATGTCCACGGTGGGCATTTCCGTTTACTCCGAGGCTGGTTGCAGTCCTTGGTCCAAGACACAAAACTCCATTTGCAAAACATCCATCTGCACGAACCCAGCAGGGGTAAACTGGCCCAATATTTTACCACGAATAAGGACAAAAAAAGGAAGTTGAAAAGGAGAGAGTCTTTGCCAGAACAAAGAAGCAGAATGAAAGGCGCCTTTGATAGAGACGCTGAATACATTCGGGCTCTGAGGAGACACCTGGTCCGCTACCCCAGCGCGCGGCCCGTGCTCAGCCTGAACAGTGGGAGCTGGACCTTAAAGCTGCATTTCTTTCACGAAGTTTTAGGAGCTTCGATGAGGGCCTTGTACGTGGTGAGGGACCCTCGGGCGTGGATTTATTCGATGCTGTACAGTAGTAAACCAAGTCTTTACTCTTTGAAGAATGTACCAGAGCACTTAGCTAAATTGTTTAAAATAGACGGAGGTAAAGGCAAATGTAACGTAAATTCAGGCTATGCTTCCGAGTATGAATCACTGAGGAAAGAATTAGCAAAATCCAAGCCACACGCGGTGTCCCTGCTGGCTCACTTGTGGCTGGCAAACACAGCAGCGGCCCTGAGGATAAACACAGACCTGCTGCCTACCAGCTACCAGGTGATAAGGTTTGAAGACATTGTGCATTTTCCTCAGAAAACCACTGAAAGGATTTTTGCCTTTCTTGGAATTCCTTTGTCTCCTGCTAGTTTAAACCAAATATTGTTTGCCACCTCCACGAACCTTTTCTATCTTCCCTATGAAGGGGAAATATCACCAACTAATACTAATGTTTGGAAACAGAACTTGCCTAGAGATGAAATTAAACTGATTGAAAGCATCTGCTGGACGCTGATGGCTCGTCTAGGGTATCCAAAGTTCATGGACTAAATGCTGCAGGTCAGCAGAAATTTGCACTAATAATTTCCAACCCAATTTGTGGATATGAATTAGAAGAGGTTTTATATTCTCGTGCTGTGTGTTTGTGTGTGTGTGTGTGTGTGTGAGTGAGTGATCAGTTTGCTACTTGCACAGAGAGATTATTTAAAAATAAGCATCCTGTTTGGCCTAGCAGGATTCATTTTTATGTCACCACTTTTCCTTGCCTTTGTTTCTGAATTTTTTCTGCTAAAATGTTTCTGCTGCAGAGGCGTAGATGAAGTTATAGTACAGTGGTCAGGGGAGATAGGAAGATTTTAAAGGTTTTTGTCTAACTCTCTCCTTCATCTGTAACTGTGCTGATCTATCTCAGAACCTCACACACTGCTAAAGGCCTTGCAGTTGCTGCTTTACCCAAGCGTCTGTTGCTTTCAAGATGGACTGCGAAAGTTCCTTATTTTTTTCAGAAGGCGTCTTAACGCATTTATCTTGTGCACGCGTGCGCGCGCGCACACACACACACACACACACACACACACACACACACATATCCTTTCACTGTGTATAATGTTCACTGATATCACTGGGGAAATGGAGAAAACTCCTATCAGAATTATAGGATCCCTTCTGGAAAATATAGATGGAAATACAGAATGGATTTTTTTGTTTTTTGGTTTTTTTTTTTGAGGTCAGAAACAATGATCTGAAAATCCTCAAAGTTTTTTATTTAGAAGTAATAAAGAATCAGTCTTGGAACGGTGGCTGCCAAGGACCGGTACGGTATTTTAGACCTGCTTGTCTTTTTAAAACACTCTCTTTCTTGCTTCCTTGAAGCTGCAGCTGTTCACCATCACCACTCCCACCCTCTTCTTTCTGTCGCTGTCACGCAAAACAGTCAGTAGTTACTAATGGCTAAACTCCCTATACTTGTGGGAATTTTTTTTTTTTTTTTCTGTCCTGATGATTCATTTTGCATCAGAGTCTGACACAGCCTTAGAATCAGATTTCTCCTTGTGGAATTATCACTGTATGACTCAAAGAAAGCAGTGCCACTGCTGCCAGTGTGTTTTTAGACTGGAAACAGAATTGGAAAACTGCCTGACTTATCTTTCATCCCTTTGAATGGTTCCACAGACTGCCAGTGTCGGCAGAAGTTGAAGGCGAATGAGAGATGATGTCAGAGGCATCTGTTTCCTTTACCATCTGCATCTTATTATAAATATAGTCGTCATAAAGTATGGTTCATTTTATTTTGGTAGGCTCTGAAATCAAAATGCTATGCCGTTAGAAGCCAGCGGAGTAATTACAATGTATTGGATGAAAACTATTAGGCAGTGTGGAGACTTGATGAAAATCTCTGTAAAGACTGCAGTCTTCTTCCTAATGCTTCAGGCTGTAGTTTCCACCCGCCCTCCCCGTCCCCCATGCTCTAACACTCGGGAGTCTGTCATTCTGACCCAGATAAAAGTGGTTCTTTCTCAGTAGTTTGTTATTATGTCAAAATGTGCCTCCAGGGTGATAAAGCTGTGGATATGTTACATTCCAGCTAAAGCTAACTGGGCTGTCATTTTTCTTCCATTGCAGCGTGAAAGCAGACCGACCACTCCTCCTCCTCCCCCCATATCTGCTTCCTCACGCAGCTTTCCCTGCTTTCTCTTTACAGTGTCAAAATGAATGAAAATCCTATTAGTACAGGTTGAGAGGGCAACTGAAGACCTGAATCCACACTGTTGTTCTCAAGGAAGATTCTTGGTCCTATCTCAGGGTTATCAACAAGCATGTAACGTTTCTACATGGATGATAACACTGTTGCCGTTATTGGTCAGTCTCGGTGCTTGCTTTCAATTCCCAGGATGTGTGATCTTAAATCAGATCAAATAAAAAGGCTCTGGGTTGAAAGTAATATTAGGTCTGATCAAGGTAAGAATTACAAATGTGTGCAAGTAACAGCAGAGAAGGCAGAAACTGTACCACTGCCTTTCCTTTAACTTTGTACAGAAACGTGCCCACAGGCGGAAGAGAGCCAGGGTGAGTATGTGGAGGAGTTGGGGGAGAGAAAATGAAAAAGAAAGAGCAGCTCTGTGAACGGATATGGGGACAATATGGGAATATCTTATTTATAGCTAAAGAAAGGAACACACGTAAGATGATCTTCACAGTGTATCTTAACTTTTACAACATAGCAAGGTCAAGGTGAATTTCCATGTCTACTCATCCACTCCCACCCCAAGGGAAACTTAGCTGGGGGAGAAGACTTCTATTCACAGGTTCTATTTCTGAGCAATGTTTTACATGGGTGAGGGATGGCCCAGCCATTGTATATGCGTCCATTTGTTCATGCTTGGGATCCCCTGCCTTATAATCTCAATTATAATCTCAGAACGTCTAAGTCCTACATTCCTAGGGTGTTATCCCGGGAAGAAATGTGACTAGACTCTACGCTTACTTTTATTCTGATCATCTTGAAAATAAGTAAAGCAACGATTATCACTATGTGACACTTCCAAAGGAAACACTTTACAAAATGTCTTTTCCATAAAATCAATTCCTTTCCTCATTAACTTCCCCGGATTTAGGCCCAACTGGAATTAAAGCTTTTATTAAAATACTATCATTTAAATGTTGAAATTTTGAAAGAATATGTCCGTTTTGCTGACAGAAGTAACATAAATGTGGTGGTAATGTTGATCTAGTTTTCAAAAGTTTGAAATAATGCAAATTACTCACTTAGGATGAAACAGGCCATATCCAGAGATGAATTTACTGTAATGACAATTCCAGAAAGGAAGGAAATGGGAGAATCTGTTCAGGAGAAAGAAGATAAATCTATGATTATACTTAAATGTAATCTTTAGAAACCCAGAAAGGCACGAGTTTTAGGCAGACGGCACGACAACTCATACATACTCAGCCTAAACCCGCGATATTAGACATTTGATTGGCTGGCTTTTTGGACAAACAGAAGACTTAGTACTGTAAGTTGCCTGGCAAGAATGGGATAATTATTTATGTCCAGTACCCAGCCATGGCATGGGGTCTGGCACAAATATCTTCATATCCTAAGAAGAACCTCTCTCCACACACACTAGTTATGTTTAATTTTTTCCCCCTTTTGTGGAAACGCCACCCCTTCCGTCTGCCACTGACTTTTGATTGGTGTCATTTATCAGCAGAGTTTGGTGCATCATAGGTCCTAGACGTTCTTGATATAAAGTCTATCACATTCAGTTATCTATAAGTAAACATTAACAGTGGTTTTAGAATCTGTTTGATTGACTTAACTCTGATCATAATCACAAAAATATCACTAATTTAGCGAAAAATGTGAATAGAAGGCAGTATGTTATAATACCACTTACAGAGGTAAGGGAGCCTAATATTCTAAGACAGATCAAGGAATTTAATATGCGGGCTACCTACTGCTTATTTCAATGTAAACCAAAGTATGTCAAAATAGCTGCTAAGGCAGTGTTTTCAGTACTTGACTAATATCTCTATTTCCCTTCATGTTGGCAGAAAAATCCAAATAATATTTTAAGAACTAGACTGATTTGTTTTTTTTTTTTTTTTGCACAAAGGATGGTAGGAACATCAAACAGTAGATTCTCACATTCTCTAGTTAACTTGTAGCTGCTTGAGCTATAATTTAGATGAGCTTGTGTTTAGTCCAAGTAACATGTTTAATTCTATTTCCAAAGATAGGCTCGGCTAAGCCTTGCGCACCATGGGGGTTTTGTTTTTGTTTTTGATTTTTGTTTTTCTATCCAGTTATGCAGCAAAGAAAACCTGTACTGAAGACCATAGACCAGTTTATTCGAGCTATATATATAACACAACTCTTCTATTAATAAACAAATAAAAAGCTAAAGCAACTTGGCTATGGTTGGGATAATTTGTAATAGCCCTTTTCTTTAGGACTTTGGGTAACTGTGTTAAGATTCTGTATGGAGCTGAGTTGGAAAATGCAGTCCCACAATTTCAGCCACTAGCACCCTTCAGTGATGGGTGAGCCGTGCCTCTACTCCCTTATCTTAATTCCAAGTCCTGTCTTTGACTTGCCCTCAGTCCATTTCACTCTTCTGTGTACATCATCCCAACTTACTAAGTGGCAAGAACATCCCGTACTATGCACCTGTGCTCCACATCTGCCCCTCCTGCCACTGGTGGGATATCTATTCAGGCAGGAGATCTCTAAAAGGAAGAGATCTGCAGGTCCCTTGAGGTACTCTAGGAGGTGGTGCACAGCGTTGGCAGAGTGCAGACTTTTTCTGTAAGAAAGATAAGGATCTATCATGAATTAGTCTCTTAGTATGTGCTGCACAGAACCGTAAGGTTTTCATGTATATCATTACGATCTTCACAACAACTCACTGGTATTCATTTTACAGATTAATCTGAAGCCCATATTCTCTCCTAGGGAATATGTTTTTGTGAAGGAATTTGGAGCAGGTTTACAATTCCGTTATCAATTCACTTATTCACAGTAATTTTGGGGTATCTACTGTCAAGATATTGATTAGCATGAGGGAGAACACAAAAACTGGTTGACTCTGACCCTGCCCTGAAGAACTGATGGTCTCTGCAGAATTCATCAAGAAGAGGAGGAGAGGAAGGGCATGCCGGGTAGCCATTACCACCCGAGGAAAGGCACTGCAAAGTGTTATCTACTCTGTAGTAGACAGGATTGATCTCTGAAAAAGTGGTTATGAGGAAAGGGAGTAGTTATGGAGTTTCGGTAAATTTGGACAGAGATCACCACCTGTGCTTTTCCTCATTAGGTTTGACTCTATAGTTGTCACAGGATGTCCCATCAACGAGTAGCCCTTGCAAAAGAGAAGCGCAAACAGAACAAAACCGCTGACACTTGCTCTTTCCCAATTCCCCCCGCTCACTTAACTACCCCAGCACATTTATCACAAAGAAATGTGGTCCATAATTGAATATCAAGGGATGCCCTGAAGAGAAAATGATGTGTGAGTGCGGTCTGACTGGGCTGCGTGCAGATCACTGCTAGTAGTAACAGTACGAAGGAGGATACCTCAGTGTATTTCATCCAGGCTCCATCTGGCCAGTAGCACCTCCTTTTCCTTTCCCTCCCCTCTCAGCACCTCCAGATCCACATTACCAGGCGCAGCTAACCAATCCTGAGAATGCAGTAGTGAACAAAACCTATGGAGCTGACAGTCAATCAAATATATTTTAAAAGAATTCATTTTGGGAAAAAAAAAATCCAACCTGTTCTGTTCCCTACCATGTAAATAATACCAAAAGGAAGGAAGGGAAGGGAAGGAGGGAGGGAAGGAACAAAGGAGCAAAGAATGGTAGGAAGGAACTCTGAACCGAAATCTGAACACAAAGTAAGGTGCACAAGGAGAATCATCCCTATAACAATTGTGTTCATTATTGTATGAACTATTTAAGATTCTCTTTGAAACCTTATTATAGCTAAAACTTGAGAAAAAAGGATAAATTGTAATCTGAGCAAATCTTTTCTACAGTACATTGCAATTGCTCTTTCTGTTTTATTTCTTTAAACTACTTCTGTATTGCTGTGACTCTTGAGATGAAATTTTTCTTTCAAGTGTCTTAACACTGATGAATTCTACCTAAGTGTCTCAGGTTTTCCAACTTCCTAGGTAATGTGGTGCTCTCCCATATATTGTCTTCCTCTCTATTTCCAAACATGGGGTATATACCATATACCATATACCCCATACCTTGTTCCTAATGATTTAAGGAAGCAAACGTTCATGCACATGTGACATCCATGATGCTCTCCATTTCTTCTTTTGGAAGTTAATTCAGCTCCCATCACTGTCACTTTTCTCATTTAGTAAATGAACAACATAAAATCTCTAATCTCTGCATTAAAATCTGACATCCTTCTATGAACAATGCTGAAGGCACTTCTTACCTTATTCACTGCATAATGCAAATGATGCTCCCAGCCTTTGTTATACTACAATGAAATATCACTGCCCAATTTTATCAGTATTTATTTATTGTTTTAATTATGTATTCATTTATTCCTTTGCTTGTTTCAAAAGATTAATTTTGTTGTAGATTTGTTTAAAGTTCTTGGGGTTTTAAAATAAGAACACAATACAGCCAAGAAGTGATGAAATTGCTTCCATAAAATACCCATGAAAAGACAACTGCATATAAATAATGCAGTTAATAAAAGTTAACCCTACACAAACAAAATAGGTGATTTTTGCTCTTCATTTTTACTCCAGACATTAACGTGGGCGCCCTGGCTAATTCAGTGCCAACTAGAGCACAGCACGCTTGCAGTGGGCTTTCGTGCGCCAAGGAACTCGTGTTATTTCTCTCTAGGTTTACCAAAATGAAATGTACATACATTCAGTTATACTTTATCTTTCACCCCACATTAATTATAAAACTCTCAAAAATCCCATTGTCGAACACATGAGTTAAAAGGTAGTTGCTTGTATACACACATAAGAACTTGGTAGGATTCCATTATCATAAGAGGTGGAAGGTCTTCTGTGTATAACCAACAGATTGCACTGGTGGGTTTTTCACAAGGTTTGTTTGCACCTTTCTCCCATTTCCTTGATTAATTTGAAGAGGGAGATTTCTATTAAAAATGTTATATTCACAACAATTTTATATATTATATGAACTTTGAAATTAGATAAAACTGAATACCAATCCCTAGGTCAGTAAATAATGACCAGCTGTGACGTGCTGGGCAATTTTCTTAATTTTAAATCTCCATTTCCCCATCTATAAAACTCCCCCAGAGTTGATATAAGGATTAAATAAAATCACATGTGAAAATTAATAGAACGATACTTGTTTCCTCTTTGTGATCATCTCCAATTCATTATATATCAAACCCATACGTAATGTGATGCACCATTTTCCCAATAAGAAAATATTAAAATGTTTCCAGAGAATTTGAGCATACATAGTATGTAGACCAAATAGGCACCTATTTTAGTATTTCATATATCAGCTGAGTTGCACAAACATGTAAAATCACAGTTATGTAATTAATATATTAATTTGGAAATACTGTTTTCATGTTCACGTTTTAAGAGAAAAATTTATTCAAATTTTCATGTACTTCAATGTTTTCATTATTTCTAGAGTCACGGTTTGAGTTTTTCCAGAGAATATCATATTTCCTTCTGAGTTTTATTGAGATAGAGACTTTTTTGAATTTAAGTATGATGCTGTTACTTGAAATTTTATTTCACGTTACAAGTGTCATTTGTATAACATTAATCATAATTTTATGTTCATACCTTCATTCAGTAGATACATAATTATGATGTTATAGATTGTAATCATTGTATTTTTCTTATTTTAATTTTTCCACTTATTTATTATGAAATATGCATAAAAGCTAGGGGTGTCTAAGACTATGTGTGAACATGACATTTACTCCACTGGCTATGATGGAATAAGAGAGGACCAATCTGAAGTAGCATATCCAAATTACACATATCATGATTATATACCTTAAAACCGTACATAACAAATGATTTTATCAATATAAAATTAGCTCATCTTTACAGAATATTATTTTCTTTTAATTCATGTGTCATTCACACATATTCTTCGGGTTGGGGTAAAATTCTACGGTCCTTTATCCTCTGCTTGGTGCTTTGTAAGTCTGGATGCTTTCTCTTTTCCACGCCTGTAGATGACAACTGAGGAGCAAACTCCAGAGCCTCCAGCCAGAAACTCAGCCTTCCAGCAAGGAATGCAAGAGAGCATGCACCTCTGCATTGGGACCAGGTGCCACAGATCTATGATAGTAGGGTTCATACTACTGAAGAGAGAAAGTCCTTTTCTTTCTTTCATTGGTTTTCCTTGTATATTGCTGTCCACACCCCTGCTGAGGTTCACTGTATGCAAATTAGAAGACACTATTTTGCTGATTCTTGCATATGCCAGCTCTACTGCCCCCTACTTATCAAACTGTAGTTATTATGGATATGCAAGATAGGTTATGCCAATATGCTGACACTGAAAACATGTGCTGACCCTCCCAGAAGCCCTCCTCTACGATATTGATAAGTAACTGTGGCCAGAGCTGGGACTTAGAGTCAGAATTCCTATACTCACACACTCTATCATATGGTACAAAGCATATATATCGGACTTTCCATTACCGTATCCTCCTGCTCTCACCAGCGATCCCAGAGGTAACGTCTATCCTGGATTTTGTGCTTACTATCCCCTTGCTCTTCTTTATAGCTCCACCACATATGTCTCTATCCTTATCAACATATTGTATATTTTTGCATGTTTGTATACTTTATGTAAACAGTAACACACTGCATATATTCTTGTGCAACTTGCTTTTCTTTGCTCAAAATTTTATCTAATGCATGTTGATGTCTGTAGGTGGACATCACTTATTTTCATTGTGGTAGGTTCCAATATATGCTATTATCCGAAATACCATACTTTATGTATCTTTCATCTTGTTGGATTTTGGGAATATTTTTAATTTTTGCAATTTCAAACTTTATATATAAAACTGTTTATAGATGCTGTATAATGCACATATACAAGAATTTTGTCATTGTGTTTTTGTTTGTACCTA
This sequence comes from Physeter macrocephalus, assembly GCF_002837175.3. Taxonomy (NCBI): domain Eukaryota; kingdom Metazoa; phylum Chordata; class Mammalia; order Artiodactyla; family Physeteridae; genus Physeter; species Physeter macrocephalus. Next base: position 78,744,722 of record NC_041232.1, on the reverse strand, counting down.
GAACCTTCCCACCCAGCCGCACTCCAGCCTAGTATATATATTGAGGGCTCAAAGCACATCCTCAACTATTCTTGGTACCAAATTATTATTTTTACAGATTGTTTGTACAAATTGATACTCTAGCCATTGTAGAAAAGTTGGTGTTGCTCCAAAATTTCTCCTGTACTTGACATTTTCATACTTTTAGATGTTTTTCTGTCTAGTGGGGTAAAAGAGTGTTACTTTTTTTTTGCAGTTCTGTTAATAACATAGCACACGCGTGCAGCAAGCGCACTCATGCGCGCACGTGCACACACACACACACAGTATTCCTTACTTTTTCCATTTGTGTTTCTTTTGTGAAATGAAATCCATGTTCATGTCTTTTATCCATTTTTCCATTGCATTCTTTTTTTTCTCATTGATTCATTGACATTTATAGTATATTAATAATACTAATCCTTTTTTGGTTATACTCGTGAATAACTTCTTGGCTTATATTTTCATGATCTTTCTACTATGACTTTTGTGATATATTTTGATATGCAGGTGTTCCTAATTTGAATGTAAACGAATATGTGTTTTTCTTTACTGCTTGTACTTTGTTGCATCTTATTAAAGAATCTTTCTTAAGGTCTTGGCACTGAAGATGTTCTCCTCTATTTTCTTCCAAGCATTTTAATTTTCTCATCATCATCTATTGCCGCAAAACAATATCACCACAAATGTAATGGCTCAGAACAGCACATGTTCATCATCTCACAATTTCTATGGTCAGGAATCCAGGCGTGGCTGAACTGCGTCCTCTGCTCTTCTATGTGGCTGCAATGAAGTAGCTGGGCCTGGGATCTCCTCTGAGAAGCATCCACTTCCAAGCTCACGTGGTTGTTGGCAAGATGTAGTTCTTTGTGGGTTGCTGGACTAAAAGCCTCAGTTCTTTTCTGGCTGTTGGCTGGAGACCCTGAGTCACTTGCCATGTGAGCTTCCCCATTGGCAGGTAACTTCATAAAAGCCAAGATGAGAGAATCAATAGAGAAACTGCTAACACATTACCATAATCATGGAAGTGACACCCAGTCAACTTTGGTGAGAAGCAAGTCAGAGGTCCCCCTACACCCACACCCAAGGGAAAGGGACTTCACAGGGGCATGAATCCCAGGAGATGGAAGCACGGGCTTATTTTAGAGTGTCCCTGCCACAGATTTTGTCTTTTATATTTAAATATTTAATCTGCTTTATATTAATTGTTATGTCTATTCTGAGATTTTTTTCTCCGTATAAATAACCTGCTGTCCTAGACTGAAGAGATTCAGTACCCTTTTCTTTTCCACTAATCTTCAATGCCGTCTTCACTACACATCAGGTCCTTATATTTTGTGTGAGCTGATTTCTGAGTTCGCTACTGTATTCTTCTGGCAAATTCGATTACCCAGTGACAAAACCGCACTATCTTAATTACTATAGTCATTTTGTTAGCCTTGAAATCTGCAAGGCTTTTTCCTTTCTTTTTCTTCATTTCTTTAGGCTTTGTTCTTCCATGTGCATTTAAGAATTAGTTTCTGTAGTGCCCCAAAGCAAACAACAGTAAATGTTAATGGTAAATGCATTACATCAATTTTGGGAGAATCGACCGCTTTACATTAATCCCTGTTCATAAGCATGGTATATCTCTGCTTTTATATAGTATTTCTTAATCCTTTGATAGATTTAAGTATGAGCACTTTATATATTGTTATTACAGTGGATGATATTTATTTTTAATTATATGTTCTAACTGATGATAGTATATAGAAAATGCAATTGATTTTTGTGTATTTATATTGTATCAGGGAACTTATAAATCCTCTTACTAATTTAATAATTTACCTGTAAATTTTTTCAAAATACTTATACAGATGCTTTTGTAATCTTCAAGTAATGAGAATATATTTCCTTCCTTTTAATCTTATAACTTTTTAATGTTCTTACTGGATTTGTTAGGACGTCCTGTAAAATACTGAGTGAGTCTGGTAATGTGAATATTCTTGTACTGTTCCTAATGTGAATGGAGTGCTTCTACATTTCACCACTGAGCAAATGAATGGATGCTGTGTGTATTTCATAGATTCACTTTATCAGGATATCGTATTCCCTTGTACTCCCAGCTGATAAATGACTTTTTATCATCAAAGCATGATGAGATTTATTCAATGCTTTTGCTGAATTTATTGTGATAATCTTATGTTTCTTTGCCTTTATCTGTTAAGGTAGTGTATTTTGTGAAAATTTTTTTCTTTTGAGATTAAACCAAACTTGGCTTGCTGTGATAAAACCAGCCTGGGAATGATTCATTATATTTATATTTGTTGCTGGATTGAGTTTGTTAATAATTAATTTAAGATGTTTATATCAACATTTGTAATTGTGATTTTCTCATAATAAACTTGTCTAATTTTGAAGTCAACATACTTGTCACATAAAGTAAGTTAAGGATGTCCTATTTTTATATTTTATAGGCGAGTTTGCATAGGATTGAAATGATCTAATACAAGAATGTTTGTTAAAACTCATTTGTAAAATCATCTGAGCATTCTGTTTTCTTTGTGGGAACATTTTAACTAAATATAAGATTTTACTTGGTGGTTATAGGCTTATATTACTCGCCTCATGTATTTATTTTGAAGCCTATTTTGGCAAGTTATGTTTTTAAAGAATTTGTCCTGTTTGGTTTTTTTTTAATTTTTTCACATTTATCGACCTAAATTTGCTCAAAATGCATTCTGTTGCCTCTAATTATTCATCCCCTACACATGTTTTTTCCATCCCTAATACTGAGTATGTGTGCCTTATTTCTTTCTGTTCCTGGTGGGTTTTGGCTGGTAGATATTGACAATAATAGGCCAAAAATTACCTTCTATATAAGTTACACAAATTAAATTGCCTTGTCAGAGACTAATTTTTAGCTGTTTTTGTTCTTACCTAATATTTTATGTTTATTTGGTATTGCACAACTGGCTCCTGATCTTACATATTTCCTTTATTTCCTCTAACTTCTGTTGTTTTTCTTCTTTATCTTTAACTATATGCCCCATTATTTTTTGTCAATCTCCACCAGCCAAAACCACCAGGAGCAAACTGGATTTATTGTTTATTACCGTAAGAGGCATTTAAATAGTACAGCTTTGCTCTGCTGTATATCGAAAAACAAACTAATAACAGCATTAAAAAAGAGCACCAATTAGAAAACATGATTTTACTATACACAAGTACAGATTTAATATCTTTAATGTGGAAAAGATTTTACATATCTGTAAGCAAAAGTGATTACAACTTTAAAAGAGAGAAGTTAAAAGTGATAGAACATGCATAAAGCAGATAGTCTGTTTCACCAATTCAAAGTACAAATACTGTCACTTTCCTTTTATTTTACAATTCATATCTTAGCTTCCAAATTACTTCTACTTAAGGCCTGTCCTCCCATTACTAAATAAATGGGGGGAAAAAAAAGAAATACAGGGGAAAAAAAGTCTAAAATTACTTGGGATTTAATCAAAAGGTTTAGGACTACTTCCACACAAATGAAGAAAGAACTATAATCCCATGTGACCAAAACTCTCCCTGTTTCTCACTGGTATAAAGTGTCACTGTAGATGATAAGTCCTGTCCAACTCAACAAATGGCACTTTTCTACAGAGACTAGAATCACATGCTTATATTGTTTCTGCACAGTTCACATTGGTGACCCGTGTACAAAAGGCCAGTCCATTTTAATTCACCTTTTATTTCCTTTTTTGTTTTTGCTTAATTTTATTCTCAAAAGCACAACCTACTGGTCCACTGTTCTTGGGTCTAGAAAAGCTGCCTACATTAGGTCTATATTATGCAGAAATCACCCCCCCACCCCCCTACCCTATCCCTTGCAAAAACCATTAGACATTTTTTTTGTGCCTGGTTACCAGCCTAAAATTCCCTCTCAGGGGAACGTTATTTCAGGTATTTTCTTGTCCTTTCTTGCACACTTAATTGTTTTGAGGGTCATGCTGAACCAACTTTCAAGGGCTCTCTACTTTCAAATTTTGAAAAAGAGGGATTGGTTACGGGTCACTTCACGTTCACAAATGTCCTGGGCTCCTTCAGGAAAGAAACCAGCAGTCACCACAGTGAGCAGCCTGGTACCCAGCCACAGGTAAGGGACTTACTTTTTTCAACCCACTAAAGTTTCCTTCTCTCAAGTTAATAGACACAAATTTATGTTAACTCTAAAGTTATGTCAAAACTGTGTTTCTTTTGTTTATTTTTTAGTTTACACAGCATGGGAGTAGAAAACAACATCTGCCTGGATAAAAAGCAATTTGGAAAGTCAAAAAAATACAACTGACTAAGAAATATGAACACCATAAATCTCATTATTAACTATATAAATTCAACTTAAAAAGAAATCAATATTGTGTCTTACTTTATAAACCAATAAAAAGAAAATCCATTTTGGTGAATATACCAAAGAATCAATTATTGGCTACTGCTTTGGTAATATACATGTGTATTCTTCATTAAAAATAAGTTGGATGTTTGCCAGATAGTTTATAGATTCCCCTCTTCCACCAGCAGAGCTTACCTTTTGGCCCACTACTTCCATTTCAAGCATTTTATCCCACAGGAAAACAAAAGAGAAAAAAAAATGTAGAAAGATGTATACAAAAGGATGTTCATTATAGCATCATTTATAATATCAGGACATGAAAACTTCTTAAAGTTGGAAAAAAAATCAGTGAAGATGCATACTAGCTTATTAGAAAAATCCTTATGCTTTAAAAAATTGATTACAAAACAACTACAAAATGATCTTATTTTTATATTAAATAAAATTTATATCCACCTAGTCCAATGAACTATGTCAAATGGTCTTTATAATAGGTCAACAGTGATCAAATATCAGTAATTTCAAATTATTCAATCTAATGTTTATATCCACATATACACATATTATCTATTTATACAATAACATTTTATGCACATACACACACACACACACACACACACACACACACTTCTGATTATTATGGTTCAAATTGGGCTTTTAAATACTGCTTCTCTTCACAGAACTTTCATAAATAATAAATAGCAATAAATATTAAAAGCTTAAAAATGTGAACACATTTTCATTCAGCACTTCCAATACAAAGTTCCAAATAAATCTATTTCATTAATATAAAAATATTTCAGAGGAAGTAATTCAGACCTTAGACAATTAGACTTATGAAGTTTTCTTTAAAATTTTAGAAATAGAGACATTTAATTTCTTCTCTCCTTCTTTTTTCCTTTTTTCTTCCTATCTTTCAACGACTATTTATGAAATGATGAAATGACAATTATGGATGGATAAAATGAAAGATTAATAAGGAAACTGATACAGATCATTCCAGGAAATAGCTAGAAAAATAAAATGGCCGGAAAACAACCCAACCCAATTCCAAGCCCATCCAGTGGTCAAAAATAAGCAAAGTAAGTACTTAGTACCAAACTTAGAAAATGAGCTAGGTTGTCATTTTTGTTGTTGTTTTATTTTTTTTTAAGGTATTGTGAATGAAAAAGGAAGTAGTACATCAAGAATGTAGTTGACAACCATTGTCACTCCTGATTTACTATTTTGTATTTTGTTCTTAGGATAGGATTTTCCTACCGCCTAGTTTCCTTTAGCTTTTTACTTCTGGGTGCTCTATGTTGGCTGCTTTTAAAAGGGCTACACTGCAGCAGACCCAGACATGACTAGGCTAAGTGCTCTTGGCTCTTAGACTTTTTGATTCTTTCTTTATTATTCTTTACTTGACCACAGGATATTTAGAAGTGTGTGTTTAGTTTTCAAATACTTAAGAGTTTTCATTTCTAATCTTCCTTTATTTTATAATTTAATTTCATTGTGGTTAGGGAAGGTGCTTTGTATGATTTCAATCCTTTTATATTTACTGAGCATTCCTTTATGCCTAGAGTATGGTCTGTCTTGATAAATGTGCTCTGTGCACTTGGAAAAAATGAATATGCTGATACTGTCGAGTGAAATATTTTATAATTGTTTAGGTCAATTTAGTTCATAATATATATATATCGTTACTAATTTCTCTTCAGCCTGTGGGATTTCCTTTAAATTTCCTGCAGTACAGATATGCTGACAAAGCATTCTCTCTCTCTCTGTCTCTCTTTCATTGGAAAATATTTTCATTTTGCTTTACTTTTTGAAAGATATTTTCACTGGACATAAAAATCTAGGTTAAAAATATTCTAGACTCTTGAAATGTTATTACACTGTTTTCTGTCTTCCACTATTTTTGATGTAAAGTCTGCATTCATATCACTTCTCCCATGTACTTTTAAAATGTTCTTTAAAAATCTCTCCTTTGAAGATTTTTCTCCTTAAGCTTGATAGTCAACAGTTTGATGATGATGTGAGTACAGGTTGTTTTCTTTGTATTTATTCTGCTTCAGACTGATGAATTTCTTAAATCTGTAAATTTATGTCTTTCACCAAATTGAGGAAAATTTTGTCCTTTATTTCTTCAAATATATTTCCCCTCCTATTCCTCTAGGATTAAATTTACAGGGAGTACATAACCTTTCATTTTTAAAGGTTAACCTGGCTAAACTCAAACTGCAAATTCTGTCTCCCTGCTGTTGACAGCAGCTGAGAGTAAACATGCAGGCTTCTGGCTCAGTTTTAGCCATTGAATATAAGGCTAACTTGCTTAGAGCCACACAGGGGTTTATAAACATAAAATAATATTTACTTTCTTAAGCTGAGTGATGAGAACATGTGTGTTCACTTTTTAATTTATTTTCTTGTGTGATTATTTATTAATTCATATATCTTATGGCTGCTTTACTAGAGTTTTCAATTTAGTAGACAAGAGTAAATAGTAGACAGGCTTAAAGTAGAAGGAAAGAATTTTTGAGTTGAAAAGAATCTTTATGATCACCTAGTCTGGCTGTAAGAAAATAATACCTAAGTAACATGAGTGATCTTTCTAACTGGCACATTGTTAATGACAAAACTGGTACTGAATGTCCTGAAAGTCACCCCAGTACTTACTATTAAAGGAAAATACATGAATAGCCTAAATGGTCTTGAATGTATTTCATTTTATATTACTTTTTAGGCAACAAATCTGTGTTTTAAAGACTACATATCTCTTGAATATGAGACTTTATTACCACAAAATGATAGGTATTCATTGTGAATTAGATAGTTACAAATAAGTTAACTTAAAGTTAAACTTGGACAAAAATGTTGGTAGTCTGTCAAAATATATTTTTATTCTCACTAACAACAAACTAGATGTAAAATGTTTCTTTGTCATCATTTCTCAGGTTTCCTGAAACTATAGAGTTATCTTGCTGTCAGTGCCCTCTGGATATTATACATCAGTTTTTCATTTGACTGTACTCTTGTGATACTTCAGTAACCTTGAAATAAAACTCATATCCCAGGACATACTCCTTTCCAGCCTCTTCCAGAGGAAACCTGCAGATAAAACAAAGAAAAAAATCTCCCAAACACTTTGGGGTTTTTTTGATATGCTAGTGATAACTATTCACAGCATTTAGGGACCGTTCAGCATGGAGACTCATACCTATTCAAACAGACGCCAGTTAAACAAATATCCTTGAAAGTACTCTCTCACGTCAGTAAAGAACTGGAACACTCAATGCAAAGGAATAGCATGAATCTCAGGTGTCATCATTAACTTTGCCACTTTTGTTTCCTAGGTTTTTTTTTTTTTCATCTTTCATATAAATGAAAAAGTAACTCCCAAATTGAATCATTTAGAGGCTTCATGATGTATGCATGCCCTCCTGAGCACAGATTATTATTGACTAAATAACATTTTGCCCAAATTTTTCAGTAAAGATGAACCTAGGTTACTTGCTATTGGTGATTAGGATATCTCTGAGAGTCACTGAAATATTACTTTATAAGGCATTGTAGTAGGTAACTTACTTTTCAGATATTAACATAAGGCTGTTAAAAAGAGATTGAACTTTTGCAACTAGCAGCAAAAGTATTCATGCTTTTTTTTCTTAATTGAATGAAATTGGTTTTGTACTAAAAGTCAACAAGAGAATATGGCGGCCTTTGGTGGCAGCTGCGATACCAGAACCATGCATTCTGGCTCGGCTCCAGCTTTGGCTCTGCCAACACAGCTGCCACAAGCCTCTGCTTCAGGGAATTCAGCTCCTTCTCATGCTGAGCAACTTCAGCCTGCAGGGCAGCAGGCCACTCACGACAGGAAGACCAACACCCAGATTTGTGTCCAGAGGCTCAACCACAGTGCATCGCAAGTCAGTCCTCAAGGAAGGTGACGACAAAGGTCATTCCCGACTTCAGTCCCTCTCACAAGAAGAACAACTAGCAATGATCCGTAGACAAAATACCATTATGAGAATCCCAGAACCTGGGCGGGGAGAGGCTGAAGCAGCCCTCTGGACTCCAGAGACTGAGAAGGGACAGCATTAGAAGGGTAAGGGGAGAGGCTACACTCTGACCACATAACTGGGCCCCAAGGCTGGCACATCGAGGCATGAAGAGGGCGCCCTGGGCCTGCAAGTTATCCAGTGGGGGAAAAAAGCCCAAGGTGGATATTCAGCTTCCCTGTCATTGCAGGGCACTTTCCAGGGGCCCCACTCCGGTCTCACTTCATGGGGATCACTGGAAGAATATGCAGAGCTCAATAACTGGGGATCAGAAACGGAGAAGGGGGTGGGACTTAACAGCAACCAGTGTTCAGATCTTGGTGGACCGCATTCCTGCTTATAGTGGTATCTGAGTAGAGATCCCAGCCACTGGCTATGCACATCTGCAGAGCTGAACCAATCAACAAAAATCAATTAACAGGAGGAAAGCTGGAAAATTCACAAATACCTGGATATTAAACTGCACACTCCTGAAAGACCAACTGCTCAAAGAAAATATCAAAAGGGATATCAAAAAATATCTTGAGACAAACACAATACATAAAAACTCATGGGATACAGCAAAAGTAGTTATATGAGGAAAGGTTATAACGATAAATGACTACATTAAGAAAAAAGATCTCAAATAAACAACTTAACAGTATATTTCAAGGGGGGCTAGGAAAAGAACAAATTAAGCCCAAATTTAGAAGAAGGAAGCAAATAATAAAGATTAGTATAGAAATAAATGGAATAGAGAATAGGAAAACAATAGAAATGATTAACAAAACTAAGTGCTAATTCTTCAAAAAGATAAACAAAATTGATAAAACTTTAGGTTTTATTTACCAAGAAAAAGAGAGAGGACGCAGATAAATAAAAGCAGAAGTAAAAGGAGAGAAATTAAAATTAATACCACAGAAATACAAAGGATCCTAAGAGACTATGATGAACAATTATATACCAATAAACTGGACAACCTCAAAGAAATAGATACATTGCTAAAAACATGTATCCTGCTAAGATTGAATCAATGAAGAAATATAAAATCTGAAAAGACCAATAATAAGAAGATTGAATCAGCAACGAAAAAACTCCCAGTAAATAAAAGTCTAGGACCAGATGATCTCACTGGAATTCTATCAAACATTTAAAGAATAATTAACACCAATCTTTCTCAAACTTCTCCAAAAAATAAAAGAGGAGGGAATGCTCCCAAACTCCTTTTACAAGGCCAGAATTACCCTAATACCAAAACCAGAAAAGAACACTGCAAGAAAATAAAACTTCAGGCCAATATCCCTGATACAAATGAAAAATTCTCAACAAAATACTAGCAAACTGGGCTTCCCTGGTGGTGCAGTGGTTGCGCGTCCGCCTGCCGATGCAGGGGACACGGGTTCGTGCCCCGGTCCGGGAAGATCCCACATGCCGCGGAGCGGCTGGGCCCATGAGCCATGGCCGCTGGGCCTGCGCGTCCGGAGCCTGTGCCCCGCAATGGGAGAGGCCACAACAGTGAGAGGTCGGCGTACCACAAAAAAAAAAAAAAAAAAAAAATTAGCAAACTGAATTCAATGGCACATTAAAAGGATCATATACCATGATCAGCTGGGATTCATCCTTGGATAGCAAGGATGGTTCAACGTACAAAAATCAATAAATGTGGTATACCACATTAACAGAATGAATTAAAATCATATGATCATTTCAGTAGATGCAGAAAAAGCATTTGACAAAATTCAATTCCTTTCGTGATAAAAACCTGAATAAATTGGGTGTAAAAGGAATATGCAAGAACATTAATAGTCTATATATGACAGGCCCAAAGCTAACATCATACTTAATGGTGGAAGACTGAAAGCTTTTAAGATCAGGAACAAGAAGACAAGGGTGCCCACTCTCACCACTCCTAGTCATCACAGTACTAGTCAGAAGCAATCAGGCAAGAAAAAGAGAGACAAGGCATCTAAATCAGAAAAGGAGTAAAATCATCTCTGCTTGCAGATGACATGATGTTATATATAGAAAAACATAAAGACTCCAGCAAAAAAACTTGAAAATGACCAATGAATCCAGTAAAGTTGCAGGATACAAAATCAACACAAAAGTATCAGTTGCATCTCTACACACTAACAATAAAATATCTGAAAAAGAAATAAGAAAAACAATTCCTTCACAATAGCATATAAAATAATAAAATACTTAGGAATTAATTTAACTAAGGTGGTGAAAGATCTGTACACTGAAAACTATAAGACGCTTATGATAGAAAATGAATAAGACTTAAATAACTGATATAGTTTATCATGTTCATGGATTGGAAGAATTAATATTTTTAAAATACCCATACTACCCAAAGCCACTTATAGATTAAGTGCAAATCCCTGTCAAAATTGCAATGGTATGTTTCACAGAAATGGAAAAATCCTAAAATTCAAATAGAACCACAAAAGAGCCTGAATACTCAAAGCAATCTCGAGAAAGAACAAAGCTGGCAGCATCACATTTCCAGATTTCCAACTAAAGCTGACCCTTAAACAACATGGGTTTGAACTGGTCCACCTATGTTTGGATTTTTTAAAAAATACATTATTTCATTACTACAGGATCTGTGGTTGGCTGAATCCATAGTCTTATCCACGAAACCAATGATATGGAGGGCCAACTGTAAAGCCATACTCGGACTTTTGACAGTGAGTGGGTCAGCACCCCTATCCCCCATGCTGTTCAAGGGTCAACTGTATATTACAAAGCTACAGGGATGAAAACAATATTGTTACTGGCATAAAAACGTACACATAGACAATGGAACAGAATCAAGAGTCCAGAAATAAATCCATGCATATAAGATCAACTAATATTTGTCAAGGGAACCAAGGCTACTATTGAAAAGATAATCTTTTCAATAAATATTGCTGGGAAAACTGGATATTCATATGCAAAAGAATGAAATTGGGCCTTTATTTTACATCACTCCCCAAAATTAACTTGAAATGGATTAAAGACTTAAATGTAATGCGTGGAACTCTAAAACTCTTAGAAGAGGAACATAAAACATAGGGAAAGTTCCTTGAATTGGCCTTGGCAATGATATTTTAAATATAACACTGAAAATACAAGCAACAAAGAAAACATAAGCAAGCAGGACTACATAAACCTAAGAAGTTATGCAAAGCACAAGAAACAATCAACCAAATGAAAGGGAAACTTACAGAATGGAAGAAAATATTTGCAAACTATATCTCTGACAAGTGGTTAATATCCAAACTATACAAGGAACTTGTACAATTCAATAGTAAAAAAAAATCTGGTTAAAAAATGGGCAAATGGTCTAAATAGGTTATTTTTCCAAAGGAGAATGGTTAACTGGTACATGAAAATGTAGTTGGCATCACTAATCATCAGGGAAATGCAAACCAAAACCCAATGAGATATCACCTCACACTTGTTAGAATGGCTACTACTAAAACATAAGACTTATAAAGGGCTGGCAAGGATGTGGAGAAAGAGAACCCATGTACACAGTTGATGCGAATGTAAATTGGTGCAACCACTATAGAAAACAATATGCAGGGTCCTCAAAATATTAAAAATAGAACTATCATAATACCCAGCATTTCCACTTCTGGGCATATACCTTGAAGGAAAAGAAATCTGTGTCTCGAAGAGAAATCTGCACACTTCCCCCATGTTCATTACAGCATTATTTACAATAGTTAACACGGAAACAACACAAGTATCTGTCAAAAGATGAATGGATAAAGAAAATGCGACAAATATATATATATATGAAAATTATTCAGTAATAAGAAAGAAGGAATCCTGCCATGTTCAATGACATGGATGAAACTTAGGGTATTATGCTAAGAGAAATAAGTCAGATAAAGTCAAATACTGTATGATATTACTTATATATGGAAACTAAAAAAGTCTAACTCATCGAAATAGAGAGTAGATGGTGGTTGCCAGGGCAATGGGGACGGGGGAAATGGGTGAAGGTGATCAAAGGGTACAAACTTTCAGTTATAACATAAGTTCTGGGAACCTAATGTACAACATAGGGACTATAGTTAACAACGCTCTATTATATACTTTAAAGTTGCTAAGAGGGATCTTAAATGTTCTCCCCACAAAAATAAAATGATCACTATGTGAGGTGGTGAATGTGTTAACTAACCATACCATGGTAGGCACTCATTTCTCAATATGTACATATTCTCAAACATGTACATCATGTTGTCCACCTTAAACTTATACAATGTTATATGCCCATTGCATCTCAATAAATATGGGAAAAAGTAAGAGCATAGATTGTAAATTCTTAAAAAAACTAAAATGTAATGAGAATTGGAGAAAATAAATATTTGAGAAAGCATTAGGATAAATGTCTCCTTGTTAGAGTTATCTGATTACTTTAGAATCTTTTCTTCAACCTGGGCACAGGAGAAGGCTTTCTAACTATGACTCAACATTTACATGCCTGAGTTCATTTTTTTTTAATTATTTTTTTATTGGAGTATAGTTGTTTTACAATGTTGTGTTAGTTTCTGGTGTACAGCAAAGTGAGTCAGTTATACATATACATATATCCACTCTTTTTAAAATTCTATTCTCATACATCCCATTACATTGAGT
>NC_041232.1:78731407-78731651 GCF_002837175.3 Physeter macrocephalus | reverse complement strand
TTTATTGGAGTATAGTTGTTTTACAATGTTGTGTTAGTTTCTGGTGTACAGCAAAGTGAGTCAGTTATACATATACATATATCCACTCTTTTTAAAATTCTATTCTCATATAGGTCATTACAGAGTATTGAATAGAGTTCCTTGTGCTATACGAAGTGACCAACAACGGATTAATCTCCAAAATATACTGAGTTCACTATTTTTTTTTTTTTTTTTTTTTTGCGGTACGCGGGCCTCTCACTGT